>NW_006408565.1:17425403-17478243 GCF_000296735.1 Chrysochloris asiatica | reverse complement strand
CTTCGTCTCTCATACTTTGGACACATTGTCCGGAGAGAACAGTCACTGGAGAAGGAAGTCATGCTGGGTAAGGTGGAGGGTCAGAGAAAATGAGGAAGACCCCTAACGAGATGGATCAGCCAGGTGGCATCATTGATGGCGTCAAGTGCAGCGGCGGTAGTGAGGCTGGCCCAGGATCGGACATTGTTTCGTTCTGCTGTGCATGGGGTCGCTATGAGTTAGTTCCGACTCGATGGCATCTGACAACAACAACATGGCACTGCAAAATAATGCACTGGACCGTAGATTATTTTGAATCACAAGGTTGGCGGTTCAAACCCACCAGTCGCACTTTGTAAACCCTCTTACAGGGTGTCACTATGGGTTGGAACCAACTTGACGGCACTTAACAACAACATTCAATCAACTATTCATCATTTTTAGTTTAATACTTTCCGTGCTCCAATTATTCTGGTAACTGAAAATTCAATCATCTCGAGCAAATTCTTTGTGTTTATTTTTTAAGTCAGGTTCAGATAATTTATGTGTGCTTGAGAAATGCAAGTACATTTGAGAGTTTTACAATCTCGGGCCACAATGATTTATCACAAATATTTCCAGTTTAAAAAGTTATATTTTAAAAGGGCACTCACAACTTAAAGGTTTTACCTAGATCTTCCTCAATCCCTAGTTGCAATTTCTTTCCCTCCATCTTTTCTATGTCTTCGTCATTAAACTTATACCATTCACCGGATTGTGGATCTTTCACATGGGCGATGTAGTGGCCAGAGTAAGCACTCACTCCTCTGTGTATGAGGACGGCACTGAGTTCATACACATAGCCTCCACCTAGAAAGGGAGGAATGGAAAAAAAGTTAGATACTAGTTATTTCTTTCAGGCTGGTCCAATCAGTTCAACCCTCTGCAAAGAGATCCAACAGTTCTAAGGCTTAATTTCTTTATATGCTGAGCCTGAATTGTAATGGTAAACACTATTCATGTATCTGACAGAATTAAAGACTTATACTCTAAGATTAAAAAAAGAAAAACTTGTCTTACAAAAAATAATGTTACTAGTACACAAACTCTTATCCAATTTAATGTACTGCCTCTCCATCTGCTCAGCCAAAGAGATGGCAGTATGTGGGATTCTGGGAACTCAGGACTGCTCACACAAACCAACTGACCAATGTTCTTGCCAAAAATCAACTTGCACATATCCTCCAACTTGCCACTAAAATTTAAAACTAAAAAATTAAAATTTTACCTAAATAAATCAGATATGAGTTATAAGTAAAATAGCTATAGCTTCAATAAGAATATGCTTTAGACAAAATGAGAAGTAAACTATTGAATATATATATGAATATATACACATATATGAATAAAATGATATATATACACACACATACTGTACTCAAAGTAGGTATGAACAAGATAACTGAAAAAAATCTACAATTACCCTGACCTCACATTTCTTCATAAAATATTTTAAGTTTCTATTCTATTTTTAAAAAACAAAACCTGCAAAACATAGCCTATGCATTATGGGTGTGGTTTATCCAAGAAAGGCTCTATCCATGCATCAAAATATTGGGACATGAATGAACACCTATGTTTTCAGTTAAAATAAAATGTTTACAGAGTTTTAAAAACTCTTTACAATTCTAAATTTTAACCAGTTACAGAGGGGAAATATGTTAGAAAAGATCACTTCCACTATCCGTTTTATTATTACAAATCAGAAAACAGATGAATAAAATATTCACTAATAATCCCAACACAGATTTAACCACTATTAATACTGATACAAACAAATTTTCCAGAACATCTTTTTGACATTAAATTTTTCTAAAAAGTCCTTATAGTGATCATATTCACTGAATCACTCCCAATATTGGACATTTAAACCTTTAGCAAATTTGGGGGACCATTATAAACTACTTCTATTTTTGTTGACAAACACATCTATTTCTTCATTATAAATTCCTTGACACTGTAAAGGCTGAGTCATAATGTATAGGAGGGAAATCACTCATTCAACAATAAAAAAAAGGCCAAGCACAGTCCTAGGTGCACTCTCACAGTTTACACTCTAGTGAAAGATGACTGCCATAGTAACAAATGACAGATTAAGACCTGACCCAAAATTCACCCAATCACAACAGCTGAAAATAATGTAAAATCCTGGGTAACATAAAAAACATTTTTTTAAAAAAGCATATCAAAATATTTTTTAAATGCACTGACTAGCTGGCATAAAAATAAGAGTTCTCAGAAGTCAAATGTTGTGGTATTAGGAGAACCGTATCAATCTAACTAAACTTGGGTTTTCCACAGATCAAACAACATATGGGAAAAGATACAGAACCTATACACTCATTAAAAGACAGGGAGACAGGATTCCACCTTCACTTCCGAAATCAAGAAACTAGGGCTCTTCAGAGTTAATTCACCCACTACAATCAAGTCAATTCCATCTCATAGCAACCCTATATGACAGAGTACTGCTCCTTAAGGTTTCTGAGACCATAAACTTTTATGGGAGTAGATAGTTACAGGTGGGTTTGAGCAGCACACCTTGGTATTAACAGATAACTAAAATTAAGCTGCTCACCACAGGAGACAGTAGGAGGAAATTACCTGCCTTATACTTATTTGACACTGGTGAGAAGAAATAAACCAAAGATCCCTTGAAAGTTCACAAGAAGCTAACCCTCATGAAGATTTCTACCATGAATTCACACTAATGAGGAAAGTCAAAAGAATCCCAGGCTAAGAATTTAAAGTTTTGTTTAAACTAAATTTAAAGTCCAGAGACGAATAATTTTAAGAAATCTGAGTTCAGTCAAAAAGTAAAAATACACACACAAACATACACATAAACATATATATGTGACCATAATACAAAAACACAAAAGTCACTATAATGGAGAAACAGCAAGGAAACACAACAGAAAGCAAAATCAACCTATAAAGCATCACCGTAATTACTGGAAAGGGAAAAAGTCTGTTTCAAATAAATGAATGACTTGGATTAAATTAGATTTAAGGAACAAGAGATTGTTTTAAATGACAAAGCAAATATGATTATAAAACAGATCTACTGGAAAAAGAATTTACATTAAGTTATGGTCAGAACTCTAAGGAAAAAAATTCTGCTATGAAGTTAAGAGGACTGAGGGGAAAAAAGTACATTTAAACTGAACCCAGACGTAGACATATTTCACAAGGCAAGTTGAAATGTGCATACAAAAATTTCAGGCTGGGGAAAAAGAAAAAGTTTCAGGCTGATTACTTATCTCTAAGTAAAGTTCCCCCCTCATTTTTTGAGTGTATGGGAGGGCTCTATAGAACCAAGAAACTTGAAAGTATCAACACAATACAACGCATCAAATTCAAATTATAGAAAAATTTAATAATTACATGAAGTATAAATGGTCTAAATGATCCAATTAAAAGATCACAATTGCCAGACTTGGTTTTTGTAAGTTGTTGTTGTTAGGTACTGTCAAGTCAGTGCCTACTCATAGCAACCACAGACACAACAGAATGAAACACCACCTGGTCCTGTGACACCCTCAAAATAGTTTGCTGTGTTCGGCCAATATACAGAAGCATAGTATCAGGGTCCTTCTTTCCTAGACTGTCGCAGTCTGGAAGATTCACTGAATCTTGTGCACCCTGGGTGAGTTTGATGGTACTGGTCATGGTGTGGTGCTGTGGGAAGGTAAAGTCAATTGGAAAGACACGGTTGGCAGTTCAAATGCACCAGTGGCTCCTAGGAAATCCTGTACAGGGTTACTATAAATCGGAACCAACTGGAACTTAAATAACAGCAAAAAAATACTGGTGGCCCAGCTTCTAGTATCACAGCAACACACAAGTCTCCACGGTATAACAAACTGACAAGATTTTTTTTTTAATTCTCCAAAAATAAAAAGTTTGAGAGACAAACACAACTAAGATAATGTTTCTCTCCAGCTATCTTCAACAGTCCAAATGAAAGAGTGGAGGAGGTAGCAAATAAAATTTCATTTGACAGAGGTAAAAAATAAACTAAATTATAATGTGAAGTTGTTGTTAGGTGTTTGAGCCCATTGCTATTGCCACCGTGCCAATCCATCTTGATGGCTATCTTCCTCGTTTTCTCCAACCCTCCACTCTATCAAGCATGATTTCTTTCTCCAGACACTGGTCCTGCCTGACAATATGTCCGAAGTATGAGAAATGAAGTTTGGCCATCCAGCTTCCAAGGAACATTCTGGCTGTATTTTTTTCAAAGCAAATTTGTTTGTTCTTTTGGTCATTCCTGGTACTTTTAATATTCTCCTACAACACCATAACTCAAATGCATCAATTCTTCTAATGGTCTTCCTTATTCACTGTCCAACTTGCGCATTCATGAGGTTACTGAAAATCCTATGACTTGGGTCAGGTGCACCTTACTCCTCAAACTAACATCTTTGCTCTTCAACACTTTAAAGAGGTCTTGGGCAGATCTGCTTAATGCAATAATACATCATTTGATTTCTTGGCTGCTGCTTCCATGAGCAGTGATCCAAGCAAAATGAAGTCTTTCACAACTTCAATCATTCTTCATTGATAGGGATGTTATTTATTGATCCAGTGAGGAGTATTTTTGTTTTCTTTACATTGAGATGCAGGTGGTATCATCTACATATCACAGGTTGCTAATGAGTCTTCCTCTGATTCTGATGCCACATTCTTCTTCATATAATGCAGCTTCTCAGAATATGTGCACAGAATACAAACTGGGTTAAGTATAGTAAAAGAATACAGACCTGGTGCAAAGCTTTCCTAATTTTAAACCATTCAGTATTCCCATGTTCTGTTTGAACAACCACCTCTTGGTCTATGCTATGTACAAGATTCTCATGAGCACAATTTTAAGTGTTCCAGAATATTATTTCTCTGCACTGTTGCCCATGCTTGTCATGATCCACACAATCACTTGCCTTTGCATAGTCGATAAAGCACAGATAAACATCTTTAGAGTATTCTCTGCTTTCAGCCAACATCCATCTGACATCAACAATATCCCTCATTCCACGTTTTCTAAATCCAGCTTGAACCTCTAGAAATTCTGTCAATCTACTGTGGCAGCCACTTTTGAAATTTTGAAAAGCAAAATTTTACTTGCATGCAGTATTACTGATGATTTCCACAATCTGTTGTATCCCTTCTCTTTTCCAGTCAGTTAGGCAGGTAGCTATATTCCAAATGTCTTGGCACAGATGAGTGCCTCTGGTGCTGCATAAAGTTTTTGAAAGATTTCAATTTGTATTCCATCAATTCCCAGTGACTTGCTCTTTGCCAATGCCTTCAGTGGACCTTGGATTTCTTCCTTCAGTATCACTGGCTCATATGCTACCTCTTGAATGGTTCAACATCAACCATTTCCTTTTGGTACACTGACTATGTATTCCTTCCATCTTCTCTTTATGTTTTCTGCATCATTCAATATTTTGTCCATAGAATTCTCTAATATTTTAAGTTGAGACTTACTTTTTCTTCAGTTCCCTCAGCTTGAGAAATGCCGAGTGTTCTTCCCTTTTATTTATCTAACGCCACGTCTTTGCACATTTCATTATAATATTTGACATTGTCTTCTTGAGCTGACCTTTGAAGTTTTCTATTCAGCTCTTTTACCTCATTTCTTCCATTTGCTTTAGCATCTGTACTCTGGAGAGCAAGTTTCAGAGTCTTTTCCTTCTTTCTTGTCTTCTTAATGGTCTTTTCCTTTCTTCCTATATGATGTTATTGATGTCATCCGTCAACTCTTCTGGTCTTCTTCAGTATTTGTCTAAAGCATCAAATAATGTTTAGGGATAAATACTTAAGGTAAAATAAAACAAAAGAAAGTTAACTCTCACAGAAGTTGATATTAGTGATTATATTTAGAGGGAATGAGGTACACAAGAAAGGTTTAGGAGTGCTGGAAATGCTTTATTTCTTGAGTGGTGCTTATGCAGATTTTTACTCTGTGATAATCCCTAAAGTATATATTTTTGTATTTCAAACTTTCATGAATGCATTATACTAAACATTTAAAAAGAAGGAAACAATAAAAGTGATTCCAAAACAACCCACTGCCACTGAGTTTATTCAGACTCATATTGACCCAATAGGACTTGAACTGCCCTGCCCCATCTAATTTCCAAGGCTATAATCTTAATTAAAACAGACTGCCACATCTTTTGCCCACTGAGGAGCTGGTGGGTTCAAGCCATCAAACTTTTGGTTAACAGCAGAGCATTTAACTGTGTCACCAGGTCCCTAAAATCAGGATTACCCTGCAGTAACAATACAAATGAATTTGTTTTTAGTACTCTACCTATTACTGTTCGATACCATTGCGTATGTTCCAACACACAGTAACCCCTTGCACAACAGAACACTCCCCAGTCCTTTGCCAGCCTCACAATTGTTGCTTTTAAACCCATTGCTGCTGTCACTGTGTAAATCTGTGTCACTGAGGGTCTTCCTCTTTTCTGCTATTTAACCAAGCATGATGTCGTTCCCCAAGTCCCTCCTATTGACATGTCCAAATTACTAGAGACAAAATCTTGCCATCCTTGTTTCCAATACAGATTTATTTGTTCTGACAGTCCATTGTGTTTTTAATAGTCTTCTCCAATACCATAACTCAAATGCATCGGTTCTTCTATGGTCTTCCACATTCATTTGAGAACATTCACATGCATATGAGGAGACTGAAAACCACATGGCATGGGTAAGGTGCAGCTTAGTCCTCAAACTGATATATTTGCTCTTGAACATTTTAAAGGTCTTTGCAGCAGGTTTGCCTAATGACAATATATCCTTTTATTTCTACTCCTTTCATGAATGCTGATTATGGATGAAGCAAAATGAAGTCTTTGAGAATTTCAATCTTTTCTCCATTTATAATGAGGATTTTTGTTTTCTTTACATTGAGGGGCAATCCATACTGAAGGCTGTAGTCTTTGATCTTCATCAGTAAGTATTTTAAGTCCTGCTCACTTAAGGTAATACTGCAAGAGTATTTTGAGTACCTGTTGAAATGGTTGAACATCAACAATTTCTTTTTGGTGCCGTGACTCTGTGCTTTCCCTCCACAAATATCCTCTAGCTAGGATAAGCCTCTAGCTAGGATAAGCCCTGGACTACAAGGTCAGTTTGACCCGTAAGATCTGTGGTTCAAACTCACCAGCCGCTTCTTGGAAATCCTAACACAGAGTCCCTATGAGGGGAATCTACTTGACTTGAAAGCACATCAACACCATCATATGAGGGGATGTATTTTTTCAGGCATACATTACAACATCCTATGAAAGATGGGCCGATAATAGTTTGTCTAATGGAATAATTTTACCGCTCCTAGCTAAAAATTCTAAAATAAGACTATTTTTATTTCTCTATTTTACCTATAAGGAGGGAGCTCTGGTAGCGTAGTGGTTACAAATTGGGCTGTGAAACTTAATGTCAGCAGTTCAAAACTACCAACTGTTCTGTGAGAGAAAGATGAGGCTTTTTGCTCCCATAAAGATTTACAGCCTTGGAAACCCTATACAGGGTCGCTATGAGTCGGAACCGACTCCACGGCACATCACCACCACTACCACATTTAATAAGGAGTCCTGATATGGTGATGCAGGACAAGCACTGGACTGTTAACCACAAAGTCAGCAGTTCAAACCCAGCAGTTGCTCCTTGAAAACCCTATACGGGGTCACTATGAGTCTACACTATAAATACAGCCCATAAACTAAAATGAAATAGTCCTACACTGCTATTGCACTGGGTGACACTGTCAGAGAGATGATGCCAAAATGACTGTCTATAAAGTTTTAACAGTGTTTGGGCAAAAATTTACTTTTATATTTTTAAAAAATCCCTGACGTTAGTTAGAACAAAGCATTTTTAATAAGCCCAGCTTATCTGTATCAATATTGGAAGGGGCTTCAAAAAAGTTCATGGAAAATTCCATTTTGTGTTAGTTCCATTTTTCCAAGAACTTTCTGAAGCCTCCTCACACCTACAAGGTTAAAAATTCTATGCTAATTTACTTTTAAAACCTTCTAAAATTTACTCCAGTCTGAGAGCTATCATCATTCCCAATGACAATGACACTTCCAACCACATGGTTAGGAATGTGTGCACTAAGACTCGTGATACTGTTGCTGCCAATTTTATAATCACTGATTTTGTCATATTTTCTGGTGTTTTAGCTACAATATTATAGCAATTAGTATTTGCAAACCTATAATCAATAACTGTTTTGAGAACAAAGTGATAATTATAGGGAAAACAAAGAAAAAAATTTAACAGACTTCTGCTCAGTTACTGTAAATGTTGTCACTAATAAAAATGTAACTCAGTGTAGCAAGATTTTATAAAACAGTTTTGTTGTTAATATTCATATAAGTTAAGAAATATTTCTATTCAAGATTAAGCCAATTTATAAAACTTTTTTTTGTGACTTGGGTGGATTTTTATAGAGAAAACGTAGTCCATTCAGCAATTCATACACATTTCGTTTCATGACACTGACTGCAAGTCCCACAATGTAACACCACTCATCCAACCTCATTCATCCTTCTTTCACAGCCTTTCCTGACTTTTACATAAAGTTTATAAAAATATATTTGCTACATATTATTCTTTGATTAAAACTGATAACACACATTACTAGGAATGCATTGCATTAGGCAAATCGACTGCAAAAGACCTCTTTAAAGTGTTAAAGATCAAAGATATCAGTTTGAGGAAAGGTGTGCCAGACCCAAGTCATATGTGAAAGTAGGAAAATGAGTAAGGAAGACCATATAACAATTACACATTTGAGTTACGTTGTTAGAGAATATTGAAAGTACCATGGACTGCCAATAGAACAAATATGTCTTCAATGAAGTGCAGCCAAAGCGCTCCTTAGAAGCAAGGATGTCAAGATTTCAACTCTCATACTTTGGACATATTATCATGAGGGACCAGACCCCTAGAAAAAGCATCATGCATGGTAAAGCGGAGGGTCAGCAAAACAGAGCAAGGCCCCCAATGAGGTGGACTGACATAATGGCAGCAGCAATGGGCTCAAGCATAACAACCATTGTGAGGATGGCGCAGGACCAGGAAGTGTTTTCTCTGAGTCTGAATCAATGAGGTGACACCTAACAACAACAAAGGATTCCATTTTCCAACAAAGTCCTGGTCTGAGTGAGGGTCCTTGGGGATAAGAGAGAGGGTATGGCACTACTGAGTGACACCAATGACAAGCACGTCACAAAGTTCAGTCTCTAAGCATTGTAATTACCACTGTTGGGTAAAAATATTACCTTTATGTTCCACGTAAGGCTCCATATCTAAAATTTCTGAGAAGCCAATGTAGGTATTCAGCTTCTTCTTATGTCCTGTTTGCCTAACCAAGAGGAAAGCTGATTAAATTTATCTTTTAAATAACCATAAAACAACTTATAAACTCTTATCAGTTATAACACCAGTTAGGCAGATCTCATTTAGTAATCTTGCTCAAAACACCATGAAATTAGAAGCAAATATAACATGGTTTCATAATAGGGAAAACATAAATCATGGGTTAAAAAGTATGAATCAAAAGTGCTAGTTTCAAACAAAATACATATTTCCAGGTTTAATTTCATCACAAAGAAAAGCCTAGCAGTCCCTGCATTACAGGAAACATGTGCATGTAAAGCATTGGCTGGACTTTAATTATAAAAAGAGGAAGTCCGTAAAGGAAACAAGGGTACAGTGCTACAATTTGATGAACTTGGCCTATATTCATGGATGTAGTAGATCAAAATACAAACAGAGAAGGAAGGAGTCTTCACATCACATATCAGTGCTATCCCCTCTGTATACAGGGTAGATAGGGACGAGCAACTTAGACACTGGCTATCTAAAATGAGAAAGAGTTCTGGTAGCGTAGTGATTATGAATTGGGCTGTGAACCTCAAGGTCAGCAGTTCAAAACTACCAGCTGCTCGGAAACTCTGTACGGGGTCACTATGAGTCGGAATCGACTCCACGGCACATAGCACTGGCACTAGCACCTAAAATGAGGGGGCGACAAAGGCACAGAGAGACTGGCTTACAAGGTTTCAAGAGGGAGTTTAAGTGTGTGAGGGGGAGATACAGTCTCACTGAATACTATTCATCTTGTCTAAATGGATCTGGTGAAAAGAGATGGGGATAAGATTCTTATAATTCAATAGTGAGTAAATGGTATCATGACTAATTGCGACTGTCACAGTTGTAAATGTAGAAGTTTTGTTTTGCTTTTTTAAATGGGGGAGTAGTTAATCTTACAGTCCAGAAACCCTAGGACCATCAAGGGAGAAAAGCACAAGCAGAATGTGGGACCCTATCCAGAGAAGCAGCGACACCAGAGATGGGAACATGGACAGAAGGAACAGCTAAGGACTCTAAATTCATGGAGGGACAGAGAGCTGGCGGCCAGGAGGCAGGCTTGCACAATGTGCCCTTTGGTGTTTAAAATTGGAAAGAAAAAAAAAAAAAAGAGCTAAAATGAATAGAGAGAACTACTGTTAGATTGATGGTACACGGAGGGGATTATAATCACTGTAATGAAACAAAGTATATGATTTGTTGACTGTAAAACTGATGATCTGCCCTGTAAAGCTTCACTCAATTCACAATAAAAACTTAAAACATCTCAAGATGACAGAGTGCCTCTAACTTTCTTTCACAAGCCCAGAATTTTGGATGCTCAGCATCTTACTCTCTATGGCAAAACCCATACATAGTACTCAGCAATGAACACTAAACACTCTACTTGCACATATTTACCTGTCAAAGACAAAACGCATTAGCTGCAAGTTTAGAGTGCAAGGAAGGCTAAGGAGTCGAATCTTCCTTGTTGCATTCTGTTTGCTTTGACAGTTTTCACAAAAGTATCGATTGTCTCCTTCTAATTTTTCTTCCTAATCAGGAATAACACAATGTTAATTTTAAAAGGAAAGACGGAAAGATTTAAAACAAGTGATAAAATCTGATGAAAAAATCTCATTTCAATTAACAGCATCCATTCGAGCTTTTTTAAAATCAAGAAGCTATAAATATAAATTAGCAGTCACTACATTTGAATCCTGGTGTGGCGCTGTGGGTTAATGCGCCGCTGCAAAGTCGGTTTGAACTGCAAGTTTTGTGGTTCAAGTTCACCAACTGCTCCTAGGAAATCCTATATAGAGTCGCTATGGGTTGGGTCAACTCAAGGAGACTTACCAACAACTTAGTTGGGGGAATCCTGGAGTGTTGCTGTAGGATAAGCACTGGATTACTAACTACAAGGTTCAAACACATTAGCCAACCCCCCCGCCCCAAGCAATCCTATACAGGGTGGCTATGAGTAGGAATAACCATGACAGCACTTAACAACAACAACACTTAGAAGGGACATTATCAATTTGTATACAACGATATTTAAAACTTATTATGCCTCTTTCCAAACTACGATTTTTAAACTACTTGTTTCAGGTCCATTTGTCCTGATAATACTACTTCTTGGAATTTTAAGAAAATAGTAAAAAAACAAAACAAACGCTTATGTAGTTTGGTACAAAATTAATTTCTACAGTAGTAAAAAGTGAGTAGAAACCGCATAAGGACAATGGAATACATTTTATATATATTGACTCACTATTATTGAACCATACTTATGAGAGAAAACTAAAAAGGAGTACAGGGAAATAAAATATTATGGCTGATAATGACACCTCTCAAATGCTGTTGCTGCTGATAAGTGCCTTGGAGTCCATTCTGATTCACAGCAACTCTCTAGAGGATTTTCAAGGAGAGGCTGATGGGTTTGAACCACTGATTTTTTGGTTAGCAGCTCAGTTCATATCCTACAGCGCCACACCAAGCCACTCAAACGTAACATGACTAAAAAGTCAGTCATGGATGGATGTTCCTTCCACAGTACTCTCTCTCCCTCAGTGGAAGGTCAGGTCCCAAACCACAATCATCCCTGACTACTCATCTCTTTCTCTCAAATACAACATAGAGCCAACAAATTTCATTAGCTCTACTTTAAAAATATATTTAGAACCGACACACCATTCATCAGCTCTTCACTGACCCTTGGTTCAAGCTACCACAACTGTCTTTGCCATACCTTCAGCCTATTCAAAACAGTACCCAGAGTTAGACTGGTATCTGTCATATTGCTTTTATGCTCACAATCCTCTGATGAAAGCTCATCTCAGAGTAAAATTTAAAGTTCTATCAACAGTCTATAAAGCCCAATATGACCCTTGGTTGTTGTTTTATGCCAGTGAGTTGGTTCTGACTCATAGTGTCCCCCATGTAGGGTTTTCGAGGAGTGGCTGATAGAGCTGAACTGCCAACCTTGTGGTTCAGTGTTTATCGTGCTATTGTTGTTGAGTCCCATCAAGTCAGTTCTGACTCATAGTGGCAGTGAATTGAAGTGGCTGGTGGGTCTGCACAGCCAATTTCCTTCAATCTCTTCTCTACCCCATTCCCCATGCTCCTTCCCTGCTTTATTTTTTCTATGGTGGTTATATGCCGTAGTGTAAATTCTGACTCATAGCGACCCTGTATAGGGTTTCCAAGGCTGTAAATCTTTACGGGAGCAGAAAGCCTCATCTTTCTTCCATGGAGCAGCTGATAGATTCTAACTGCTGACCTTGCTATTAGCAGCCCTGCTTGTAACCCACTATGCTACCAGACCATCATGACACTTAGTATATTTAACATATTATATGCATCACATTGGAGTCCTGGTGTAGTACTGTAGAATAAATAATCACTGACTGCTAACCATAAGGTCAACAGTTCAAACCCGTTGCTATTCCTAAGAAATTCTGTACAGGATCGCTATGAGTCAGAATTAACTGGATGATACTTAATAACAACAGCATGTCTTATTTACATTTACTTTACTGTCCTTCTCTGGACTCACAGCACTATACTACAAGCTCCATAGACGCAGTTTGGGGGGACTGTTTGGTTTACTACTGTTATTCCAAAAAGCTGAAAGAGTGCTCAACAAATAGTAAGCACTCGGTATTTAGCTGAATTTGTTCCATAAATGACAATTTCAGGCAAGCTTACAGATGTGCTAGAGCAGTAGAAAAGGTACAAACATATTTCAAGGAAGGAAGCTGTATAACAAGATCATCTGTTATGTTATGTGTCCGCTCATGCTTGATGGCAAAGATTTCCTTGTAGCAGCTATCGCACTCAAAATAGAAGGGAATCCCTTCCATGTTACTATATATATGTATACACTTTACTTAAGGGCAAACCAATAAGGGTCAGTATAAAATTATACAAGCCTGTTTATTAATTAAAAAATATCAAAATGTGAAGCTGTTGTTTCTCACATATCCTCCATCTGGGTCTACACACGGCTGAAGGTGGTATTCTCATCTCCCTAACAATGTCCTGAAAAATTCTATACCTGCTAAAGTACTTCCACAAAAATGGCAGTTTGGACATCCTCAAGGGACTCAAACTATTTCTCTTTAAAATGGTCTTTGAGATTTGGGATCAAAAAGGAGTTTGAAGGGGAAGATCAGTGTTGAAGGGTGGATGGGGTGAGGCTTCCCAATGAAATTCTAATAGGATAGCCTTTGCTAGCCTTAAGTAATAAGTAGGTGCACTGTCATAATGGAAAATAATTCCTTAGACACTTTTCACCAACGCAGCTTTCAAAATTTTCTTAAAACTTGCTCATAATAAGCTCTGCAGATCTTAAGAAAATCTATCAAGTTTACCTCTTTGGAATAAAAAAATAGTCGCCATACCTTCTGAGTTGACCTATCCACCTTGAAATGAACTTGTCCAGCATATCCCCTAGGAAGCTACTGCTTTGACTGAACTTTTATTTGAAGGCACCCTAACAAGACTAAGACAAGTATATTACTGAGGTAATTGGTCTGCAGTCATCCACTGATTAGACATTTTCAAACATGTTTTGTCTGGAATAAAGTCACACATGTATGAACTGGAACACTAGTTGCCATACTTATTTTCCCTTGCAAATTTATATAGAAAGACAGTTAAAGCATGTGGCGTGGACAAGGCTGAAGAATGGTCATATTGATGTAGAAATATTTGCATATGACAAATTCCAGCTCTTGTTAAATGAAAGATAAACTACCCTTGTATTAACAAAGTTTAGACTTCTTTTTAAAATTTCCTAGATTTCCACTACCCCAAACATCAAGATTTTATACATACAAAATTTGCATATAAAATGTGAAATTGCCAAAAATTATTTTAAGGTGCACCCTGCTTAAAAGAATTTATAATCCATTATTTCTACGTTTCTTCTAAATTATTACGTAAACAAGTAACATTTCTTAAGTAGAAAAGCCTGTAATAATTGATCTATCCATTGACTAAAACACCATTCAAAATAGTATTAACAGTAAGAAACAATATATACACCAAAACTTGAATACCTTCAAAAATTCCGAGATACAGTCTGTTAGCTGCTTGTGTCCTTGGATATTTAATTCCAGTTCATAAAATTTTGATAAAAGCTTAGACTCTCTGCCACACTGACTGCAACTATAATAATAAAATAAAGTGATAAAATCAAGATCAGAGATGGTATGGGGGGAATCAATAAAGCTCTACATCTTAGAAATATGAAAGGAAACATTAATAATTTGGGTTCTCTTTCATAGAAATTATTTGTTATGCATATTAAAAAATAATAAAACAACAATATGATTGATGAGGCTGCCCACATACTTTATGATTAAGAAATCAAATTTTTCTTCATTTTTAAGAGTTAGTTTTATATCTATTCTTAGTTGTCTACAGCACTTGCCGGATTTTATTTTTTTGGCTCACACCATTGACACCATACTGCATATAGTAAATATGCACTCAACCAGACATAGTTCCCAATACCTGAATAAGGCCAACTGCAATAATCAACACAGTTGTTTACAGGTTCCCCTAGATACACATTACTATAAATATTTCATGTCCCATGATAATTCACTAGAGCTAGGATTTAAGGGTGGAGCTAAAAGATAGATAAAATGTACAACTGTCTTAGAATAAAATGTAACCTGAAAATGCTGAAATATACTTACACTGTTACGTAAGCATACTCCCCACAGAATTGTTGTTGGACAATGTTCCGCACATCAGGATTCTTTTGTTTAGACAAAGTATCTTCCAATAAAGACATAAAAAGCTTTGAAAATTCTTGGGCATCCTACAACAGAAGTTTGAATTAATAAAAGACGATTTGTATCTTGTTGTTTCCACTTTTAATAAAAACAGGAATCAACTACATATTCCAGTATCTACCTATACTTTGAATACACACAATATTTTAAAATAAAGACTTCAGCTATGCTGAACCTGTGTGTGCCCACCTAGGAATTTTCAGTGATCAAGCTAAGTGTAATATGTAGCATCTGTCGTTATTGTTCTAAGGTGCTGTGGAGTAGATCTTTGACTACGCAGCCCCTATGACAGAGCAGATGGAGCATAGTGGATCGTGATCTATCTGGTAGCGTGAATCTACCAGTTGCTCCACCGGAGAAAGATGAAGCTTTCTGCTCCCGTAAAGATTTACAGCCTCAGAAACCCTAAACAGGATTCACTCTGACACATAATCAACCACAAGTAGGAACCAGGTCAATGGCACTTAACAACATAATCCCAATTGGGAATGCGTTGTCTTTGTTATGTTAATAAATCCAAATAATATGGAGTGTTCTTGATTCAACCTCTTAAAATATAAATGGCTAAACAACTGCAGATAACTAAGACACAGAGTGAGTAAGTCTGCCACAAAAGGACAAATACTATATTATACTTATATGAAAATTTTTAAATAAGTACATGTCTACATATCTAATTTATTAATGGTTATCAGGATTGACAGTCCTGGTGTGGCACTGCAGCATAATGAACTGATCCTCAAGGCCCGTTTGAGCCACAAGGTTGGTAGTTCAAACCTACCAGCCACTCCCTGGAAACCCTTTACAGGTCACTAGGAGTCTGAACTGATTGGGAGGAAGGTGATGAGGGACACTCAATGAGTAAGAGAAACTGGGTTTCTTTGTTTGTTAAGTGCCGTCCTGAGTCAGTTCCGACCCATAGCAACCCTATATAGGGTTTCTAAGGAGCAAATGGTGAGCTTGTGGTTCAAACCGACTTTGCAGTACCACGCATTAATACACAGCGCTGTAGCAGAAGTCCGCGTTTTTGCTTTTTTTTAGGGTAGTGTAAAAATATGGAAACAGTTGGTAGGGGTGGTTGTACAACATGATGAACACTGAATTGTACATGTGAGAAATGCTGAGATGGCAAACATTGTATTACATATTTTTTTAAAACTTTTTAAAAAAAGTTTTCATTAAAGATGCATATCAAAACAACAGTAAGAGATCATCTTACCCCATTATTAGTAGCAGAGTTAAAAAAAAAGAATAAGAAATGCTGACAAGGGTCACGACCCTTAACCACTGTTGGTTGCACTGTAAAATGATGCAGCCACTGTGAACAACAGTATGGAGACTTTTCAAAAATGTAGGAAAAGAAACACCCTATGACGCAGCAAACAACTTGGTATGAGCTGCATATAAGCACACCCATGTTCCATGCAGTACTATTCACAACAGTAAAAAGGTAAAAACCACCTAAAAGCCTATCAATGGAAGTATGGCTATACAAACTCTGGTAGACATACAATATTAGAGAAAAGTAATGAATCTGAGAAATGTCTCATAATATAGATAAGCCTGGAAAACATGCTGAGTAAAATTAGTCACAAAAGGACAGATATTTTAAAAGACAACTACTGTAAAGTCAAGAAAAAATCTACACACTTAAAGAAACATTCTTTGATGGTTACCGTGTGTGTGTGTGTGTGTGTGTGTGTGTGTAACCCACTGGCTAGAGGGTAGACGTGTATTAACTTGAGTGAAGTGGAATAGGTTGGCAAGAAATGATGGACAGCAGGGAAGGACATGGAAAGAAGTACAAGCATTAAGGGTAACAAAAGTAAATACTGTTATAGATAAAATCCTGCACTGATGCTGATCTATGAGTAAATGCATGACTAGGTGCTCGGGCTGAACACAGTGGAAGGGAGAGTGGGAAAATACAAATACCAACAGCTTTGCTAGAGGATATTTGTGCATGAGCATTTTACCTTTACTGAAAATATGTCCATGAATGTGATGGAGCATATTAAGGGAAAAGTTACAAAAACTTCTTAAACATAACCAATCATCTTGAGCAAATGAGTTGCTGAGTGTAGGGTCTCATGACCAGAGTCACAGGGGGACATCATGGTCAACTAGCATAACACAGTCCACAAAACAATGTTCTACATCTTACTTTGGTGAGCAACTATCTAAGGTGCAACTATTGGTCTCTCTCTGTCCAGAGCAACGAAGAGTGAAGAACATCAAATACACATGGAAACATTAGTCCAATGGACTAATGGACTATATAAACATTAGTGTCTACAACCCTGATACTAGAAGAACAAGATGATGCCCTGGCTGCCACTACCAATTGCTCTGAAAGGGATCACATTAGAAGGTCCTGGATAGAGTGGAAATAAAATGTGGAATGAAACTCAAAGTCATAAAAAAGAGTAAGATTCATAGGTAGAAACTGGCAGAACCCAAGAACTACAACTCTGGTCACCTTTCAGGTCTGAAAGTGAGTTTACCCCCCGGCTCAATTTTCAGCCAAACATCAGATAAATCTTTACGGGAACAATAATACCATAGAATAACCAACCATTTGAGATCAAAGGAGCATCATTTACCCAAGGACAAAATTTAGAAAAGACTGGAGGGGAAAAGGAAGAATGGAAACAAGAAACACAGTAAAGATGTGGGATAATTGATCTTATATTGAAGGGATTGCAATCAATGAAATAAGCAAAATGTGTAACAATTGTCTAATGTAGGGAGGGTGGCAAAAGAGTCATGAAGATAGGTGAAAACACAGAGAGGTGTGCATAGGCTAAATGAGATTGAGGTAAACAGTGATACACACCCTTGAAACAACAGTGTTCAGTGCGTAGGTACATGGATTGAGACATGGGCTGAATGGTGGGCTATGTACATATTTCCCAGAAATACATAAGAGTATGCAAGATGATATTTGTACATAAGCATTTTACCTTTCCTGAAAACACAACTATGAATGTGATGGAGCATATACCAGGCAAAAGATTAACATCTTAGATATATTATCAAACATTACAGAAATGAATTGCTAGGCATAGGGGCTCAGGGCCATCATCTCAAAGGCCACCTGGTAAATTAACATAACACATAGTCCACAAACACAATGTTTTACATTCTACTTGAGTGAGCAGCGCTGGGATCTTGAAACCTCATGAGCAGCCAGCTGAGATCTCTCCATGTGTGGCAGAAAGAAGAGTGATAAATGAAGAGGCTTAGAATTAATTCGTCCAATGGACTAATGGAACATGTTAATATCAGTTTCAATGCATCTGAGACCAGAAGAACTAGATGGTGTCCAGTTACCACTACCAACTGCTCTAAAAGAGATCCTATTAGAGGGCATGGGATAGAGTGGGAGAAAACATGGAACAAAACTCAAGATTATTTATTCGAAAAATAAATAAAAGACTAGCTGTACTGGACAAAAAAGATACTGGAGGATCCTAAGACTATGACCCTCGACCACCCTTCAAGTTTGGAAAGGAACACACCTTCGTGGCCCAAGTTGCAGCCAAGCAGTAGATAGGTTTATAAGGGGCACAACACTAGTAAGCTATGCTCAGCATGGAATGATCAATCATTCAAAACCAAATGGGCATCCTTTTCCTAAGGACAAAATTAAGATGGGACAGGAAGGTGGGAAGAATGCAAATAATGAGAGGGAGGAAGTGGGATAACTGTTCTAGCAGGGAGGGGATTTTAATCATTGAGATGAGACAGGGTATATGATTCGTTGAATGTAAAGCTGATAATCTTATCTGTAAATCTTCACTCAATTCATAATAAAAAGTTAAAACAGAAAGCATATGGATCACAGGAAGGAAAAACTTGTCTAATGTAAAATCGATGATCTGGTCTATAAGCCTTCATACAACTCACAAGTAAAATTAAAAAAAAAAAAAAAAAAAGACAATCCACTTTAGTAACTTAATAAATAACATGAAATTCTTGGGTTCCTTTTAATATTAAAAGAAAGAAAGAAAGAAAATCAAGCCTATTACCTGCTGTTGCCCTGTGTCCAATCCCAGGGCTTTAACAAATCCCGATGGGTCAATGTATCGCCTGTTACTGTTCTGCAACAAGGCAAACAAGTACTGGAGATGCTCACAAATTGTCTGAGGCTCATAATCTATTAGGAAAAAAATATAAGCTTGTTTCTTTAAAAGGTGCCAAATGCTAATTCCTCTTCACAAGAGAATATAATTAAACAACCTTACATCCAAACTAGATGAGTAATTTATTGTAGTATTAAAACCTTGAAAGGGACAAATTAGCCATCACATGTCATGGAGGTAGTGAGGCAGCCGTGGCTATCTACATATCTACCCCATACCCTAAACCCCATACCCTAAAGGTAAAAGGCTATGTATCACAACAACAACAGTCATTCCTAGAGCTTCTGGTGTGTCAAATCACATATCCATTCTAGCCATAAAAACCGTTTGGATCATACTATACTTACCATTAGTGTAAGATGGACAAATACTTTACTGTAACCTCTTTAATGCTTACTTCCCACAAACAGAGCAAGTGACAGGAATCTCAAGCAGAGCAATTCACACTTGAGTAAAGAATACAATGAAGTAATGTTAAAAATCCAAGAAATTTAGAGTTTTAGTTGGGAGAGTTAGTCCTTATCTTCTAAACCAGTTATCAATTTATGGTCTCTCAGCTCCTAATCTACCTTTCTCTGTCTGCTCTGTAATAATAGAGAAGAACTTTGAAATTTTCTCCTTTGCCAGCTGGACAGACACTGGAAGAAGGGGTGCTTTCTCTCGCAGGTTCAGTTATGCCTCTCCAGCTATCCGGCAAGAAGCTGAAGGTTCCAGCTTCACCAGCACTTCCTCTTGTAGCTGGACAGAATAGCTTCAGGCAAGGCACCTACCTGCCTGCACCCTGGACAGTTTTCAGCTAGTCCCACTAATGAAGTATCTTGGTGCCTTCTCAGTATTTGTGTTCTCTCTGGAAAGATCTGAATCTCAGGCCTGGCCGTAGATGCTAGGATCTCACCTTTGAGTGGTACCTTTCTTGGTATCTGTAATTCTTGTATCTGTAATCCTTGTATTTGTGAGAGCTCTCTTTTACTCTACCGAATTCTCTATTACTCTAACTCCCTATTAATTATTCTCTATCATAAATTATCCCTCTTTAAATTACTACGTAGCTTCTGTCTCCTGACTGGACCCTGAGTGGCATAACCATTCACAATGGTATAACCATCAATTGCAACTTTAAGCAAGTCCATTTTTCATTTGTAAAATAAAGATAAAATCTTACTTCCTAGGGTCCAAAGATTTTTACTGATTTATAAAAGTGACTCAAACTAAGTTTCTATCTGTTCTACCTTCTCTCATTTCACAGTTTGGAATTTTCTATAATTATAATAAGATCTTCAATACCCTACTCTGCTGGTTTTCCTATCTGCAAGAGAGAGAGTGACTGAGCTACAGTAGAACACAGATCCCATAAGCCTTTCCACTGTGCTGTGTCTATCATGATTTGCATCACAAGTGTGCACTCAAACCTGTTTAATGAAAGATTCCAAAAGGGAGAAAAGTATGTGGGCGGTGCATGCGTGTGTGTGTCAGCAATGCAGTGTGCACTTAAGTCAGAGAATATGGTGAAGGACTGTGGTGAAATATAAAAATCCATGTATTTAGGAAATAATGCTTAGAAATACATTAAAGCTACAGTACCCAAAGAAGACCATGGCACATGATTCTATAAAATAGAAATTTCATTTCTATTTCTTATTTGTGCTGGCTTCTAATTAATAAATTTAAACTTCAGCAAAACCATACTAAAAAACTTAAATGAGTCATTTAAAATCATTGACCCTTTACACTATTACTTTACATACTATACTATTAATCTAGATTTAAATATTCAGAACTATAAGGAGAAAGCTTTAGGGAAATAAGCATTTTTAGACACAGTGTTTAGACACGAGTGACTAAGGCCAGCACTCGGAATCTATAGGGCTGCAAGAAACTTCAGCATCCTATCTTTTCTCTCTGGAGCCAAAGACACGAGTCATCCATCTACACCATATTCATATATCGGATCATGGAAACAGGGGTCAATTGTTCCAGGTTTGGAGCTCCCAGATCTATAGAATCATAGACACCCATTTGCTTCCATTCCCCTCTCAGCTGTGAGAAGGAGAAAAATGTGATTCATTCTATCGAATGCTCCATCACAAAGAAAAGATTTCTAAGCATAAAAGTAGTATCATCCAACAGTAAAAATCCACACACTATGCTGAAACAAACTAATTCCATTAGGAACAGTTTCAAACTGTCAAATTGTCTAAAATTCTGTCTAAATTTTCAATGAGTTATATTACTGGTTGATTTAGTCAACATCAGCAAATTTAACCTTAATTTTAGAAGAACTATTTAGAACCAAGGGCACTATGCAGTGAATTAAAGTATTAGACTACTTACCAAAAGGTTGGAGATTTGAGCCTAAGAAAGCCTTTGGAGTTCTAGCCTGTCCTACAGGGTAGGGATGAGTCTGAATCAATTTCACTGCAGTGGGTTTGGTGTTAGAGGCTCAAACTCACCAGCTGCTCTGTGGGAAAGACATGGCAGTCTGTTTCCTTAAGATTTATAGTCTCAGAAGCCCCAGAGAGCAGCTCTACTCTGTCTCACAGGGGCTCTCAATCAGAATGGACTCAATGGCAATAGCTTTGTTCTTTGGGTTTTTTGCTTTTGTTTTTGTCTTATTTGGGAATAAGGTCAAAAGACTGTGGTTACAATTGTGACTTAAAGCAAGTCAGGTTTTTATGAAGTCTCTCAAACCAGGCAAAAGAGGAAATTGCTTTTTATCAATCACTAGAGATATATAGAGATCCTAATCACACTTATTGCATAGAGAAATCATAGCTATAAACTATACAAAAATAATCAAATGTGCTTCATTCATCTGAGTATTACCCATTTTGGTGCAAAATAATCAATACACATTTTGGGGAAAAGAAAAATGATCATGCATCATGACTGTATTTACAAAGGACTTAGCATCATCCCCAGCACAAAGTGAGTTCATTAGTAATCTAGCTAACTAGCAATAACACACTGAGAGGTGAATCCTCACTCACTCTCCCATCCCCAGTTCCCACACCAACCTTTCTCTTCTTGGATGCCACCTCCCATCGTGTAATCGCTACAAGTACTTGGACATAAGTAGAGCGCCTGACGCAGCTCCAAGTTGAGAAACCACACTTGCAGAAAGGTGTTGACGTAACAAGTGGCTCCAAGGTTAGTCAGACCCACAAATGAGTTCTACAACAACAGAACAGTTCACATCATTTAGCCAACTGCCCTTCAAACAAATAAAAAAATGTATAGAGAGCATTCATTTTAATCTGTCACATTTAAAAACGTATAAAGCTAGGTGTATAAAAAGCTGGTAGTTCAAACCCACCTAGCTGCTCCACATGAAAGCAAACCTCTGGGGTAAAGGCTGATGCTGTTCATTGCTGTCAGTTTGCTCTGACTCATAATGACCCTGTGTAGGATATTTCACCCATCTTGTGATTAGCAGCAGTCCAGTACTTATCCTACAGCCCACAAAACTCTATGTTGGCAGTTCTACCCTCTCACATAGGGCCTTGACTCCAGGGCACTCAACAAGAACAAAGTTACCCTAATCAGCATGGTGGTTGTAAGCTGCCAGTGAATCGATTCCAACTGAACTGATGGCAACCTAATGTGTGTAGAGTAGGGTTTTCAAGAAAAGCTATGACTTTTTAGTAGCAGATAATCCAGGTTTATCCTCCAAGGTGCTGCTGGGTAGGTGGTAGGTTTCAACTGCCAACCTTTCAGCCAACAGTCAAGGGCTTTACTGCTTGAGCCACCAAGACGTGTGGGATAAGCATTGGGCTGCTAACCACAAAGTCGGTGGTTCAAACCCATAAGCCACTCCACGGGAGAAACTTAAGGCTGTTTGGTCTCAAATATTTACAGTCTCAGAAACCCTGTATATGGTCGTTATGAGTTGGAATAGACTTGTGGCAATGGTGCTGAGTTTTGGTTGAGAAGAGGGTGTGGTTTCATGAAATCTCAGTTTTGCTGTGTACAGGAATTACTTGCAGTCTCTAGGTGATACAAATGGTTCAGTGGACTCTATGAAATCAGTTTTGAACATGCATGCAGACATTTTTCATTTTCAGTAAAACTCCCCAAAAAGTTCCTTTTTATGCTATTGATTTGGGTTGCAACTTTTTCCAAAGATAAAGTTGAGAATGCCTGACCTTACAAGGAATTATATTTTGTTTAAGAGACAAGATACAGCAACATACTTAATTTTGAGTTTTAGGTGTTACAGTTAGAAAACATTAATGTGCATTAAAAAAAAAAAAAAAAAACTACTTTTGCTAAATGCATATTAGAATATATAAAATTCAAGCCCCAGAAAGCAAAATAATATATCATTATGGAAATGTGTTTCCATGAATTAACTGACTTGACAGATTTTGCATATATAACATTAAAAAGAGTTAAAAATAAAATTTGCGATGGTAAAGCAAACATAAAATTGGCATTTAAACTAAACTTACTACTTAGAGACTTACTGGGTTATACAGCTACCTACCTGTTTTAAATCACACTATTAAGGACTATTCCAATTTAAGGCAGTTTAAGGTCTTAAGTTCCACTACTTATGTTAAAGCTGCATAGGTTATATCAAACCAGAAATGGTTTCTGATCATCAGGGGAGAGGGGGGAATCAAGCAATATGAAGCAATTACTTAGAAAGGATGGCTTACCTTTTTTCTCCTCTCACAGTTTGGATCATCAATATTATGAAAACTATTTTCATCTATTTCTCCTAGCCAAATATGTTCACCAATCCCAACCAAACAATTCGGATTTCCTTTGCAGTTTCGTCTATTTAAAAAAAAAAAAAAAGGTTGTTTAATTCAAAAAACATTGTAGTTCTATGATTACAATGGAGTCCTGATATGGCGCTGCAGGACAATATACTGGACTTCAAGGTCAGTTTGAACGACAAGGTCAGAGGTTCAAACCTACCAGCCATTCCTCATAGGGTCACTATGAGTCAGAAACAACAACTATTCAGTGGGGACGGGAGGGTCATTGTTATGTCAATTTGGACTCAGCAACCCCCTGAGTAGAACTGCACTTCACAGGACTTTTCCTGAATGTGATCTTTAAAGAAGGCAGCCAGGCCTTTGTAGCATGGTGCCACTGGGTGGGTTCAAACCACCATCCTTTAATTAATTGTTATTGTTAAGTGCAGTCAAGTCAGTTCCAACTCATAGCAGCCCTATGTAGGGTTTCTGAGGAGGGACTGGTGAGGATGAATGTTGACCTTGTAGTCAGTGGTCCAGTATTTATCCTACAACGCCACACCAGTACTCCTTAGGTTAGATCTTAGAGCGCAGATTTCTTGCACCACTGTGGGAACCTGGCACTACCCCAGGACCTTAGTTTCATGACACAGGACACGTACTACACTGCAATAGTACTTTTTTAAGATTAGCAAAACTAAGGAAATCTAACATGTTCCATTTGAGAGGCTGGGGGAAAGAGAATATTCTGCTGATGGAAATGCAAATTAGTAGGACTTCTATCAAGTGTTGGAATGACACAGTGGCTGCACCAAGGGCTCATATAACAGAATGATTGAGAGAACTGTGCAGGACCAACCAGACAGTAACTCGTTCTTATGTACATATGGTTGCTGTGAGTCAGAACCAATCCAATAGCACCTAACATTGTGGACTTTTATGGACAGGAACTTGGCACTATCTAAAATAAAACTACACATGTAGTTTACCTTTGACCTAGCAAACCTCATTTCTTCTAAGAATTTATCCCATAAAAATAGCTCCAGCTATTAAAAACACACCATTTGATATCCATCGGGCAATAATCATTAATGGACACCAGTGGAAGCAAGTCTGAAAGGTAACAGTATTTACAATCTCAAAGTAGTTCTCCAAAAGTTATCAATTAATTATAAAGGGAAACTAACTTTCAGTGGGGAAACCTGGCAGACACTCAATACCTTCACCAAATGATCAACGTTACCAGACAGCAGTGACAGCATGCACATGGAAAACACAGCCATTACTTCTGCGGTGGGCCTGCCCCAAAGTACATCAACTAAAACTCATCAAGAGGAAGCAGGAGACAAACTCAACTTGAGCAACTTTCTACAAAAAGAAGTGCCCTGTACTTTTTTAATAGGGTTGCTATGAGTTGGAATCAACTCAGTGGTAGTGGGTTTTGATTTTTGGTACTTTAAAGAAAATGTTAATGCAATGCAATACAGAGACAGATTCAGTAACAATTTCAGCTGGAATGAGACTAAAGAGACAGAACCTAACAGTAACAGGTTTTTTTGTTTGTTATAGACATATTAGGACAATATGATTTATGTAATAAAGTTAGTGGTAGAAGATTGGAAACAAAAATAATGAAACAATGTAGCTAAACAATGGAAAGTACTGCAATCATTTTTTTTTAATGGAGAAAAGTTTCTTATGTTGTGATACATAACATAATTAATTGAATCAAGGCATAATCCTAACCATTTTTTAATTTCAATTTAAGACTAAGGTAACCTGTGAACATAGAACTGAAGCTATTTCTATGATCACTTTTGCTTTAGAGCATGAAATCTGAAGGCTTTCTGCCAGTGAACAACTCCAGTCAGGTAGAGCTCAAGGCCCCAGTTAGTTCAAGACCAAACACTCCCTCACAGAAGCTTTCCTAGGCACATCCCTTAGTTGTTGTTGTTGTTGTTGTTAGGTGCCATAGAGCCCCTACCAACTCATAACGACCTTATGCACAGCAGAATGATACACTGCCTGATCCTAGGCCAACCTCACTACTGTTGCCACACTTGAGTCCATCGATGCTGCCACTTGGCCAATCTTCCTCTTTTTCTCTCACCCGCCACCTTACCAAACATGATATCCTTCTCCAGCGACTGGTTCCTCCTGACAATATGTCCCAAGTATGAGAGACGAAGTTTGGCCATCCTGGCCTCCAAGGAGCACTCTGGCTGCACTTCTTCCAAAACGGATCTATTGGCTCTTTTGGCAGCCCATGGCACTTTCAATATTCTCCTCCAACACCACAACTCAAAAGAATCAATTATTCTATGGTCTTCCTTATTCACTGTCCAGCTTTCATATGCATATGAGGTTAATGAAAAAACCATGGCTTGGGTCAGGTGCACCTTAGTCCTCAAGCTGACATCTTTGCTCTTCAACACTTTAAAAAGGCCTTATGCAACAAATGTGCGTATTGCAATACCTCGTTTGATTTCTTGACTGCTGCATCCCTTAGTGGCTAGTTGTAATGTCATAACACAAGACTCCTGGTATGGCACTATGGGTAAGCAAGGTTAGTAGTTCAAACTCACTAGTTGTGTCTCAGAAAATCTATTACAGGGTCACAAAGAGTCAGAACCAACTCCACTGCAACTAACAGTAGCAACCATCCAAATCTCAGAGACAGTCATAGCTTTCCTATTTTACAACAGTCCTCTCTGCAATCTTAAGCCCAAGGTCCAGTATGCATATGAGACCATTATTACCATCAGTCTTGGTTGTGGGAGGAGAGACCTTTGTTCTCTTGTGTCCTACAAAAAGGTCAAAAGGTCACCTTGTGGACACAGAATTTTGGTAAGAAATCATGGCATCATATGGATGGTTTCCCTTGTCTGGGTGATATAATGTTTGTTTTGATTTTACTCATACTTAAAACTGTTTCTGTAATATTCATTTATTTGAAGATAGGGCATCTTTTCTCCACTAAAACACCTTTCTGTCAAATACTAAGATTGACTAGGCTATGAATGAAACAGTAGCACCCCTGAGTAATGTGCTCCCTTAAAGAATGAACTATGAGGTAGGCGAAACAAGATGGTGGATTGGGTAGACATGCAGTGAGGAGCTCTGTCAGCAACAACACAGAATACCGGACCAAGCAGACTCAGGGGCTGCTCCCAGAACTCTGAACCACAAATAAAGGAATATTAAGAAGGCTGGAAGACTTACAGCCAGGGGAATTTGTAGCAGAAGCAAAAAATCCAGTGCTTTCTAATTCAAGATGCTCAGCTGCTCCCAGAGCCACCATCTTAGACAAGACCAGGCGGGGGAAGGATCAGAGTAGCCACAAACGCTTGACAGAACCTCGAAGATACAGGTATGGGCATTCTTTTTGGGAGAGACCTATTCATTGGTCTCTCGCTGTCTGCGCACCTCCATTCTGGTGACTAGAGGGGCTGCCTAAGAGAGTATACATACACCCGACCCCCATACCCGGAGGGTTCTACTACGAAAATGCACAGATCGCCTCGAAATTTAAAGTGACAGTTTCCACTTAAAACCAAAAGGCCGTGCAAAACGGCCACAGCTGGCCTCGAAGTATTTTTCACTAGGTAAAAGGCCTCAATGGGGATTGTGGAGTGGAACAGGCAGACTAAAAAGGAAATAGGCATCTTGAAATTTCTCAGGAAGCACCTAGCCAGAGGCAATCAGAAAGCATAACAAATACCAAAATATACACCCATCTAAGTAGTATGACCACAGATAATGAAATTTTTGTTGCGAAAGACCATCGAGTTGGTTCTGACCCACAGCGACCCTATATAGGGTTTCCAAGGAGCAACTGGCAGGCTTGAACCGCTGACCTTCATAGTGACTTTGCAGTCTGGTGCATTAACTCACAGCACCACACCAAGACTCCAATAAGGGACATGTTGTTAGGTGTCATCGAGTCGATATACCAACTCATAGCGACCCTCTATACAAAAGAATGACACATTGCCCGCTCCTAGGCCAACCTCACAATTGTTGCCACCCTTGAGCCCATTGATGTTGTCATGTTGCCAATTCATCTCGCTGGGGGTCTTCCTCTTTTTCTCTGACCCTCCACCTTACCAAAGTTGATAGCCTTCTTCAGTGATGGATGATACAGCAGGCACTATACAATAAAAGGGAGGTTGACAGAGGAAAGATGAAGGTAGAGGGAGACAGGAAGGAATGCAATGTAGGGTTTCTGAGGAGCGGCTGGTGAGCTTGAACCACAGATCTTGTGATTTAAAGCAACCTTGCAATCCAGCCCATTAACAGCAGTGCCACACCAGGATGCTATTTAGTTTGTTGGAGAAGGTTCTATACTAAGCTGCTGTGGTTTTTGTTTTTTTGTTAATGCCTGTAACTTCCCTCTATAACAAGGGAAGTATGGTGCTACCAGTTTAGTGGGGGGTTTTATCACTTTTTTCACAAGGTCTAATCTTTCTCTTCTACAAAGAGAAGAAACAAAGAAACTAAAACTGATTCAGAGACTGGGGAAAGTTAACTAAAAAGTTTTCCTGAATAGTAACAATGTTTACCTGAAAGTCTTTACGGAAAATAAATTACAGCTAACAGAAATAAGTCTACACAAGGTCTTTGGGAGGCAGTAAAATATAGCTATAATTGGCATGACAGTGTACCAGATGGTATCCACTTATTTTGTTAATTCTTTCAAATCTGCTTTCAAAGGTGAACTATCAAGTCTCTCATTTGTTTACCTCCTTCCACTTGACCAAGAAAGGCTGTTTCACATGACATTAGTTGGGAAGCTCTGGTAGCATTGTGGTTACGAATCCCGCTGCTAACCTAACCTCAAGGTCAGCAGTTTGAAACTTGGAGGAAAAAAGATGAGGCTTTCTGCTCCCTTAAGGATTCACAGCCTCAGAAACCCTGTGCAGGGTTCACTATGAGTTGAAACGATTCCATGGTACTTAACAATTAGTTGGAGAAAACATATCCTAACAGGACAAATAAATACATCATTCTCAGAAACTGACTGCAATAAAGCCATTTAAATGTTAAGTCTATATCTGACAGCACAAAGAAAATGAATAAAAAGGTAATCTTCTCCTTGTCTTTATACACCCCCCACACACACACTCACACACAAAGGCATGCAGTCTCACAACTTGCCCCAAAGCTGGCTTCAAAAGGCAAATACAAATAAAAGGTCAATGGGCCTAAAAATTACCATAGACTTCTTTAACAAAGAATTTTGAAAAGACTTTCAAAGGCTAATGTGAGATATTAGAGGTAATTTGCCCTAGAATACTTACACAGTTCTTGCTGTGGGATAATGTACTGGACCACAAGGTCCAATTGAACCACAAGGTCAGCAGTTCAAACTCATCAGCCACTCTTTAAAAACTCTATACAGGGTTCCTGAGTTGGAACTGATACTTAACAACAACACTATGTGCCAAGCATTTCATGTACATTATTTTATGTAGCCCTCAAAACAGCACTGCATTAGGGTCCTAGGGCTGCTGTCACCAACGACTACAAACCTGGTGGCTTTAAAGAACAAAAATTGGTTCTCTCAGTCCTGTGGGCAATTAACAACTACTTAGCTATCTGGGAGTCCTGGTATGGTGCTGTAGGATAAGCACTGAGTTGCTAACCTAAAGGTTGGCAGTTCAAACCCACTAGTTATTCCCTGGAAACGAACAGGATCACTATGAATCGGAATCAACTCGACTGCGTTTAGTAAAAGCATAGCTATTTGGGTATCAGGTGTGGTGCTGTAGGATAAGCACTGGATTTGCTAAGCACAACAGCTTGTTCAAACCCACAAGCTGCTCTTAGAAACTGTATATAGGGTCTTCTGAGTTGAACCAGACTGGACTGACAACACTTAACAACAACAAAGGTATCTGATGAGTCCTGGGGTGATACTATAACATAAGTACTGGACTGCTAACCACATGGTCAGTGATTCAAACCTACTAGCCATTCTTGAAAACACTAGAAAGGGTAGATATGAATCGGACTTGTCGGCACTTTAACTACAAACAACATAGGCATTTGGGGGTCCTGGGTGAAGTGTTAGAGAATAATCAGTGGACTGCTAACTGTAGTTCAAACCTACCAGCCACTACTCTTCAGAAACCCTATACAAGGTCACTATGGGTCAGAACCGACTTGATAGCACTTACCAACAATACAGGGATTGCTGAGGAACCCTGGTGATGCTATGGGTTTACCACTGGGCTGCTACCACTAGGTCATGGTTTAAACTTACCAGTATTCTACAGGAGAAAAGATCAATCACTCTGCTAAAGATTTACAGTCTCAGAAGTCCTAGGGAGCAGCTCTACTCTGTCCTAGTTAGAATCGCACTGCATTTTAGTTATTACTGAACAAGTGTTCAATCAACTAGAACATATCATTGGAACTAGCCGTAAGGGTAGTGCTGGTTGGTGGTTATGTGCCCTGGAGTCGGTTCCGATTCATAGCAACCCTGTAAAGGGTTTCCATGGTAGTACCAGTCCCCAAATGGAACCTATGGCTTCCGGGTCTCTAGGCCCATACTTTGTTGTTAAGTGCCTTAGTTTCAACTCATTAAGACAGTATACAGGGTCCTGTTGAGGCACTGAAGGATAAGCACTGGCCTGCTAACCGCAGTTCAAACCCACTATCTGTTCTTCAGAAAACCTATACAGGATATCTCTATGAGTTGGAACTAAGCAAGGCACTTAAGAAAGTGGTATTTCACACAATGGAATATTATGCTACTTTGAAGAATAACAAGGAAGCTGCAAGCCACCGTATAACATGGATGAACCTTAAGGACATTATGTTGAGTGAAATTAGTCACAAAAAGAGAAATACTGCATAGGATTGTAAAAGACTAAGAAAAAGAGCCCATACTAAAAAAAAGGGGGGGGGGCGGTGAGGGGAGAGGGAGGGAGGGGAAGGTGGAACACGGTACGGAATAGACACAGGATAGTCTGGGTGCTAGGGAGAGGGCAATACACAAGAAGGGGGAAGGGAATGGAAGAACAAAGCAGACAGGGAAAACAATTAGGCAGGTTTGCACAAGCTAAGTGGGACAAAGGTAAATAAAGATGTATGCACAACCTTGGAACAACAGGGCTCTGGGATACAGGAACTGAGACATGGTTGGCATGGGCAAAAGGGGGGAAATAATGTTAAGATGCTTGGCTGTCTTTTAAATCTTGGTTACCCTGGCATACCATTATAAAATAGACACCTGAGGGGGAGAGAAAGGAAAAGCCAGACATTATCACCGTAGAGAGCTTGTAAGTCCATCTTCTGACTGGAATACCTAAAATGGGGCTACAATGTGCTCAGTGAAGGAGGCTTCTTGCGGAGCCTCTGCATTACATAAGACCATAGGTGGAATCCTGAACAGCATCCAGAATCTTCAGAGGTGGTAAATTTCCACTTGAAAGGACAAGCAGACCAGCCTGAAGTGACTTGAAGAACAGAAAATACTTCTTGAAAGACCGACAGGAAAAATACAAAACAATATAGGCAGACCTACTGATTACTACAAGAAAAAGCAAGTTGATCACCCAGGAGACATCAAGGCAAATGGTTGGGTCTGCTCGGGGAAAACACCCTTCCGAGACTAAGACCCAATGGGAATACAGGGTCACCGATAAAGGGGAAGTGAGAGAAAAAAAGCAATGAAGCTGCGAGCTAAGCCGTATCACGTTCAACAGACTCCTGTGAACACGGGTGAAGACATGGTTGGCCAGCAGTGTGGCAAGACCTGGGGACACTTGGGCCCAGAGCCAGTGACATAGCCACAGAGGACTAGAGTGGAGCGTGAAGTGTCCAGCTGTTAAGAAGAGAGGGCATATGCACAAGAACACCCACACTTGTAGATAATACCCACTTGGCCTGGCTTCAATGATTGGATGATCAGAGCTCAACTAGAAGAAAGAAGAGGAAAAGAAAAGGAATCTGATACAATTTGATGAACTTGACATAGACCTATGGATGCAGTAGCTCAAAAGAGGGAACAAATCTTTACAGCGAGGATCATTCCTACCCCCTCTATACACAGAGTAGACAGGGATGGGCAACTTGGACATTGGCTACCCAAAATGGGGGGGCAGCAAAGGCAAGAAGTGACTGGCTTACAAGCTTTCAACAGGGAACCTAGATCCAGAGGGTGTGGAGGAAGGTATCCAATCTGTCTGAGCAGGGCTGATAAAAGGACATGTGGATAGGTCCCTTGCGATACAACAGTGAATAATTGTTAATCAGGACTGCCTTTGAGGGTTGGAAATGTAAAGGTAGACGTTTTGTAGCAAAAGGAGGGGAGTGATTGACTTTGCAGTCTAGGAGCAGAGGTCCCTGGGACCATCAAGAAAGAAGAGCAGAGAGTGGGGACCCTACCCAGAGAAATAGGCAAAGACGATGATGTGGCGAGATGGAGTGGCTGGGGGCTTTAAACCCAGAGAGGGAGAGGGGCTGTGTGCTGATGACCGGGGGGGCATGCTTGTAGTATATACCCTTTGATTGGTTGATGATGCACAGAGGGGATTGTAACCATGGCAATGAAATGATATATGATAGGATGAATGTGAAGCTAATGTTCTCTCATGTAAATTATCACATAACTCTCAATAAAACATTAAAAAAAAAAGAAGAAAGTAGTATAATTCAAAGCACTTAAATAAGACTCAAAGGAGCTCTGGTAGCATAGTGGTTACAAATCGGGCTGTGAACCCTAAGGTCAGCAGTTCAAAACTACCAGCTATTACACAGGAGAAAGATGAGGCTTTCTGCTCCTGTAAAGATTTACAGCCTCGGAAACCTTGTACGTGGTCGCTATGGATCGGCACCGACTCGAGGGCACTTTAACAACAACAAATACGACTCAAGGGCACTTAACAACAATAATGTACCTGAGAACTATAGGAGGTGTGTGTGTTTGTGAGTTGTTGTGTGTTCTTTACTTCCTATGATTTACCAAAAAATGTAGAGAATCTGTGGAAGTTTGGTGATTTAATGCCTCTATAATTTGTGTTAGCTTAAAAGTGGGGTAAATAAGGTTTGAGGTCTTTTGGGGGTTTTTTATGCAAACATTTAATGCCACAAATTTCCTCTAAGTACTGGTTTAGCTAGAGTCCTGGTATAGTGCTGCAGGATAATGCACCCGACCACAGGTCAGTTTGAACCACGAGGTGGTAGTTCAAGCCCACCAGCCATTCCTCGGAAACTCTATGCGGAGTAACTATGGGTCAGAATAGACTCCATGGCACTTAACAACTGGTTTGACTATACTGACTTCCTTTTCTTTTCTTTCCCACCTCATCTAATCAGTTCCTAAAATTCTTCCATTGCAATTACACTGAATTGGTTTAGGACCTTACCTTCCACTAGGAAAATTGTTTCTCAACCTTGTTCTAACTTTGGTCCATCCTTAATATTGCTGCCAAGGTGTCTATGCTTAACACTGAAACTACCCATCTGCCATCAAAAAGGGCTTGATTTTTTTCTCAGTTCTTATTTTAAACAGCCTGTGAAGTTTTTGTTTTGTGCTTTACAGGAATTGAGAAACAGTTTGTTAACCCTTGAAGACATAAGATGTAGGAGGTTCTAGGTAATTCTAATGAACCACATTGGCCTAGGGTACTTACACATTAAACAGAAATGTTCCTTCATGCAAATATATGTCCCTCTTATTTCTGGGACATTCAGAATCCTTAATCTGGTCTTCATTTTCAAATTTGATAGAAAGAAGTACACAAACATTTTTCTACTAGAGTGAAATTGGTACATAGTGGTAAATGATATCTGTGGCCTTCTCCTAATGACGAGAAGGTGGAGTCAATAGTGGAGATTTCTCTCTCTCTCTCTCTCTCTCTCTGCATCTTGACTCACAGCGACCCTGTATAGGGTTTCTGAGGAGTGGTGGGTGGGCTTTAACCAACGACCTGTGGTTAGCAGTCCAGTGCTTATCCTACAACGCCACACTAGGACTCCTTTAGTATGACTGTTAAGTGTCACTGAGTCAGTTCCGACTCACAGCAACCCTATATAGTGTTTCCAAGGAGCAGCTGGGTGAATTTGAACCACCGACCTAGCAATCCAGTGTTTATCCTACAGAGCCAGGGTGTTAAATTAACAATTTATTGCAGGAATTTCCTATTTAAAGCAGGGCTTTGAACTACTTCTTCACAGTTCAGACATGACAGACAAAGTAAAATCCGAATGAACTCGAATTTGTAACGTGGGTAGACCAGAAAAGTAGCAAGTCAGTGCCCTGCTAGAAACATAATCACGAGAGCACTATCTAGCAACCAAATCTCTTGACCAGCAGAGTCAGAAACTGCCCATTCAAAGATGACAGCCGGCTGCTAAACTGAATGTGTGTGACACTCCACAGTCCTGGCAATAATTCAGTCTCCCTGCATCATATTCCTGAAGAGCTCACTACTCCTCTTCCGAGTCTCCCATTCCACAGCTTCAACTTGCAATTTTTCCCAGTCCAGTTACCATTCTGCTTCACCAAAAAAAATTTTTTTAATCATTATCTGTTCCTATCCTGAGCCATGGATGAACCAGTTCAAACCACTTCAAAGTCCTAGTTTAAAGTGATCCCAATCAGCACTTACATTTAAATCATCTAAAATATTTTCCTAATTAAAAAACAAATACCTCATATATAAAACCATTATTTGCAGCACACTGTTAATAGAATTTCTTTCCCCCTTATCCTCTATGAGAGCTGGCACAGCAGACAGTACTGTATCCTGATTCCCTTACTGCTAACACACATCTTTCTTTGAATAATGGGCTATACCAGGAATCACTGGTTGTTTGGGTAGTAGTGCTATGGATTAGAATATGTACTGGAATCCCAACCCCTATGTATGTGACTATAATCTAATCATCTTCCATTGAGAGAGGGAGCAGACAAACCAAAAGAAAACAAAAACAGCAGGAACTGAATTCAGTGATCACTAATATTTTATTTTCTTATTTGGATCCCCTTGGAAATTCTTATTTATAAAACACATGAGTATGACAGGCAGATGGCTCTGCTATCTGAGTGAGAGCAGATGAGGAAACTGTGGATGGATGAGGCACTGGTAAGAGTCCTGTGACTGAAAAGACCAGTTTGGGTGATTTATGCTCAGAGTGCTGCCTCAAATGACAATTTCAAACTGCCATCAAAAAATGCGGGCATGGGCCTTCTACCAGGTACATCACTTTATGTAGCCAAAACGATCACCTTTTTAAAAAGTAACTATACTTTGCACATTCCCTCAAACACAGCGATGACCAGATAATAATTATAGGATCTGGTGATACCTAAATAAAAGACAAAGTCCTAAGCATCAAAGAAGTGTTCACAGTCGATAATCTGACAGGTAAAAGGACAGCTTCAGATAAGTAAGTGCTGTGGCAGCATGAAGGACAGATGCTTCAGCAGAAAGCTCACCTAGGGGAGAAAGCAGTGCTTGGCTGCCGGTCTCAAGGACCGCAGGGGTTCATTCATTCAGTGCTGAAGAACTAAGGAGCATTTCAGCATACAGACACGTTAAGACTACAGTTAAAGTTAGTGGAAAATCAAGGAAGTCTTACATGCCATTCAGCACAATTGGAGACTTTGGGGAGGAAAAGTTGGAAGGTCAGTGAGGCTGCAGAGAAGGCAGGAGTCAGATTAGATCACAGAAGTCCTTAAATACTATGACAAGAGGTTGGACTTGATCCAATGAGCAACACGTGTTTTAAGCAAAAAAGTAAACTGATTTGCATTTTAGAAAGATGCTCTAATTATATTTCTTAAGCAATGTGGCTTATCAGAATCACCTGAAAATTCTACAAGTTCTTTTTTTTTTTTTTTTTTTTCAATTAATGGCATTTTCAGAAGCTCTTCCCATTAAGTCGCTATTAAGTTGGTGCCAACTCAATGGCACCTAACAACAACATACTAAATGATGCAGAAAGCATCAAAAGAAGATAGAAGGAATACAGAAAAGAAACAGTTGATGTTCAACCATTTCAAGAGGTAGCATATGATCAAGAGCCAATGATACTGAAGAAAGAAGCCAAAGGTGTACTAAAGGCATTGGTAAAGAACAAGTCTGCAGGAATTGGTGAAATACAAATTTAAATATTTCAGCAAACTGATGCAGCATTGGAGGCACTCGCACATCTATGCCAAGAAATCTGGACGACAGCTATATGGGCCAACTGAGTGGAAGAGATCCATGTTTGTGGCCATTCCAAAAAGAGGTGACACAAGGGAATGTGGAAATCATTGGACAATAACATTAATAACACATGCAAGTAAAATTTTGCTAAAGATAATTCAAAACCAGCTGTTGTAGTACACTGACAGGGAGCTACCAGAGGTTCAGAGGAGGGCATGGAATGTGAAATCATTGCTGACATCACATGGAAAAGACTAATAATAGCTATATAAAAAAGGACAAATGATGCAACAGACATTTAGAGAAATACAAATGGCCCTTACACATGAAAAAAATGTTCACTCTTTCAAATTAAGAGAAATGTAAATAAAACTAGAAAGAGACATCTTGTACAGTAAACAATAGTGCTATTGACCAAATATTCCCGTCCTGACTAGACACATTCTGAATGGGTGGGACCATGAAACAAGTTGTAGTCAATGAGTTGTCAACAGAAATGGTGTGTGGACTTCTAGGTCACACACTGATGTTCTGGCACTGGAACCCTCCAGAAGAAAAGACAGTATTTCAAACGATGATACTACAACCAGCTGGGTACTCAAGTGACTGCTGCTTTATCCAGTTTACTGCACACTTACTCCCTCTCAGAGCCATCTGGTCAGAAGTCACAATTGCAAATGAAAGCAGGCTCTCAGGTGAATGAATATTTTGTGAATTTCTAGATCTGAAGAGTCTACACTGGCTTACAAGCTTTCAATAGGGAACCTAGATCCAGAAGACGTGGAGAAAGGTAGAATCTCCACTGACTAGTATTCAATCTGTCTGGGCGGGGCTATAAAAGGAAATGCGGATAGGTCTCTTGTGATACAAAAGTGAATAATTGCTATCAGGACTGATTGTGAGGGTTGGAAATGTAAAGGTAGATGTTTTGTAGCAAAAGGAGGGGAGTGATTAACTTTGCAGTCTAGGAGCGGAGGTCCCTGGGACCATCAAGGGAGAAGTGCGGAGAGCGGGACCCTACCCAGAGAAGCAGTGACGCCAGATATGGAGCAGCTGGGGACTTTAGACCCAGAGAGGCAGAGGGGCTGTGTGCTGGGGGGGGGCAAGCTTGCAGGGTATACCCTTTGGTTGGTTAATGATGCATGGAGGGGACCGCTGTAACCTTGGCAATGAAACGATATAGCACAGGATGAATGTAAAACTAATATTCTCCCATGTAAACTATCACATATTTCACAATAAAACATTTAAAAAAAAAAAAGAGTCTACAAACGTTTTGCTACTACTGACTGCCATCTTTCCTTAAAAGATACTCAACTTAGAATCATTATGTTGCTTGAGCAAGAAAACAAATCTTTGTTGTTTTAAGCCACTGAGATTGGGTATTATTTTGTTCCCACTACAAAACCTAGCCTATCTTGAATGATTCATAGCAGCTTTTGTTTCCAATACTGACAGGCTTAAATGGCCCAAAAGGCCCATCAACAAGAAAACAAATTATGACCAACTCATACAAAATACTACTATTTCTAGGCACAAACAAAAACGCTGATACACACAACATTGATGAATCTCAACATTATGTTGAGCAAAAGAATCCAGACACAAAAAAAAGACTAACTGTAGTTAAGAATCCACTTATCAGGCCACAGGAGGATGAAGACTAAACAGAAGGCATGAAGGAAACTTCATGGGTTAATGAGAATGTTCTATATTTTAATTACCATGATGGTTACATAGGTCTAGCCACGTTTTTTAAAGCACAGAGAATTACATTTCACAATACATAATTTTTCCTCATTTGTCTAAAGCCTGAATTGCTGAAAACAAAAACAGAGCAGGAAGTACTTAGGTACTGATGTGAAAATGTCTCAGGTAATATACTTCATTTGTTTAAGAAAGGGTGGGATTGGGGGAGGCATTAAGAAAATATTATGTTTGTATGAAGACACACTTAGAATAAATAGAATGTTCTAAGAGTTGTTCCTTATAAAGGATGCAAAAGAATAAAATAATTCTTTTTATTCAGATGTGGTAACAAGACATCCCAATATAACTTTTACAAAACTCATTTTCATACTTAAACAATAATTATATTAGCTATTCAAGAAAAACTTATTATAAAATTTTATTAAAGACGTAAACTTGTTTAACTTACTAAGCACATGTTTTTGTGAAATATTAACAGTGAAAATCAAGCAAAAACAAGGTATTATAAATTCCAGGCAATTCACAGGAAATTAATTTTCTCTCACAGCATTACTATATTGAAGTGTCAGAGACGGCATGTACAAGTAATAAGCCAAAATAAGAACTACCACAAATAAGTCACTTAACACTTTTGCCCTGTGCATACATGGAGAATTCTTGGGCAAAAAGCTGAGAAGTCAACTGACAAAGCAGTATCAACACAACCCAACACCACGGATGACAAACCTTCTTAAAGTATTGCGATCAAACAATCCAGTGAATCTTTGGGGCTCAGTATCTAGCAAAACTGAAGTATCGTTAGCTCTTCATTTTACCAAATCTCAAATGCTTGTTGTTGTTGTTGTTAGGTGCCATTGAGTTGGTACCGATCCATAGCGACCTTATGCACAGCAGAATGAAACACTGTCCGATCCTGGGCCAACCTCACTACTGTTACCATGCTTGAGTCCACTGATGCTACCACCTGGCCAATCCATCACGTTGGGGGGTTTCCTCTTTTTCTCTGACCCTCCACCTTACCAAACATGATATCCTTCTCCAGTGACTGGTCCCTCCTGACAATATGTCCAAAGTATGAGAGATGAAGTTTGGCCATGTTGGCTTCCAAGGAGCACTCTGGTTGCACTTCTTCCAAAACGGATCTGTTGGTTCTTTTGGCAGCCAGTGGCACTTTCAATATTCTCCTCTAATACCATAATGCAAAGGTATCAATTCTCCTATGGTCTTCCTTATTCACTGTCCAGCTTTCACATGCATATTATTGTTGTTGTTAAGTGCTGTGGAGTCGGTTATGACCCATAGAGGCTCTGTATAGGGTTTCCAAGGAGGAGCTGGTGAACTTGAACTGTCCAACTTGCAGTTCAAACGGCTTGCATATTAGGTTATTGAAAATACCATGGCTTGGGTCAGGCGCACCTTAGTCCTCAAATTGACATCTTTGCTCTTTAACATTTTAAAAAAGTCTTTTGCAGCAGTTCTCTCTAATGCAATTCATCATTTGATTTCTTGGCAGCTGCTTCCATGAATGTTGATGATGGATCCAAGCAAAATGAAGTTTTTGACAACTTCAATCTTTTTCCATTTATCATGATGTTATTTATTTCACCAGTGGTAAAGATTTTTGGTTCCCTTATATTGAGGGGCAACCCATACTGAAGGCTTTGATCTTCATCACTAAGTATTTTCAAGTCCTCTTCACTTTCAGTAAACAAGGTTTTATCTCTGCATGTGGCAGGTTAATGAATCCAATCCTGATGCCCTTCACATAATCCAGATTCTTGAAAACTTGTTGATGTTAAGTGACAGTCAGTTCCAACCCAGAGCAACCCTGTATAGGATTTCTGAGGAGTGGCTGGTGAGCTTGAACCACCAACTTTACAGTTCAAACTAACTTTGCAGTCCAGCACATTAACCTGCAGTGCCATACCAAGATTCCATGCTTTAAATCGCATTCCCTCAAGATGTTTGGTAAGCAGAATCCGTACCCCAGGTGAAATAAATAACATCATGATAAATGGAAAAAGGATTAATTACCAAACACCCTGAGGAAATAAATGCATCACTGGGCCCCATGGCTCAGGACTAAAGGGTACATCATAATCAGCATAACACAGAGTGGACAAAAACAGTGTTCTACATCCTACTTTGGTGAATAGAGACTAGGGTCTTAAAAGATTATGAGCAGCCACTTAAGATCCAACTATTGGTCTCCTCTTCCTGTGCCGAGGAAAGAGTGGTAAAAATGAAGATACTTGGAAACACTCAGTGTATGATCTGTTGAATGTAAAACTAATATATTCTGTGGCTGGGGACTCTACACTCAGCGAGGGAGCAGGGCTGTGTGCTGAAGGGGGGGGGGCAGGTTTGCAGGGTATATCCTTTGGTTGGTTGATGATGCATGGAGGTGATTGTAAAGCTAATGTTCTCGCAAGTAAACTATCACATACCACATAATTCACAATGTTGTTGTTGTTACGTGCCGTGGAGTCAGTTCTGACTCATAGTGACCCTGTACAGGGTTTCCGAGGCTATAAATCTCTATGGGAGCAGAAAGCCTCATCTTTCTTCCGTGAACAGCTGGTAGTTTCGAACTGCTGACCATGAGATTAGCAGCCCAATTCATAACCAATAAACACGTTAAAAACTAATTTTTTTTAATCAAGAAAATAAAAAACCCACAAAAACTAATATGCTCTGTAAACCTTCATTCAATTCATAATGAAAACATAAGCAAAAGTGCTACTGCTGTAAGGGTAGACATATAAGACCCCAATGGAATAAAATTCAGAGTCCAGAAATAAACCCATATGTCTATGAACAGTGGATTTTGACAAGAGCGCTAAATTCATTCAATAGTGAAGAATGAACTCTTCAACAAATGGTTGTGGGACAAGTAGCTTCCCACATGTAGAAAGAAACAGTACCTATACCTCATAACCATGAATGAGGGATAACTCAAAACTAAAACCAGAACAACTCTTAGAGTAAAACAGATGTTGTTTTTCCTGTCAAGTCGGTTCTAACCCATGGCAACCCAGTATAGGGTTACCAAGAAACGACTGGTGAGACTGAACTGCCGATATTGTGGTTCAAACCAAATGTGTGTTTTGCACTTATCCTACAGCACCACACATGGACTCAGGAGCAAAACACAGAGATCTAATTTTTAATGATGGAATCTTAGACATGACACCAAAAGCAAAACAACAAAAGATTAATTGTACTTCATTAAAACTTTTCTGTATCAAAAGATTTTACCAACAAAGTAAAGAGATACCTACAGAATGGGAGAAGATATTTGAGAAACTTTTATCCAATACAGTTTGAGATCTAGAACATATGAAAAACTCCTATATTATAACTCAACAACAAAGACAAACAAGCAATCAAAATATCAGAAAAGGACTTGAATAGACTTTTCACCAAAAATATATACAAATGTTAGTGTTGTTGTTAAGTGCAGTGGAGTCAGTTCCAATTCATAGTGTCCCTGTTTAGGGTTTCTGAGGCTATAAACCTTTGCTGGAGTAGTAAGCCTCCTCTTTCTCCCACAGAACACAGTGGGTCGGCTGATAGGGCTAGAACAGCCAACCTTGCAGTTAGCAGTCTAATCCTGATCCTACAGTGCCTTCAGGGTTCCTTCATTCTGGGAAATGCAAATCAATGCTAATCAACACAGCCACTCTGCTCCCCACAAAGACTACTCAGCATACTGAAAAAACTCTGACCCTCATTAGTCACTGGACACTGCCACAGAGTTGATTCTGACTCAGAACAACTCTATATACAGGTTTCCAAGACTATAAATCTTTAAGGGAGCAGAAAACATCATCTCTCTCCTACAGAGACTGGTGGGTTTGAACCTCCAACTTTGCAATTAACAGTCCAATGCTGATACAATGCCACCAAGCATCTTCATTAGTCACCAAGGAAAAGCAAATCGAAAGCACGATAAAATATCACTTTACCCCCACAACCAAGACAAACCCACTTCCATCCTTCTGATTACAATCAAAGTGACCCTATATGGGGTTTCCAGATCTGTACATCTTTATGGGAGCTGACAGCCTCAAGAAAAACAGAAAACAAATGTTGGCAAAGATGTTGAGAAATTGAAAGCCTGAGTCATTGCTGGTGGGGCTGTAAAATGGTGCAGCCAATGTGGAATAGTAAATTAATCAAATACTATATGTCAACCTCTCCCTACCGGTAACCTTCATCGATTCACTCCTGGGTATATAACCAAAAGAACTGAAAGGACTCAGTTACATGAACACCAGTGTTCATCACAACATTATTTATAAAAGTTAAGAGCTGAATGGAATGCATCTACACAATGGGACATTCTTCCACCCTATAAAGAAACAATACATGCCATGACAAAGGTGAGCCTTGAAAGCATTATGCTGAGGGAAATAGATCAGGCACATATGGGCAAATACTGCATGATCCCACCATAAGAACTATCTATAACAGACCAAAGTTTATCAGTAGTTACCAGGAGCAGATGGGAGAGCAAAGATGGAAGTTATTGCATAATGGGACCTGAGTTTCTGTTAAGGGGCTTGGGAAATGAACAGTGGTAACAGTTGCACAGCACGAAAAACTAATTATGACACCGAATCGCACATGTGAAAATGAATGAAACAGCCATGCTTTCTGTATATATTTTACCACATTTAAAAAAACAAAAATGTTTTATAAATTATATATATATTAAATACATGTTTTCAACTTGAAAAAAACATTAAATGTGGATGGACAGAGGTGGTCTGATAAGCTAGTTCAAAAAATGAATCCCTTTTATTTGTTTCTGGGGCTGTGGGCTCAGGACCATAGTCTCAGGGGACACCATGGTCAACTGACAGAACATAAGATAATGTTCTACGTCCTACTGTAGTGAGTAGCGACTGGGATCTTAAAAACTCATGAGTGGCCATCGAAGGTGCAACTACTTGTCTCTTCCTGTGCAAAAGGACTAATGGAGCATGTGAACATCAGTCTCCATGACCCTGAAAACAGAACTAGATGATGGCCAGCTACCATTGCCAACTGCTCTCAAAGGAGACACATCAAAAGGATAGAGTGGAAGAAAATGTGAAACAAAACTGAAAATTTACCAAAAAAAAAAAAAGATCAGGCGTACTGGTCTGATAAAGACTGGTGAAACCCCAAGAATGTAGACCTTGGTCACCCATAAAGTCTGGAACTGTACTCACCTCTGTGGTTCGATTTTTAGCCATGCAGTAGACAGGTATGTAAAGGAGACAATGACACTAGTGAGAGATGCATACCACAGAATGGTCAACCATTCAAGATCAAAAGGGCAGCATTTACCTAAGGGCAAAATTCAGAGGAGTTGGGAAATGAAGAATGGAAACAAAAATCACGAGGAAGTAAATTAAGTGATGTTACATGGAGGGAACTGCAAGAGAAGAGGAAGGGCTGGCTGGTTTGAAGCTCAGGGAGAAGTGTGAATTCCTGAGCCTACACATACTGACTTAGTCACTGGGGACTAGAGTTAAGAGTGAAGCAGCCAGCAGGTCTGAAGTGGGTGGAGGCGTGCGATAACTCCCAAACTTATGGACAGTACCCTTTGACCTACCTTGGGTGGCTTGCTGACCAGAACTCGATCAGAAGATAAAAGAAGTTTGATACAGAAAGCAAGCATAGATTGCTACAACCTAATGAAATGGACCTTTGATTATGGATAAAGTTGCCCAAAATTCCAACCAGGGAAGGATTCTTCATATCAAGCAAGGATGATGCCTACGTCTCCTCAGTACATCAGGTTTACAGGAACGGACGACTTATGCAGCTATCAAAAATGGGGGATATAAAGGCAAGAAATGGCTGGCTTACAAGCTTTCATGAGGGTCAAAACAAGGGGAGTAAGACAGAATTCCCACTGAATAGTTTTCCTCTTGTCCAGATGGGTCTGGTGATAATGGAGATAGGATTTTATGATTCAATTGTAATTGTTATCAAGAGTAGCCGCAATGGGCACAACTGTAAATTTAATTAAAGAGGGGAGCAGTTAATCTGTCATTTCAGGAACAGAGGACCCTAGATCCATCAAGAGGGAAGAATATGAGTGGAGTGAGGGAACCTAACCAGAAAAGCAGCAAGAGAGATGGAGGCAGAGGAGAGATGACACAAATAGAGCAACAGAAGACTACAGGGCCATGGCCTGAGAAAGGCAGTGTGCCTGTAGACAGGAGGCTGGCTTGCTAAATGTGCCCTCTGGACATTTAACAAGTATATATTTTCAATAATAATAATAACAGAGGTAAATATTGTTTGCTGGTAGTGCATGGAGAGGACCGTATTACAATTAATGCTATTTCACAGACTGTTGTTATTGTTAAGAGCTATTGAGTCAGTTCTGCTTCACAGGATTTCGGAGGAGCAGCTGTTGAGTTTGAACCACGCACAGACCTTGTGGTTCAAAACCAACCTTGTGGTCCAGCGCCCCTGACCCCACAACACCACACAAGGAAAGTTATTAAAAGACAGACAAGTGTTTAAGGAGGTGTAGAAACTGGAAGCCTCATACATTGTTTGTGGGTATGTAAACTGGTACTTCCCCTCCCCTTCCCAATTCCCCACATTTTGAAGCCTAGCAGAGTGAATAGATTCACTCAGGTGATAGAAAAGGTGGGATTTCTTCTCCCTTCCACCCCCCACTCCCCTGATGACCAGCTCTCCCTCTCATCCACCCCCGGCACAGAGCCTGCTCTCTGGGAATTTGGAGCCACGCCAGCATGAGGTGGGTCCGGCTGCACAGCTTTGGTGCCTGGATTCAGATGGACTCAGCTCCAAACCTACAAAGCCCGCAAAATCACCAGAACAGCCTTTAACCAGTCACCCTGGCTCCAGCTGCCCTGTGGTCCTAGCAGACCCTGAAACCAGCTCCATCAAGGGCCCCCATGAACTAGTTCAGGATTCAGTGAGGGCCCTGAACATGGATAACACGGAGGTCAATCGGAGCTCCACCTAGGCCCCGGAACTCTGCTGTCCCATCCCTTCTACAACCATCTCAGGCGCTCCTTGAAGAGCTCCTCACTGACAATCTCACAATGCCCCAGAGACGACAATTTTAGCTCACACGAAGAATTAAGAGAGAATGGCTCAAGCAAATGACCAAGATGCAAGAGTCAGAGATGTTTCTGAGGAAGAAAAGAGGAAACAGAATTAACTGAAAAAGAATTCAAAAGAATGATAATTAGGTACCTTCAAAGGCTTGATAGAAAGAGCCAAGAAAGCAAAAGCACCATAAATTAAGTATCAACAGGCGCCATGGCATCAATTTTTCTCTCACAGAGGCAGTACCGCCCCATAGGGCTTCCTAGGCTGTAATCTTTATGGAAGCAGAACGCCAGGCCTTTCTCCCACAGAGCTGCTGTTGTTACTGTTACGTTATGGGCATCGAATTGGTCCTGACTCATAGAAAGCCTGAATAGGGTTTCCAAGGCTGTAAACCTTTGTGGGAAGCAGCTGGTGGGTTCAAACTGTTGATCTTGTGGTTTGCAGTGCAGTGCTTATCCTACAGAACCACCGCACTCCCACAGAGCTGCTGGGTAGGTTCAAACCACCAACTTTCAATAAGCAATCAAGTACTTAATCATTGTGCCACCAGACCTCTCATGCAATGTCCAGGGTAGGCAAGTTTAGAGGGCTTGGAGGTTGCTTATAGCTGGGCAGAAAAAGGAGCCTGAGTGTTAATCTAACAGCCACAGTGTTTCTTTTAGGGAAAAATAAAATGCTATAAAATTAGACTGTGGTGGTTTTTGTACAATCTTATAAACACTGAATTGTACACTTTAAATGGTATATGAATTATATACCATTGAATTATAAATTATAAATATGAATTATAAATCACATGGTATTATGAATTATATCACAACAAAGTGTGTGTGTGTGCGAGAGAGATTTTTAAACATCTTGGATATAACCACTTAAAACTTAACTAAGACCCTCCCCTAGGATACTCAGCCAATTTCTGCTCCTCCTTCGTTGTTGTTAAGTGGGGAGGAGTTGGTTCCAACCACAGCCACCCTGTATAGCATTTCTGAGAGGCTAGTGGGTTTGAGAACTATGGATGTCAGGGAAAGCTTATCCTTCAGCGCCACACCAGAACTACTACGTGAAACCATTGGTTACCTTGGAACCTATTTGTGCTGAGAAACTTGAATGACCCTTGATAAACTTTATTAAAATTCTAATACTCACTGTTGGAGTCAGAATAGCCCACTTTGCAAGTCACACGCCCTGGCCTTGGGCTTTATGGAAGCTCCCTAATTTGTTTCACTTCCCAAGCCTGCCTTCAAGATCCTCCAGCGGAATGTAAAAACTCCATAAATCATGTCCGGCTTGGCCAAGTCAATACAACATTCCCGAACCAAAACTAGAGTTCCCGCGTTAAAAGATGAGAAAAAGAAGGAAACAGGCACAAAACCGAAGGATCGCATCTAAAGGAAAAGAAAGTTAAAGCTAAGGTTCAGAGGCTATGCAAAAGTGAGGGACATTAAAGCACACAGCGCACAGTTCAAACTTGGTACTCAGTCGAGTGGAGTCGATTCAGAGCAGAAAAAAAAAAAAAAGGCTTACAAACACTCGATCAACTGGGAATAAAGGGAAGGTACCTTAGGATAACCTTTTTCTAAAGCTGTCCTCTTCAAAAATAACACTACCAGGCCTTCGGAGGCAACACTAACAAGATGTTATGCTGAAGCTCACTTCGAAAAAGTTCTCTTTTCACAAAAGGAAACCCGACCCCTAACCAAAACATACTAGTCATCAACATTTGCTATGTTCTCGATTTTTTAACTTGAACCATCTACACCGCCATCTTCAATATGAAAAACCCTTTCTAAAAGGCTTTCAACAACATCACAACGCAGAGAGCCCGGGAAGGCTGCGTTTCCCAGGACGCCCAGACGGTGGAAAGAAGGAAACCTCCACCTCGCCCCAGCGCACGCAGCGGGCCGTCCTCTTCCTTTCCCTCAGGCCCGGCTTTCCAAAGCCTCGAGGGCCGGTGCGCCAGTCTCACCTGCACACTCCTCGGATGCAGGGTTCCAGCCAGATGCGGTAGGCGGTCTCGATGTGCTCCTGCGACACCTCCTCGGGCCGCACGGTCTCCGCCCAGCGCCAGGCCGCCTTCTCCAACTGCAGCCGCGGAGCCATGCTTCGGCCCGCGGAATGCCTGCAGGTTCGGGCCTCCTCCCCCGCCTTCGCTGCTGCCCAAATGGGTTCCGCCACCTGCCACCGATGAGGACCAGGCGCTCCCTCAGCCAGTCAATCACCTGTGCGCGCCACTGCCGCCGCGCCCGCCAGCCAGCCCGCGCCCTACCCTCACGACTGGCCGCAAAGTGCCGCCGCGGACACCCGACAACCCCCGCGCCCACGGACGTTGGAAGTGTACTTTCCCCGCCGAGGTAGGCGCATGCGTGTTCCCAGCAGCCTCTGCGATTTATACGCCTCTTCCCTGAAGGTACACGGAAGGGGGAGCGGAGGTCCTAAGCACTCTTGCCACGTCCTCACCGACCGTAATGGAGAAGCAGCGTATCAGCCTCTGTCCGGGTTAGCGTCCTGCATACCGCCACTCCGCGCCTCAAAGGCGGAAGGCATCCTATTCTTGTCCTCCGATACTACCCCCTTTACCGTGAAGGATTCGCGCGAGAGACTACTCAACGCACACCATAGGTCCGCCTGGAATACGGGGTGGAGCCTGTTTAGAGCCGATACAGGGTCACCAAAAATACTAGGGTCAATTAGCGGAAGGAAAATTTAATTTCAGCTAAAACCAATTCCGACTCCTTTTCTGAAATCACCAGATATACGGGCTTTCCTTGATCTAGACGGAACTACGTGTCCTGGCATGCATTGCGCTTAGCTCCTCGCTGAATGCTAGACGTGCTGGGCTATGTAGTCTTCGTGGTGGGTCGCTCATTGCGTCTTTGGTTTTGGAAGTGTCGGTGCCAGGTCTCTCAGGCTGCAGGGTGAAGTTTGCAGCCAGCTTGCCCTTTTCACGACTTTTAATGCTATAATAATTTACTATTTCTTACGTGAAGCTGCTTTCAGGCTCCCAGATTTAACAGCACTTCCTTTGTGCAATTACTGCTCTAGATGATAGAGAGTAGCCTTAACAGACTGTTTTGCAAACTATAAAGCACACTGTTGTTAAATGCTGTCAAGTCAGTTCCGACTCAAAGCGAACCTGTATAGTGTTTTCCGGAGAAGGACTGGTGGGATTGAACCACCAACTTGGCGGTTACCAGTCTAGTCCTTGTCCATTAATGCCACACGCCATTACTACAAGGACACTGATAAAATGAAGACATTGAAGTATTTACATTTAAATGAAAGGCCCTGCTGGGTAACCTTAGACTGAATCCTTGACTGTGTGCTATCAGCTAAGACATTCACTAAAGGCTTGTTGAGAACAAGCTGTGGTCCTTGTGGTTAGCCGGTGTTGTTTGCTGTGTAGTTGGCTCTACTCATGGATAGGGTATCCGAGAGGAGTTGGTGGGTTTGCACTGGCAACCTTGCAGTTACTGGTTACACCTTCCACACCAGGGCTCTTAGCACGGACAGGAAGTAAAAAAAAAAAAAATCCCTTCCCAGCCTTGGGGGAGAGATTTGAAGAATTTGGAAAAAAGGCTTACCAGAAGCAGTAACTCCTAGGCCTACCCTTTAAAAATGAGTAGAACTTTTTCTGGATGGAAACAAGTCGCCATTCTTGATAAAAGAGCCACAAAAGCAAAGGGTCAGAAAAGAGAAACCCCTTTGATCTGTGAGGGCCACTGTAAATGGCTACCTATTGGGGCAGTAAACAACTCCAGAATCAAGGAGAGGTGAAAGAGAAGCCAGACAGGGAACCTAGAAGGCCTCCTGCAAGGAGTTACTAGGAACACAAAGGCTTTGTCTCAAGAAAGGAGGTCTCTTTGGTTCCTATTGTACCCCAGTGCCGGGCCCAGTGTTCTAGAGCTCTGGTAGCATAGTGGTTATGAGTCAGGCTGCTAATCTCACTGTCAGCAGTTCGAAACTACCAGCGGTTCTGCAAGAGAAAGATGAGGCTTTTCTGCTCCCAGAAAAGATTTACAGCCTCGGAAACCCTGTGCAGGGTCGCTATGAGTTGGAACCAACTCCACATAACCATCAACATACTAGGCACATTTATTAAGTAGATTCTCAGCAGTGGATGATTTCTAAGAACCAGCACTGGAGAAGCCCTTTGAACAGCTATGATGGGTCCATGTGAGACCCTCCATCATTTACTCGGCCTAAATCTCCCAGAAACGAACCTAGGGGACTTTTTGACAGATGAAAGCATTAATCCCAAGACCTTGCCCATTTTACTGTCTACTGTAAACAGACCACCATCAAATATCTGTATTTTACTTCCTTGTGCAGTCTAACTGGTTTTATCTACCTTGAAAGGACGACCTTGGTAGTAGAGGAGAAAGCCATCCCCTGGGAGGGGCTAGAACCAGAGTACTGAAAAACCAGACATGAATAATGCCCCTTAATAAGGTTTGCTTGCTCCTACCAGAATCCATCTTGACAAACTGCTGCACACACCCAGTTAGCAAGAACCCTCCTAAGCAAACCATTGTCAAAGTACTCACCTGTCCCTAGGAATAAATATGATGATTTTTCCCCACCCATAACTTTTAAGTCCCAACAAAGTCATTGTTGGGGGTGGGAGAGTGCAAAGCATTGCTTTAAGCCCTCCCCATCTCCTCTTACAGGAGCTCTGGTAGTGTGTAGTGGATACAAGTCTGACTGCTAATCTCAAGGTCAATAGTTTGAAACTACCAGCTGTTCTACAGGAGAAAGGTGAGGCTTTCTGCTCCTGTAAGGATTTACAGAAACCCTATACAGAGTCACTGTGAGTTGGAACCAACTCCATGGCACACCACCACCACCACCACCTCTTCTTACAAGCATCTTTGCTTATATGGAAACCTTTGCATATGTTTATATGCAATAAACCTTTGCTCATATGGAAAGTCTGTCTCACCTGACTATTTTTACTTAGTAGTGGACAGCAAGAGTCCCCTCTTGTAGGTTGTTAAGTGCCGTCGAGTCGGTTCCTACCCATAGCAACCCTGTACAGGATTTCCGAGGCTGTAAATCTTTACAGGACCAGAGGTAGGCCAAGATATTGCCTTTGTACAAGTGACTCTGAAAAGCTAGTGAGAAATAAAATGGAAATCTGCATTTTGTTTAGGTTTTTCAGTTTGGACCTAGGCTAGCAGTTATATAAGCTGAGCAAATGAAGGTCTGAACTAGAACAGTATAATGGGTATGGAGGAAAACGGCAACCTTGAGAGTGATTTAGAATTGCTAGAACATGATGATGTTGATCTGAATGATGTTTGTTCACCTTTCTGTTCTTTGACTTTCAAGTCTGAGTCATAGCCCTTTTTTCAGTTGCACATCTCCCCATGTCATCCATTGCTGCACACTTCATGAAGTTGTAAATGTTACTACTACATGTCAGTTTTCGAACCGGAACAGTTACATGAATGGAATTACTATCAAGTGAAGTCAATACTCAAGAAGGAAATGGTAATTTCCATTTTAAATGTACAGTATGTGTTGCATTTCGAGGAGTCCTGGTGTGGTGCTGCAGGATAATGTACTGGACCCCAGTGCAATGAACCGCGAAGTCGGCAGTTCAAACCCACCAGCCACTTCTAGAAAACCGTATACAGGGTCACTGTGAGTCGGAACCAACTGGATGGCACTTAACAACAACAAAATGTATTTCAGGCGCATCAGAGATAACCATGATGCGACATGAGGTGAAAGTCTGAATCTTGAGAGATATGTTGGTTCCTGCATCATGAGTTTTTTAGTCCCTAATAGATCATTTTCATCAGTCATACAAATATGCTGTCATTTTTCCCAAGTCAAAATACATACACACACACACACAGACACACAAACACACACACACCCCTGTTGACCTCTACATCCGTCCTGCTACTGTGTCCTCTGCTCCTCTTTATAGCAAAGCACCTAAAAAGAGTATGTTGCTGTTGTTAAGTGCCGTTGAGTCAGTTCCAACTCATAGCCACCCTTTATAGGGTTTCCGAGGAGCAGCTGGTGGATGGTGGATTTGAACTGCCAACCTTGTGGCTCAAGCTGACCTTGCAGTCCAGCACATTATCCTGCAGCACCACATGCTTTTCTAATTCCTCTTCTTCCCTTTTAAACCCGTTCCCTCGTGAGGCTCTTGGTTTCATCACCCCCAAAATCACGTATATGAAGATCACCAATGACTAGCATATTCTTGAATCCACTGATATGCTCACACTCTATTTTAGCGACCTATCAGCAGCAATTAACCCAGTTACTCAATCCCTGAATGTCTCTTAACTCCCTTGACTTTCCCATTATTCCTTTTTGGTGACCTTTGCTTTTGTCATCTCTCTAGACTATAAACTTGAGTGGCTAAGATTCCGTCCTTGGCCCTCTTCTCCTGTGACTTTAAATCCCATCTGCTGTGACTTCCAAATTCTTTACATCTGCTGCAAAAGGTCTCTTTAAAGGATGAAAAAGCAAAGCTGTTACTTTAATGACTAAGTGTGCCTGACCCAAGTCATGGTCTTTTTAATCGCCCCCATATGCATATGGAAGGAGCTATGGTAGCATAGTGATTACTAATCAGGCTGCGAACTGCAAAGTCAGCAGTTCGAAACTACCAGCTGTTCCGCGGGAGAAAGATGAGGCTTTCTGCTCCTGTAAAGATTTACAGCCTCTGAAACCCTGCACAGGGTCCCTATGAGTCGGAACAGACTGCCCGGCACACAGCAACAACAACATATGCATGTGGCACTGTGGGATAAAGCACTGGACTGCAAGGTTGGTTTGAAGCACAAGGTTGGTGGTTCAAATTCACCAGCAACTCCTTGGAAACCCTATACAAGGTCGCTATGAGCAGGAACCAACTCCATGGCACTTAACAACAATATATGCATGCAGAAGCTGGATAACGACAAAGGAAGACTTTAAAATTTACACATTTGAATTACAGTGGTGTTGGTGAAGAATGCTGAACATACCATGCACTTCCAGGAGAATAAACAAATCTATCTTGGAAGAAGAAGAGCCAGAATGCTGCTTACAAATGAAGATGGCAAAACATATTATCAGGAGTGACCAATCTCTGAAGAAGAACATCATGCTTGATAGAGGGCCAGTTAAAAAAAAAAAAAAGAGGAAGCCCTTCAATGAGACAGATTGACACAGTAGCTACAATAATGGCCTCATACATATCTACAATTGTAAAGATGCACAGGACTATGGGAATTTTCATTCTGTTTACCATTGGGTCTCTGAATCAGAAAGAACTCAGTAGCACCTAACCACAAGAAAAACAAACCTGACTGATCTCTGTCCTGAATGCCAGAATTATATCTTACTGCTGACCAGAAACTCAAGCTATATTCAGAAGAAGATACAGAATGAGAGATATCATTGTTAACGTCAGATGGATCTTGACTGTCAGCAGTGAATACCAGAAAGATGTTTACTTGTGCTTTCTTGAATATGCAGAGGCATTCGACTGTGTGGATCATAACAAAGTATGGTAATGTGAAGAATGGGAATTTCAGAACACTTAATTGTGTTCATAAGGAACCTGTACATAGACCAAGTGGTACTTATTCAGTCAGAACAAAGGGATAAGGATTGGTTTAATATCAGGAAAGGTGTGCATCAAGGTTGTAATTTTCACTATATATTCAATCTGTATGCTAAGCAAAAAATCCAAGGAGCTGGATTATATGAAGAATGTGGCATCAAGATTAAAGAAGGCGAGAGGAACAAACAAGATGGTGGATCGAGTGGACATGCAGTAAAGGAGCTCTGCCAACAACAACACAGAATACCCAACCAAGCAGGCTCAG
>NW_006408565.1:17419988-17422076 GCF_000296735.1 Chrysochloris asiatica | reverse complement strand
GAAGAAGGCTCATCAACAACCTGCAATATACAGATGATATAACCTTGCTTGCTGATAGCAAAGGACTTGAAGTACTTATTGATGAAGATCAAAGACTACAGCCTTAAGTAGAGATTACACCTCAATGTAGTGAAAACAAAAATTCTCATAACTGGACCAATAAATAACATCATGATAAATGAAGAAAATGTTGAAGTTGTTGAAGATTTTATTTTACTTAGATCCATAATCAACATTCTTAGAAGCAGCCATAAGGAAGTCAAACATTGTATTGCATTAGGCAAGTCTGCTGCAAAAGCCCTCTTTCAAGTGTTAAAGAGCAGAGTCTCTTTGAAAACTAATGCGTGCCTGACCCAATTCATGGTATTTTAATTTGCTTCTTATGCATGTGAAAGCTGGAAAGTGAATAAGAAAGATCTGAGAAGAATCCAGACATTTGAATAATGATATTGGCAGAGGGTATTAAATATGCCATGGAGTGCCAGAGAACAAACACATCTGTTTTGGAAGAAGTACAGCCAGAATGCTCTTTGTAAACAAGGGTGGTGAGACTTTTTTCACACTTTGGAGATATTGTCAGGAAGGACCAGCCCCTGGAGAAGGACTTCATGCTTGGTAACCTGGAGGGTCAGCAAAAAGGAGGAAGACCCTCAATGAGATGGAGGGACACAACAGTGACAACAATGGGCTCAGACATCACAATACTTGTGAGGGTGACCTGGGACAGAGTGTTTCATTCCACTTTATGAAGGTCACTATATATGAGTCAGAACAGACTCAAGGACACCTAAAAACAACCGCTTACTTGACATTTTTAATGTGCAATCAGCATTTCACACAAAACTCTCCAAATAGCCTTCTATAATTTTTCCCATCTCAGTAGGACTGCAAAAATGGCACCAGCCATCCCTCCCACAGTACTCCTCTGGGTTCAGGAATGCATTGCAACAGCCACACAGAACTCACAGTTAGGGGGCTTATTAGGCAATTTAACAGCTTACAATTCAGGACAGAAATGTTTAGGACACAGTTCTTCCAGTCAGAACACTTCATCTCAGTCATGCCCACAGGCAGACCCCTCTATGCCCGAAGTTATTTTACAAAGCTGTCATGTCCACAGGACACACCACTGCACCATAAGTTTCAGCCTAAAGGCACTCAGCTCCCCCAGTTAAGTGACTGGAGGCACACTACTCTGCAAGCTAGCGGCTGACCCAGCTTTACTTGCTCCTTAGACTCGGAAACCAACTGCTCTGTCTCATGCTCTGGTTCTTGGTTCTGCTGCTGTTGCTCCTCTGCCACTCCTCAGGTGTGACAGCTTTCTGCCCCTGGGTCTAAGAGGTTCAATGCACAGGGGGTCTCTGAGTCCAAAGGATGTACTTCACTTCTGCTTCTGCTTCTTTTATGGTAGTGAAATACCCGCTCTTGCTTCTGAGATGGCTCATTTTATATTCATGTTAGAGTTTCAAGTTTTTACAATGATAACTCTGTTAACATCCACAACTAAATCATGTCATCCTATCAGTATCTTCTCTTAACCGTACCTATCAGGAAAAGAGTCATTTTGTGGGAGTTATAAATTCTAGGGCTATAAGAGACATATTAATTCATTATCCCACAATTACCATTCCATCCTTCCAGAAATCTTAGAATCCACCATAACACCTTTCTTTCTCTTATGTCCCCATCCAGTCCTCCAGCAAATCCTGTCAGTTGTGCCTTCAAAATAAATACAGAATGCAATAAACTTTTTATCACTGCTACCATTAGCTCCCTGAGCCTTCGCATTTGCTATTTACTTAGCAAACAGCACTCTTCCCTACATGGATGCATGGCCTGATCCTTCACCTGGTAAACCATATGAACAAGAAGAGGATCCTGGGAGAAGGTCTAGATGGAACAATAGACATAAAGAAAGATGAAAGACCTCAGCATCTTACAAGCTGAGGGCAGGAATGGACAGCAATGTTAAATCCCCCTTTGTCTTCCTCCCCATTTCTCAGCTCCCTTCCCAGTGAAATTATTGAAAGAATTGTCTATCTCAGCACTGTTGTTGTCAGGTGCCATCGAGTCGGAACCGACTCATAG
>NW_006408565.1:17414191-17418318 GCF_000296735.1 Chrysochloris asiatica | reverse complement strand
CTACTCCCGTAAAGATTTACACCCTCGGAAACCCTGTACAGGGTCGCTATGGGTCGGAACCGACTCGATGGCACTTAACAACAACAAACAACAACAACAATATATATAAAATATTTACCTTTCCATATATAATCACTATAGAAAATGATCTATATTCTTTTTTCAATACTATGTTTTGGAAATCTGATGTGTATTTTACATTTACAGCTCATCTCAGTACAAAAACGTCACATTTCAAGTGCTTAATAGTCACAGGTGACAAGTGCCTACCATAGTGGACAACACAGGTATAAACTTCCTTTATTTCTTCATCTCCTATTCACTCATCAGCCAACTCCAGTCTGACTTATGACCCTGCTACTCATCTAGAGCTTCTTTTATCAAGGTCACCATGACTTCCAGGTTGCCAAATCCAGTGGTCTTCTCTCTGTCCTCTTAGCAATCACCAGCACACATTGAAATGTCCTGCCGTCTTGAAATGTCCGTCTCTTGGTTTCTGGGTATTACTCTCTCCTGGTACTCCACCTCTCAGTGGCTGCTCCTCAAGCTTCTTTGCTCCTCCTCTAATGATTTAAATATTGACATTTTCCTAGTTTCTGTCCTGGATTCTCTTCTATATCAATCAATTTTTTAAAAAAGAAAGAAAAGAGACACCTATTAAATCCAATCATGTCACTCCTTTTGATATCCCTTTGCATTTTGAATAAAATCTAAATTCATGTCTTACATGGCTATCACAAGTAAATAATAATATCTAAAGACACCTTTGTCCTAACTCCTGGAACCTGTGAATATGTTACCTTCGGTGACAAAAGGGAATTTGCAGATGGGTTTAGGTTAAGGTTCTTGAAATGAAAGGATTTTCCTGGATCATCTAGTAGGACTGATCACAAGGGTTCTTACAAGTGAAAAGGAGAAAGAATATGGTCAGAGTCTGAGATTTGAAGATGCCATGCAACTGCCTTTCAATATTGAATAAGGAATCACAGCAAAGGAACGTAGATGCAGAAAACGGAAAGGGAAAGGTCTCCGCCAGAGCCTCCAAAAGGAACACAGTCCTACCTACACTCTGATTTTAGTTTGTTGATGTCTTTAGGTGCTATCAAGCTGGCTCCAACTTATAACAACAGCACAAAACGCTATCTGATCCTGTGCCACCTTCACAGTTGTTATGTTTGAGCCCATTGCTGCAGCCACTATGCTAGTCTGTCTTGTTGAGGGTCTTTCTTTTTTCATGGATCCTTTATTTTACCAAGCAGAATGTACTGTCTAGTGAATCAGTCCCTCCTATTAACCAAAGTCTTACCATTCTCATTTCTAAGGAACATTCAGGCTGTACTTCTCCAACACAGATTTGTTTGCTCCTCTGGAAGTCCATGATACTTTCAATATTCTTTGCCAGCGTCATAATTCAAATGCATGAATTTTTCTCTGGCCTTTCCTATTCATTGTACAGCTTTCATATGAAAATATCATGGCTTGGGTCAGGTGCACCTTAGTTCTCAAAGTGATATATTTGGTCTTTAGCACTTTAAAGAGGTCTTGTGCACTGATTTGCCTACTGCAATATGTCATTCGATTTCTTGACTACTGCTTCAATGAGCATTGATTATGAATCCAAGTAAAATGAAATCCTCAACAAGTTCAATTATTTCTCCATTTTATTACAAAGTTTTGTATTGGTCTAGTTATAAGGATTTTTGTTCTGTTTGCATTGAGTTGTAATCCATACTTTATTGGTAAGTGCTTTAAGTCTTCTTCTTCACTTTAAACAAGCAAGGTTGTGTCATCTGCATCAGTTTCTTGAAACATTTCAATTGGTGTTCGGTCAATTCCTCAAGCCTTGTTTTTGGCCAATGCCTTCAACTGCAGCTAGGACTTCTTCCTTCAATACCATCAGTTCATAATGCTGTATAACTTTCTGAAATAGTTGATTGTTGACCAATTATTTTTGGTACAGTGACTCTGTATATTCCTTCCATCTTCTTTTTGGGGGTGAGCACTATAATAACAGGGGCTGTTTATTTTGTTCACAATGTTGGTATTCCCAATAAGCAAGGTAAGCACAGACTTACTTACTAATCTGTAATGAACAAGTTCACTTTTTTTCCACATCAAAGAGTCTGCTTCTAGGTATTGCTAACATTTCTTTCTCCCAGTATTATAGCACCTTTTTTTAAAAAATGTTTTATTCTGAATTATGTGATAGTTTACATGGGAGAACATCAGCATTACATTCATCCTATCATATATCATTTCATTGCCATGGTTACAATCCCCTCCACACATCATCAACCAACCAAAGGGTATACCCTGCAAGCCTGTCCCCCTGTCATCAGCACACAGCCCCTCTCTCTCTCTGGGTCTAGAGTTCCCATCTCTCCACATCATCTCTGTTTCCATCTCTGGCATCACTGTGTCTCTGGGTAGGGTCCCGCACTCTGCTCTTCTCCCTTGATGGTCCCAGGGACCTCTGCTCCTACACTTCAAAGGCAATCACTCCCCTTCTTTTGCTACAAAAACACCTACCTTTTCATTTCAACCCTCACAATCAGTCCTGATAACCATTATTCACTATTGTATCACCAGACACCTATCAGCATCTCCTTTCATCTGCCCCACCCAGATAGATTGGATCTAGGCTCTCTCTTGAAAGCTTATAAGCTAGTCACTTCTTGCCTTTGTAGCCCGCCCCCACCTCCCATTTTGGGTAGCCAATGTCCAAGTTGCCCATCCCTGTCTACTTGGTGTATGGAGGAGGTGGGAATGATCCTCGCTGTTAAGATTTGTTCCCTCTTCTGAGCTACTGCATCCATAGGTGTAGGTCAAGTTCATCAAATTGTATCAGATTACTCTTTTTTTCTTTTTCTTTCTTCTTCTAGTTGAGCTCTAATCATCCAGTCATTAAAGAAAGGTCAAGTGGGTATTATCGGCAAGTGTGGGTGTTCTTGTGCATATGCCCTCTCTTCTTATCAACTGGACGCTTCACTCTCCACTCTAGTCCTCTGTGACTATGTCACTGACTCTAGGCCCAAGAGTCCCCAGGTCTTGCCACTCTGCTGGCCAACCAGGTCTCCACCTGTGTTCACAGGAGTGAGTCTATTGAACGTGTAGGGCTTAGCTCACAGCTTCATTGCTGTTTTTCTTTCACTTCCCCTTATCGGTGACGAACGTGGTCACCAATCAGCGCGCACATCTGCTGGTGTAATCCCAATGAGTCTTAGTCTTGGAAGGTTTGCCCTGAGGGGACCCAACCACTTGCCTTGATGTCTCCTGGGTGAACAACTTGCTTGTTCTTGTAGTAATCTGTCAGACTGTCATTATTGTTTTGTATTTTTCCTGTCAGTCTTTCTTTCAAGAAGTATTTTCTGTTCTTCAAATCCCTCCAGGCTGGTCTGCTTGTCCTTTCAGATGGAAATTTACCACCTCTGAAGATTCTGGATAGGGTTCAGGATTCCACCTATGGTCTTATGTAATGCAGAGACTCTGCAGGAAGCCTCCTTCACTGGGCATGTTGTAGCCCAATTTTAAGTATTCCAATCAGTTATAGGCAGAAGACAGACTTACAGGCTTTCTATGGTGATATTTCTGGCTATTCCTTTCTCTCCTCCTCAAGTGTCTATTTTATAATGGTATACCAGGGAAACCAAGATTCAAAAGACAGCCAAGCATCTTAACATTATTCCCCCCTTTTGCCATTCCAACCATGTCTCAATCCCTGTATCCCAGAGCCCTGTTTTTCCAAGATTCTTCCATCTTCCTTTGATACTTTCTGCCTCATTCAATATTATGCCAATAGAATTCTTCAATATCTCAATTCAAGGTATAAATTTTCTTTTTTGGTTCTTTCAGTTTGAGAAACACTGAATGTGTTCTTCTTTTTTGGTTTTCAACTCCAGGTCTTTGCCTATTTCATTCTAATGCTTTACTTTGTCTTTCTAAGCTGTCCTTTGAAGTTGTCTGTTCAGTTCTTTTACTTCATTTTTTCCATTCTCTTTAGCTACTCTATGTTCAACATCAAGTTTCAGAGTCTTTTCTGAAATACAGCTTGGTCTTTTCTTTCTTAAGTGACCTTTTGCTTTCTTCATATATGATGTTCTTGATGTCATCCCACAACTCCTCTGGTC
>NW_006408565.1:17409308-17412900 GCF_000296735.1 Chrysochloris asiatica | reverse complement strand
AGAGCTCCTCATATCTATACTCCTACAAGGTCCACATTGTAGGAGTATAGATATTATCCTACCACAGACAACATTGCATTTCAAGATAGATGTTGAAATGTTCTTTTTGATGATAAATGTGACACTATTCTTCCTCATGTCATTCCCAGCATAGTAGACCATATGATTGTCCAATACCTGTCTATTTATCTCAACTCACTGATGCCTAGGAAATCAATCTCTCTGCATTCCATTTCAGTTTTTTTGCTTCAAAACTTTCCGAGATTGATACTTTGTACATTCCACATTCCCATTATCAATGGATGTTTGCAGTTGTTTCTTCTCATATTGAGTCATGCCGTATCAGCAAATGAAAGTCTTGAAAGTTTTGCTCCATCCATGTCATTATGGTCCACTCTACTTTGAGGAGGCAGCTCTTCCTCAGTCATATTTTGAGTACCTTCCAACCTGCAGAGCTCATCTTATGGCACTATATGTTTCATTGCTCTTCATAAGATTTGCAGGAGCTAATCTCACAGAACTGGACCATCTATTCCTTCTTCCAACTCTGTTCTTAGTCTGGAAGTGCCACTGAAACTGTCCACCATGGGTGACCCTGATGGTATTTGAAATACTAATGACACTAGCTTCCAGCATTACAGCATCATGAAAGCCACCACAGTATAACAAAATGATAGACATTGAATGATTTTAGCTTACTGGGACCCATTTTTAAGCCACTAAGATTGTATGTGACATTGTAGGATAAACACTGGATCACAAGCTCGTTTGAACCACAAAGTCTGCGGTTCAAATTCACCAGCTGCTCCTCAGAAATCCTATACAGGGTCAGCTATGAGGCAGAACTGATTCATCAGCACTTAACAACAACAACAAAATTGTGTTAATTTTTTGCAGTAGCAATAAGAAGCTGATAAAAGAACTCTTCTTCCCTCATTCTCTGTGCTTTGCTACCTCAGGGTCTTTGCAATTGTTTTTTCTTCCCCACCTCTTCACATATCTGTTCTTTTCAGATCTTAGCTCAAATGTCAGCTCCACAGAAAAGGTCTCCCTGCCCAGCCTGAAAAAGTAGAAACCAATTTTGCCCCCTCAATTATTTTATCATGTCCCTGTTTATTCATCTCCTAATGCTTCTCATATCTGAGGAGATTGTGTGCATTATTGTCTTGTTTACACAATGTTTTAGTTCTTATCATTTCTTGTTGTTGCTAAGTGTGGTCCAATCCTTTCCTAGTGCTGCTATAATACAAATACCACAAATGGGTGGCTTTAGGAACAAAAATAGATTTTCTCACAGTTCTGGAGGTTAAAAGTCTAAATCAGATCTCAGTTGTGTCCATTCCTTGCTTGTTGGTATTCCTAGGCATTCCTTGGTTCTCTGTGCTTCTCACATGGTCTCTGCCTTCTCCAATGCGTGTGAGCATGTCTTTTTGTGTGTGTGTGTGAGCATGTCTTTATATGTGTTTGTGCTGCTCTTTATATAATTCAAAAGTGATTAGGTTTAGGACCCACCCTACACTAGTATCCAGAATGCTTCTTAGAAGCAAGGATTGTGAGACTTCGTCTCTTGTGCTTTGGACATAGTCTCAGGATGGACCAGTCCCTAGAGAAGGACATCATGCTTGGAAGAGAAGAGTAGCTGGAGCCTGGGCTGTCTTCTACCTGAGGTACCATTCATGTGGGCACTGTGGAAGCAATAGTCCCTTTCCCTGTCAACGTTATGTATCAGCATGTGTATCATCCTACTCTACTCCGGAGGCTCCCCTTGACCTCTACAACTCTGGAGTTCTTCATTGACAAGGAGGGTGGGTGGAGGTGCTAAGGCATGCAGTGAGCAGTCATATATGCACTCCACTGACTTTAATGCAATAATATGCTAACTGACCAGCGGTAACCTTTTTAAAAACAAAACCAAAAGCTTTTTTTCTTGTGAATTGGGTGAAGTTTTCCAGGGCAAATCAGTTTCCCATTCAACCGTTCATACACATTTTGTTTCATGTCATTGACTGCAGTACCCACAATGTAACGTCACTTATTCCACTTCTATGCTGTATTTTCCATAAAGGTAGCCTTTGGACAATTATATGAGGGTGAGTCAAAAAATTTTCTGTGCTCCGGTTATATTAAACACCTGTCCACATCCACGGCTGTTGACAGAAATGATTCTGTCCAACAGACAAGTGACAGTGGATTATGTGGCAAATCATTTGTAAATCAGCATGACTGTGCCTATGAAATAATCCACAACAGACTTGGGTTTCTAAGACAACTCACAGAAGAGTATTAACAGAAACATTTGGACATCTGCAAACAAAATTTGGACCAATGCTCGAAAGGAAGGTAAAAGTTTCTTTTAAAAAAATCATTACTGGTTAAGACACATGGATTCATTACTACGAGCTTGAGCGTAAATGACAGAGTATGTCATAACCCTAACCTAAATTGCCAACCAAGAAAGAGTGCAAAAGTCAACCATTAGCTGGAAAATTGATGCTTACAGTTTTCTGAGATTCTCAAGGATCAGTATTGGAACACTAACAGGAGACTGCTATCCAAAGACATTGTGATCTTGCATGGCATTGCTTATTAGCACACCTCTGCCCACACTGTTGACATTCTGCAAAAACTTTGTTTTGAAGTGTTAAAACATTGTAACCATGGCAATGAAACAATATAGGATAGGACGAATGTAAAAAAAAAAAATCCTCCCTATAGTCCTGACCTTGCTCCATCTGACTTTCACCTATTTGGTCCCCTGAAAGCAGCCCTTTGAAGACAAAGATTCACCTCTAGTGAAGAAATGAAGACAGAGGTGCATTCGTGACTGGAAGCTCAGCCTGTAACATTTTTTAATAAGAGAATATGAAAGCTTTTTGACAGATGGACAAATTATATTGAAAAGCAAGGAGATTATGTACAAAAACGATGGATTTGTCTTTTCTAAAAGTTGATTAAAGTAAATGCAGATAATTTTTGACTCAGCCTCATATTATATAATTATTCAGTACAACAAAGGATTATTTAATATAATAGTATTTTATCCACTTAGAAAGGAGCTCTGGTAGAGTAATGGTTACAAATCGGGCTACTAATCTCACGGTCAGCAGTTTGAAACTACCAGCGGTTCCGCAGGAGAAAGATGGGGCTTTCTGCTCCCGTAAAGATTTACAGCCTTGGAAACCCTGTACAGGCTATCTATGAGTCAGAACCGACTCCACAGCATATAACAAAAACAACAATCCATTTAGAATAAACCTTTCTATTAATACACCAGCTCTTCTCCTTTGGGATGGGTTAAAAGTGTAGGTGATTTCAAGGGTTCATTAATCACTTTCTCAATATGAATACTTCTCTCCTGTTAGTCACTAGCTAGGCTGTCACTGTAAACTGGATTTGAAAAAATCCTCTGGCTAGTTACTGCCCCTCAGGCATTTGGAGAGCAAAGGACAAGCATGATGATGAGGGAGCAAGTAGCATCAAGCCTAGGACTCTTCCATTTCATGAGGCCCTTCCTTTTGTGATTAATTTCCCTACATGTGTTAATGTTCACACTGCTGCTATGATTGTTGTTGTTAGGTGCCTTTGAGTTGAT
>NW_006408565.1:17405209-17407073 GCF_000296735.1 Chrysochloris asiatica | reverse complement strand
TTAAAAAAAAAAAAAAGGTCTTGTGCAGCAGATTTGCCTAATGCAATACGTCATTTCATTTCTTGACTGCTGTTTCCATGAGTGTTGATAGTTGATCCAAGAAGAATGAAGTCCTTGACAAGTTCAATCTGCTATGATTGGGTATATGCAATTCATCAATCCTCAATATATTTTTGAAGTCCTGGTGTGGTGCTCTCTGATAAGCACTGGATTGTTTTCTGAAGGGTTGATGGTTCAAACCCACCAGCTACTCCTCAGAAACCCTGAGTTGCTATGAGTCAGAACCAACTTGATAGCACTTAACAATAATAACAAACACATTAAAAAAATTTTTTTTCTAATTTTTTGTTTTTGTTCAGAATATGCAATCAAACATATAGCAATTCAATAGTTTCTATCAGTACAATTTATTGTCGTGATTACATTCTCCGAGTTGTGCAACCATTCTCAGTCTCCTTTTCCAAGTTATTCCTCCTTCATTAACATAAACTCACTGGCCTCTAAGTTCCCATCTAATCTTTTGAGTTGCTGTTGTCAATTAGATCCCACCTAGATGTGGCACTGTGGGTTAAATGCAACAGACTTAAAAGCCATTTGAACTGCAAGATCAGTGGTTCAAGCTCATCAGCCGCTCCTTGGAAACCCTATACAGGGTTGCTATGGGTCGGAATCAACCCCATGACACTGAACAACAACAACAACAGAGAGTTCTTCAAGAGCACAATGTTTGAGACAGAACTTCTTTAATTAGTTAAACTTAACAACTGTTTGGTTGTAAGAAGACTTTAGGGGATGTGTTTGGTTTAGGTGTAAAGATTATCTCAGGGTAATAGTTTAATGGATTTACCCCGCCTCCACAGCTCCAGAAAGTCTAGCATCCATGAGAATCAAAAATTCTGTTTTGCATTTCCCCCTTTTGATAAAGATTCTTCTGTAGGATTTTTGATCAAAATGTTCTGTAATGACAGCTGGGCACCGCACCGTCCACTTCTTCTGGTCTCATGGCAAAGGAAGGAGTTGTTCATGGAAGCCATTAACCACATATTCTATTTCCTTCTCCATTCCATCTTCTTCCTCTATTGCTCCAGTGAATGGAGACCAATTGGCATCCTTTGGATGGCTAATTGCAAGCTTTTAAGACCTCAGACACTATGCATGAAGCCATGACCCTAAACTTCCAAACCTAGAATTAAAACCCATGACACGTTTGGTTGCGCATAAGCAGCTTCAATGCAATGACTGATTTTTTCAGAAGTAGATCACCAGGCCTTTCTGCAAGGTACCTCTGGGTTGACTCCAATCTCTAACCTTTCCATTAGCAGCTGTAATGGTTAGGGTTTTACGTCAACTTAACTAGGCCAGGATTTCCAGTGGCTTAGCAGTTAAGGTATACTTATTTCCATGGTGATAGAATCTAATACAGGCATAGTTAATTCTGATTAGTGGCTATGAGCAGCCAGTCAATCAAAGGGATGTTTTTTTGGAGGTGTGGACACCTGGGTGGGATTCTCTCTTCCACTGGGGACCTGAGACTCTGCAATTGTAAGCCATTAAAAAATAATAATAATAATAAGCTTTTCTCTCTCTCTCTGTCTCTCTCCCTATATATTTATGTATATTGTTGTTAAGTGCATCAAGTCGGATCCCACCCATAGCGACCCTATACAGGGTTTCTGAGGAGCAACTGGTGAGCTTGAAGTTCAAAGGGCTTTGCAGTCTGGCGCATTAACCCACAGCGCCACACCAGGATTCCATATATAAATATATGTACTGGACTGCAAGGTCAGTTTGAATCACAAGGTTGGTGGTTCAAACTCACCAGGTGCTCCTTGAAAACCTTATACAGGGTTGCTATGAGTCAGAA
>NW_006408565.1:17366383-17404514 GCF_000296735.1 Chrysochloris asiatica | reverse complement strand
TATGAAATTATGAGGTTTTGTTAGAGAAAGAACTAAGGGACATCGGACAAAATATTTCAGTAGGGGGAAGAGCAACAGTTTCTGGAGGTGCCTGGTGCCATTGACGCACTTTTAAAAAGGATGGTAGATACAGGACCTGGGCCTACTGGAATCCATCCTACCAGAGGTCCAAGGCCATATGCAGATAAATGGGGTTAGATCAAGTTAGAAGAAAAGATTGAATATAAGTGTTTTCAAAAGACTTGTGTGTTTTACTGTCTTATGGATTTTGGTTTCTCCTATTATTGTAAAATATACATACATGTGTGATAAAATATTGGAAATTATGATTACAGAGAGCTTGTAAACCTATGCTTGATTGGATTTGTTAAAAGGAGAGTTAGAATTTGCCAGGAAAAAAACATGCTTTTTGCTTTAGGCCTTTGTAAAGTATGGGGGCTTTTGGTAGAATCCTGAGCCCCACCCAGAGTCTTCAGAATTGGTACATTTGCATTTAAAAAGACATGCAAACCTACCCAGCAGGTGATTGATTCTTGATTGAAAAAAAGCAGAAAACAATGCTGAGAGTTAGGCATTTTGAATTTCAGAGGCATCAAGGCAATAAAAGTCAGCCCATCAGAGAACACCCGCCTTCTAGGACTGAAAGTTAATGGGAACTGATGAACTGTTTGCTCTGCTCGCTGGTGACCACCACCTGGGTCTACAAGTGAGTGGAATTGAGGGAAATGTTGCCATGGAGACACAGGCTGAGTTTGGAAAGGTTTTCTTGGCACTCACTGACCTTGAGATGCTTCCTTGGGGGTGTGGCCTGCTCCCAATATAATGGTTATGAGGAAGGGACTTTCTCTCTTCCTCTGGGGACCTGGGATTCCGCAACTGTAAGCCATTTCCTTGATAATAAACATATATATATATACACACACATATATATATTTCACTAAGGAGCTCTGGTAGCATAGTGGTTACGAATTGGGCTGAGAAATGCAAGGTCAGCAGTTTGAAACTACCAGCGGCCATTGGAGAAAGATGAGGCTTTCTGCTCCCATGAAGATTTATAGCCTCGGAAACCCTGTACAGGGTCGCTATGAGTCGGAACCGACTCCGTGGCACATAACAACAACATTTCACTAGTTTTGCTTCTCTAGAAAACCTGGCCTAACATATCAGCCAAGTGTGATAAGTGTTTGCATCACCCAAGGGCTCCTTTTGGATGTAATACGCGGTAGGTAGGAAATCCTGGCTGCGTCAGATGTTGGCTCCAGAAGACTAACATCGCTGTTAGTCTTCTCATGGAATCCTGGTGTTCTGAAGTGGTGTCTTGGAGGCTACCATTTGCAGTAGTCCTTTTCTCCATCCCCTCCCCCTTGTGGACTTTTTCAACCATGGAACAACTACTTTAACAATAATGATGACATTAATAGTCCAAGCTGACATGTGTTGGGTACTTTACTATGTGGCAGACACTATTCTATATACCCCATTTGTATTAATTTCCTTAATCCTTACACTGTACCTATGAAGTTGAAACTATTACAGATTAGGAAACTGAGACATGAAAAGTTCTATATTGAGGTTCTATGAGGAAGAAAGACTTTGCTGATTCACCCCTTAAGGATTACAGTTCTCCTGTCACATGGGGTTGCTATGGTTTGGGATGGACTCCATGACACCTAGCAAGAACAATTATCACCCAATAACAGCGGAACATATTCTTTTCAAGTGCACATAGAACATTCACCCAGAGACCATAGCCTGAGTTACAAAAATGATTCATTCAAGTTAAATGAATAAATTTGGACCTATTTCAGTAAACTGATGGGTATGGGGCAAAAATAGCACCTTATTTACCTCCAAAGATGTGACATCACTTAAGAACTTTGTTGTGAATACAGTAGTAAAATTAAAGTGAGAAGTTAGGACCTGAAAGAAACTCTTAAAAAATTAAATGGCTTTGGTTTGTGTGTGCGTTTTGAGTCATTCAACTTCCTTAAAGTTTATTGGTAGTGGGTATGCTTTTATATTGTTTTATGACAGGATTGAATTTATTTTAATTAGTAAATGAATATTTTAGAGAAAGGTTCCATGTAAGATATCTTTTGAAAGAATTTTCTACTAATAACAAGTTTGGAAAAGCCTAAATTAGTTCATGACCTTTGTTCTATACACATGGAAGTAAAATCCCCAAAAAGCCTAGAAAAAATGGAGCTCATTTGCTCCGGGTCACACATTCATTCTGCTCTGTGGTCTAGGAGTTTAGAGGTAAACAAGCTGCTTGTGGAATGGCGCTGTAGGATAAGCGTTGGACTTGTAACTACAAAGTCAGTGGTTCAAACCCATCAGTTGCTCATAGGGTCACTATGAATCAGAACCTACTCGATGAAACGTAACCAATGAACAACAGACAAAAAATAAAGAGGCAGAAATAGTTCCGGAGAGTGCTGAGATAATAAATTTGGGGGGATGGGGCCAAATGACCAGAAGGGAGAGTGCTAATTAGGATTGAGTGGTGGTCCAGGAAGTGTGTGTGGTCTGAGGAGGGACCAGGTGAGCCTAGACCTAAAAGAGGGGAAGAAGCTAGTCCTGGGGCACTGTGGGAGAAGATCACTGCAGCCAAAGGGAACTGTGAGTGCAGAGGCCCCAAGGCCTCTCCTGGGCCAGTGCTCCTTTACCACCTGCTGCCTCTCAAGGCCCTCAGAGAGACTCCTTCCATGTCCTCACGGGACTAGTAGACATTCTCTCCCCAAACTCCAGCCCCAAATCTCCATGGCAACTCTCTGGAACAGAAAGCATAAGACTACTGTGAAGAGCCCAGAGGAGCTTCTTCTCCTGCTACTTGTGTTCTCCCCTGGCCCAACCAGGTCCCCAGACTCCAAGCTGAAGATTCTGCAGGTCTGCCCCACTGCTGAGCACAGCATGGCTGGATGGAGGACTGCCTCCCTCGCCTGCCCCAGAGGTTGCTTCCGCTGGGGGCATGTGCCCTGACAGTGTCTGCCCTGGAGACAGGCGAACATGAGGGGACTTGGCCAGGGCAGGCAGGAGACTCAGGTCCCCCCATTGTTAGAGACTTCTGCTTCCCCCATCATCACTGTTTGACTTGGAGAAGCCTAGGAAAACCTGTGTCTAGTTTTGCTTGATGACTCCAAGACTAGAGCTCTTAGTCACAGATGCCTGGGGTTGGGCAGGACAGCCCTTAAGGCTGACATTGGGAAATACTGTGGGTTTTGGGAGTCAGAAAGCCCAGAACATTCACACAGTCACTCTGCCTCTTCCTGTTTGTATCCTTGAGACTGATGCTTTGCCTCTTTAAGTCGCCATTTCTTCAGTTATAAAGTGGGGATCATCATGGGCTGTATTGTGGATATCCAAAACCAAACCCATTGCCATCAAAGTGATTCTAATTTATAACGACCTCTATACAGGGTGTTGAGAGGGCACATCTTTATAGGAGCAGACAGCCTCATCTTGCTCCAGCTAAGCGGCTGATGGGTTTGAACCATCAACCTTGCTGTTAGCTGTCCAGTGCCTAATCCACAGCATCACCAGGACTGAGATAAACCAGTCAAGACACTTAGGACAGTGCCTGGAACCTAGAAGATGCTCTTTTGTTTTTCACTATCAAAACCCCCCAACCCTGCCCTCTGGGGCAGGCCCCTGCTTTAGTGGTTCTGCAAAGACATGGGGAAATGCTCCCATATCCTGAGTTCTGAAGGAGAATTTCTTCCCTGAGGAGCCTCATGCTTGCTGGTCCTCAACCATCCACTGGTGTCCATCCCTGCTATGCACTAGGAAACCCACGTCCTCTTCTTCCTATCCTGAAAAAGTGAGAGCAGTGAGAGCGTTTATCCCACTTAGTCTTCACTGTACCTGCGAGGATGCCAGAGTAAGTGGGGCTTAAACCATTATGGCCTTAGGCTTATGGAGATGTGTAAGTCTGCAGCTTAGGCAGATAGGACTTCTTTGTAGGGGCAGAAGTCACCTCTTTCCGCTTGCATGGGTTAGGATGAAGGCCAAGGTGGGGGCTTACTTGTGCTTACTTACTAATCTATTATGATCAGTTTCACATGTTTTTCCCCACATGACCTTGCTTACTAGACTTTCCATCCCTGCCAGGGACTGTACTTTAGAAAAGAGGCTTTGATTCTGTAGGAAGGTGCTGTGGGGTTAGGAGAGAAACAAACTTAAAAACCATACCTAGAAGCAGAAACTAGATGAGTAAGTAAGCACAAAATTAAGACTGTTATCTGACACTTGCTAATTGGGTTATCTAACATTGCATCTCTGTAGTTCTCATGACCTCATGCTTACAAAATGGTTGCTGTAGCGCTAAGCATTGAATCCCTGATCAATAGCTTTCAACAGCAAAAAATTTTTTTAAAGGAAAAAGGGGGGAGGGGGACTGCTCACTCTAGGTCTTCCTCTTTTTTACCAGGAAGAAAAAGTTTTCCCAGAAACCTCCAGCAGACTTCTCTATAAATCTTGTTTGCCAGAGCCAGGTCACAGGACAATTCGTAAACCTGTCAAATACAATTAGGATTACAAGGTTTAATTTAGAGTCATCAGCAAGGGATCTGGCTTGTCTGCTTCCTGATAGTTGACAAAATCAGGGCTCTTCTAACAAATTGAAATGGAATAGCTGTTGGGTGGGCAGGTGCCAACTGTATCTCCCTCGTCGGTAATGATAGCTAACACTTCTAATACTAGGAAAGTGCCGAGCACTGGCTGAAGCACGATCTTTTTATTGCAGTTCCAACATCCAAAAAGCTCTCTGAAAACCCAACTTTGTCCTTAAGTAATTAATTGGCAATATCTGACTTACATTGAGAGAAGACTGTTTATTGTCTTTGTTTGTTTACCCAGTTTACAGTGTTCATATAATTGTGTTTAAAATATGACTGTGTTTGATTCCAGAGAGCTGCTATACCATCACATACTGTATATCATACCAATCTTTCTAACATCTGGAAAATTCTGAAATGCATTCCAGGGTTTTAGATAAGGGATTGTGGGCTTGAATTAAATCATTTAATCCTCCCCCAAATCTGAGATTGGCAATATTGCTTAATCATTCCATTTCCCATGAGAAAACTCAAACTCAGAAGGGTAAGTGACTGGTTCAGGGTTATACAGCTAACACAGGGCAGAGCCAGGCTTAGATCCAGGCTGCCTGGCTCCAGGGTCCATTTTTCCCTGCAGCTGACCTGGTGGACCTCTGCGGGCAGACGTGGCAGGGGGAGAGGTTGCTGTTAATGTTTACACTCGGTTTCACATGTGACCCGGGACACTGATTGCGGGCTTTGGATGTGGGCAGAAGTCCCTGGTGACAGGATCAGCTTACAGTTTCTCTTCTTTCTGGTCTACAGCCTGACTTCTGTGTCTCCAGTGCCCCCAAACATCTCCTCCCTGGAGTGGGACCCTTGTGCCCCAGGTCCTACCTGCAGTTCTACGAGGGCCCACCAGGGATGCCCCAGCCCCTGGGGCCTTCTCTCTGTGGCCTGACCATCCCAGCTCCAATGGTATCCTCTGGACCCTCCCTGGGCTTGCGCCTAGTCACTAGAGGCCACCAGCCTCGTGTGGATTTTGTGGGTGAAATCACCTCTTTCCATTTGGGTGGGTTGGGGGCAAGATGGGACAACTGATGGGGACAGCTGAAGGCTGTGGGTTCTGAGTTCACCAGTGGGAGTCCAGCCCCACTGGCTGCTGTACAGATAGAGAGAGGGTAGAGAGGGATACTGGGAGGTGATGACTGGTGAGGTCAGGAGATCACAGCAAGGGACATTCCAAACCCAAAGAAGCAATTCCATAAATCTGGTACAGGTAGGTGTGTATGCCAGATTCTGCTACCAGCCCTGGGCACACACTTCACACACAGATATTTCCCACAGTAACATCCACTGCACACAATGCAGCATACACCAACACACACACACTTCATATAGCCTCCATTTCACACACATACACAACTCGCATATAACTTGCATACACACAGACATCCCCCACACATCTCACACACTCCACACACGCAGCACATACCTCACACGCTGCACAATCACACAATTCACATCACACCTGCCTCACACACTCAAACACACTTTCCCACACTGGTTCCTTGGCATGGAGTCATTCCTTCAGATACTTGCATACGAGAGTAGCTAGGACTCGAGATTGTCAGTAACAGAGACTCACCCAATCAGTGAAAAGGACCTCTTGGAGTTAGTATTAATAATAATCACGTAGCAAGTATTGGCATTGGCCCTTTGCATACTGGAGCTTCTACCAGCAACTCGGTCCTGAAAATATCCTCCTGTTTGTAAACGGGAAAACAGCTCAGGGAGGCTAACGAGCATGCCCAGGTGCTCTCTGCTCACAGGTGAAGCAGCTGGACTTAAGTACCAGAGTGTTCTTCTCCCATTGAGTTCAAGGTTTTAGGGCCAAGGGGTTCCCCCTGGACTGGAGCACTTTGCTAATGTCACAGCAGAGACTGTCTTCAGCGATGGCAAAACCATGAGGTGTTGTTGTTAGGCTCCGTCAACCCTATAGAGGGTTTCTGAGACCTTAAATCTTTGTGGAAACAGAAAGCCTTGTCTTTCTCCCGCAGAGTGGCTGGTGGGTTTGAACGATCCACCTTGTGGTTCACAGGTCAGTGCTTCTTTTACAGAGTCACCATGTTCCCCCATGAAGTTTTATCATAGAGCAATATCCAGGTTGGACTATTCAACATGCGCTTGTATGCACTTTGAGACAGGAACATGGGGGGCTCTGAGAGCCAACACAAGTTCACCAAGAACTACACCTTGACATGCCTGGCCTTGGATGGTCCTCTCATGCCTGAGGTACTGAGACAGTGTCCTGATATGGTCTCTTCAGCCAAGTCCTGTCTCCCTTCCTTCCTGGATTGAAAACGGTCTGAATTTTAGACTTTAAACCGCCTCTCTCTTACCCATTGGAGTTTCTAGCTCCTGAATGTGCTGTATGAAATGTGCAACCTAGTCCTAGTGAGAGGTGCACTGGTGATACAGTGGGTTAAGCACTAGGTACAGTTTGAACCCACCAACCACTCTGCAGGAGGAAGATAAGGCAGCCTGTTTTTGTAGGTTTACAGTCTCGGAAACCCTATGGAGCAGTTCTATTCTGGTTGCTAAGAGTCAGTGGGTGTGTCTCGTGGCTACGATTAATCAGTGGTTCCTGGGGTCCCCTTTCCGGTTCCTGCCTGTCCCTATTCTGTAGTGCTACAAACGGTTTTCGCTGGCCATTGGAAATCAGCCCTCCTCTCACACTCCCTCCCTAGGACCTTGCCCTCCTTCAAGTGTAGCTGGTCAGCCAGGGAGGCCAAGAATGGTGCAGCTGCTCATGTTTTGAGCAGGACTGGGCTCCAGATGTGACGAAGCCCCATCACAACTCAGATTTTCTTGGGTCCGTTTTGTGTTCTGAATCAGGAACCATTCATTTCATACATTCCAGCTACACACACAGTCACAATTGCTGTAGCATACTGGTTACAAGATGGGCTGCTAACCTTAAGGTCGGCAGTTCGAAACTACCAGCTGTTCCATGCGAGAAAGATAAGACTTTCTGCTCCTGTAAAGATTTACAGCCTCGGAAACCCTATGTTGTTGTTATTAGGTGCCATCGAGATGGTAGCGACTCATAGCGACCCTATGCATAACAGAATGAAACACTAGCTGATCCTGGGCCAATCTCACAATTGTTGCCACGCTTGAGCCCATTGATGCTGCCACTTTGCCAATCCATTAAGGAGGCAGCTCTTCCCCAGTCGCATTTTGAGTGCCTTCCAACCTGAGGGGCTCATTTTCTGGCACTATATATGACAGTGTTTCTCTGCTGTTCATAAGGTTTTCAGTGACTAACTATTCGGAAGTAGTTTGTCACTCCTTCTTCCTAGTCTGTCTTCGTCTGGAAGCTCATCTAAAACCGGTCCACCATGGGTGACCCTTCTGATACTTAAAATACTGGTGGCATAGCTTCCAGAATTACAGCAACTCACAAGCCACCACAGTACGACAAACTGACAGATGAGTGGTGGTGGGTTGGAAACCCTATACAACAAGGTCGCTATGAGTTGGAACCGAGTCCACAGTACACCACCACAACCACATCTGGGGAACATGGTATCTCCATATGATAAGCACTGGACTGCAAACTCCAAGGTCTGCGGTTTGGACCCGCCAGCCACTCTGAAGGACAAAGATGAGGCTTTCTGCTCCCACAAAGATTTAAAAGCCTCCAAAACCCTGTACAAAGTCACTATGAGTCGAAACCGATTTGAAGGAACTTAATCACATCCAGCTTACATTTGACTCCTCATGGATTCCCACACTGGTTTGTTTTTCCTCTCTCTTAGACATTCATTCTTAGCCCTGTGCACCGCCTATAAGTTAGAGGATTTGTTTTCAGTGCTAAAGAAAGAAACCCAACTCTAATTGACTTCAGCCAAAGGGAATCTTGGAGGGATCCCAAACTGAGATATTCAAAGTAGATTCAGGTATAGTTGGATCCAAGAATTCAAATCATGGCACCTGGGCCCTGTCTCGTTTTCTGTCTTTGCATTGTGTGGGCATGTCTGGCTTCAAGCTCAGGCAGCCCCTCTTTTTGGCGGCTCTAAGTCCACATCATTCTTACAGTTACAACCTCAATAAAATCAAGAGCAAATGTCTTTTCTTAGGATTCTAGCAAAAGTCCTGGGCTGACTAGTCATGTGACTCATATGTCCATTACTGTAGCCATTACTGTAGGCTCTGATTGGCCAGGTCTGAATCATACGCCCAACTTTGAGTCCTGGTGTTGGTCAGTCCCACTTGAATTTCCTTTTCTCCACCGAATGGGATGCTATGTAGTCACACTTATTGGCATTACCCTTCATACCATGCTGTATAAATCTTTCACTTGTACTCAGATTCATTCATTTAAGAAATATTAATTGAGCACTGACTATATCCTGGGCCCTGTTCTAGGCTCCAGAGATACAGCAATGAATAAAACGGAAGTCCCTGACCTCTCCTTCGAGTCAGTTCCCACACCTAGTGACCCTGTATAGGGTTTCTGAGGAGCAGCTGGTAAGCTTGAACCATGGACCTTTTGGTTCAAAACAACCTTGCAATCCAGTGCATTAACCTGTAGCATCACATCTGGAAATGCAAATCAGAGTGAGGAGGCTACTGAGTACTGGTGTGTGTTGAACACATACTGTTCTTATTGGGGAATCTTCTGGATACGGTGACATTTGAATGGAGATTTGAGAAAATGAGCATGCAGTTACCTGGTGAAAAGAATTCCAGAGAGACTTGTAGGCAAGACCAATGCCCTATGTGAGCATCAGCTAAGAGTGGTTATGTTTACGTGGATTCCCAAATTTTCCATCCCAGGGTGGAGGCTGAGGATACTGGTGTGGTGGGAAGAGGGTAAATCCTGACATCAGACCCCAGTACTCCCCGTTCTTAATAGCAAGTCTTGAGCCCCGTCTGTGCCCATCTCCTGACCCTTCCAGCTTTTACTGAGGGTGGGCGCACCCCACTCTGAAGCCAGTCCCTCCACATGTGCACCTACCCCATTTCTCTCTCACCCACCCAAGGACCACTCTCTCCGAGTTTTTCACCATCAGACCTGGATCACTATTATACCCAGGCCGATATGTTGTCACTTCTGCCCTAAAACCAGCAAATTCTTGATTCCACACTTCCTCCATTTCTCTGTCACTTTACAGCAAGACTCCTTGGAAAAACGGTCTAGGTAGACTGTGTGGTCTCTCTCCTCCCAGCCTCTCTTGAACCCACTCCAATTCAGCATTCACTCCCACCAGCCACTAAGACAGCTTTCGTCTAGGTCATCAGGGACTGCCATGCTGCTGAACCCACAAGTCAGTACTCAGGGCTCATCTGAGCTGGTCTCCCAGCAGCATTGAACGTACATATCATTCCCCTCCTCCTCCTCCAAGGACCACACAAGCCATACCTTCTCAGTCTCTTTGCCAGTTCCTCATTATTTCCCAGAATTCCCGGGTTGCACAAATGGTTGAGTGCTCAACTAGCTGAAAGATTGACAGTTCCAAATCATCCACAGGCACCTTGGAAGACAGGACTGGTGATCTGCTTTCTAACAGTCACAACTGTGAAGACCCTCTGGGACAATTCTAGTCTGCAAACATTGGACTGCCATGAGTCAGAATGGACTTGGAAGCACACAACACCATGACCCTGACTCAAGCACTATGCTCAATTCCCAAGGCCTCTTCTCTTCCATTCATGCTCATCCCTGTGGTGACCTCATCTACTTATGAGCAAGGTGCCCTTGAATTTGACTCTGTGTCATCAGTTGGACTTGGCCTTGAGCTCTGCTCAGAAAACCACCTCCCTTCTTGACATCTCCACATGGATGTGTAGGTGGCACCTCAAACTGAACTTGCAGAAACTCAAATCTGGACTCCCATCCCCATCCTGCTCCTTGGCAGTCCTCCACTTCTCACTAAGGGGCAACTTCCAATCACAGTGGCACAGGCCCAAAGCTATTTAGAGTCGCCCCTCATGCCGTGTTCTCACAGCCACCTGGCAGCCATCACAGTCCTTCCAGCCCTCACCACACTCGGCGGCTTCTCAGATTTTGTGGCTCTAGCCACCACCATCACTTGTCCTGGTTGTTGCAGTAATTTCCAAACTGGGCTCCTCACTTCTGTCCTTTATTCCCTACTGTGTATTCTTCCCACAGCAGCCTCCCTCCCTCCGGAGATTCTTTCTTTCTCTCCTTCCTCTCTCTCTTCTTTCTTTCTCTCCCCTTCCTCTCACCTCCTTCCCTCTCTCTCACAAACATTCTCTCTCCCTGCTCTCCCTTCCCCACTTTTAAAAAACTTAATTTTAATACTTTATTTTTCATTACCGTTTTAAATTTACAGAAAAATTGAGACGACACTACACTACAGAAAGTTCCCATAGAGCCTGCTCCCAGTTTCCTCTATTATTAATGCTTTACATTAATTGTTGTTGTTAGGTGCCATCGAGTTGGTACCGACTCATAGCGACCCTATATACAATAGAATGAAACACTGACCGGTCCTGGGCCAAGCTCACAATTATTGCTACGCTTGAGCCCATTGATACTGTCATATTGCCAATCCATCTCGTTGGGGGTCTTTCTCTTTTTCTCTGACCCTCCACCTTACCAAACATGATATCCTTCTCCAGTGACTGGTCTCTCCTGATAAATATGTCCAAAGTATGAGAGATGAAGTTTGGCCATCCTGGCCTCCAAGGTCCCTCTGGCTGCACTTCCTGCCACACAGATCTGTTGGTTCTTTTGGCAGCCCATGGCACTTTCAATATTCTCCTCCAACACCGTAACTCAAAAGCATCAATTCTTGATACATTTGTTACAATGAATCAATACTGATACATTTTTCTTCTTAAAAATAATGTATTCTGTTGTTGTGAATATACACAGCAGAACATACACCAGTTTATGTAGTGGTTACGAATTCAGCTGCTAACCTCAAGGTCAGCAATTTGAAACCACCAGAGGTTCTGCAGGAGAAAGATAAGGTGTTCTGCTCCCATAAATATTTACAGCCTCAGAAACCCTGTACGGGGTTGCTATGAGTCAGAACCAACTCCATGGCATACCACCATCACCACATATACCATTAATTGATATTCATTAATTTTTGATACATAATTATTAACTACACAGGGCATCAACAACAACAACAAACACAGGGCATGGTGGTTAAGTGGTAGAATTCTTGGTTTCCATATGGGAGACCCGGGTTCCATTTGTAGACAATGCACCTCAGTGTGGCCATCACTGATCTGTCAGTGGAGAGTATGACACTGAACGAGTTTCAGGAAGCGTCAAGACTAAGAGACTAGGAAGAAAGACCTGGCACAGAATCAGGCGGCATTTCATTTCATTGTGCATGAGCCAACTCTATGGCAGCTAACAATAACAATTATTAACTCAAGTCCACACTTTATTCAAGGTTACAAGTTGGGCTGCTAATCTCACGGTCAGCAGTTCGAAACTACCAGTGGTTCCATGGGAGAAGATGAGGCTTTCTGCTCCCGTAAAGATTTACAGCCTCAGTAACCCTGTACAGGGTCGCTATGAGTCGGAACTGACTCCACAGCACATAACAACAACAACAACAATACACTTTATTCAGATTTTTGTTTTTACCTCATGTCCATTAGTTACTCATTGTTTGATAACCTTGACAGTTTTGAGGAGTCCTGGTCAGGTCTTTTTGGTGTTATGGGGTTTTTGGAGGAAGACTACAGAGGTAAAGTGCCACTTTCATGATTGTGACTCTTGGTATTGACCATGATGACCTGAGGTAGTGTTTGGCAGGCATCTTCACTGCAAAGTTACTCCCCCTCCCTTCATCCCTTTCCATATTGTACAGTTTGGAAGAAAGTCACTAAGCACAGCCAACATTTAAAGATTGGGGGATCTAGGAAAGTCCATGCTCAAAACCCCTCTGCTGGCCCCTCAACTCACTCAGCAAAAACAAAGCCTCACAGAGCCCCTCAAGCACTGGGCTAACTAGAGTCATCCCTCCCCAGCCTTGTCTCCTCCCACTTGCCCTCTAGCTCCCTTGGCTCTACTCCAAAGGCCCCTCACCATTCCTCCAGCCAAGGTCCTGCTTCCTGGCCATTGCACGAGCTGCTTTCCTCCGGAAGACTTTTTTTTTTTCCAGAGAGCTACATGTTCCTTCCTGTTTCTCCTGCAGGTCTCTGCTTAGCTATCATCTCTCAGTGAGTTCTTTCCTGATTCTTTTACTTAAAAATAGCAACTCTCCCCAAACAGCCCTCATTGTCTCCTTCCCATGATTCATTTTTCTCCATAGTACCTATCTCCATCTGGCATGTTGTTGTTAGTTGTACAATAGAACAAAACGTTCTATGGCATCTCATGATCATTGGTATGTTTAGTCAATTGTGTCAATCTGCCTCATGGAGGGTTTCCCTCATTTCCATCCATCAATCATCGATGTCCTTTTCTAGTCCTTGGTCTTTCCCAACGATAGGTCCAAAGTAAGCTAGTTGAAGTCTTGCCCTTCTTGCTTCTAAGGAACATCCTGGTTGTATTTTTTCTAGATTGATTTGCTCATTTGATATGTTGTTGTTAAGTACCATTGCATCGGTTCTGACTCATAGCGCTGTACAGGATTTCTGAAGAGCAGTTATGAGTTTGAACCACTGACCTTGCAGTTCAAACTGACCTTGAAGTCAAGTGCTTTTCCTACAGCACCGCCACACCAGGACTCCTCATTTGATATATATTAATTTTTGCTTCCAGCACTGCATCAATTTGTTGAAATCTTTCCATTGGTATTCCATCAATTCCTGGAGACTTTTTTTCTTCCCATATGAGCAAAGGGTTATTAGAGGAAATGCTTACAAGTAAAGATGTTGTTGTTGTTGTTAAGTGCAGGCTAGTAGGTTCTGACTCATGGTGACCCTGATTAGGGTTTCCAAGGAGTGGCTGGTGAGTTTGAACTACTGACCTTGTGGTTTAAATGACCTTGTGGTCCAGTGCTTATCCTACAGCCAGCACCACACCAGGATGTCGTTGTTGTTAAGTGCCATCTAGTCGGTTCCGACCCATAGCGACCCTGTATAGGGTTTCCAAGGAACAGCTGGTGAGCTTATACCACATCCTTGCAGTTCAAAAGACTTTGCAGTCTGGCACATTAACCCACAATGCCACACCGGGACACCAGGATGGGGAAAGCTTAATGCAATGCTAAACCCTATCTTCCCAAACAAAGGCTTTGCTGGGGTTTTAAAAAGTTTTGGGTGTGGGGGGGAAAGGCATCATGTTTATTCATAGGGATAGGCGGGGATTTCCAAGAAATGACTCATTTAGGAGGGGATATGCTAATTGGGGTGTATGCACAACATCTCTTCAATATGAATTCTACTGAAAAGGCCTCTGGTAGGGGCAGACAAAATTTATTCTGGGATGTCATACATGTGTAACTCCAATTACAGCCCTCCTCTGCTCCCAAGAAAAGATCATCCTTCAAGGTGGGTAAAACCAGCTAGCCTTCTCGGTGTCTACAAGTTCCATCTCTTAGATCTTAGCAGCAGTAATGTGGTGCTTGACTGCAATTGTAAACCTCCCCTTGTGGGTCTGCCTTTCTGTAAGCATTCCCAGCATCCACAAAACTGGTAGCAGAATCGTGTTTTACTCTGAGGCTGCATATGGAGCTTGGCTGCTTGACAAAATGCATTTCCAGCAGCAGTCCAATTTAGCCATCTTGAACACATTTGCAGTTCTCGTATACATTTCACAAGCCGCTTCTAGTCTTGTGTTTCCTCCAAACAGCCCTCACAGGAAGGAGTGGGAGGCTCTGACTCGTGTCTCAGCCTCTGCCATCAACTGCACTGCTTCATGCTCCTTCTCCAGTTGTCCATGTTGCCGCCAGTACCACAGATATCTCAGAGGGCTCTCGTCTGAGCCTTGTTTTTGATAATGCCTTCAGTGCAGCATGGACTTCTTCCTTAATACCATCGGTTCTTGGTCATAGGCTACCTCCAGAAATGGTTAAACACCAACCATTTCTTTTTGACACAGTGACTCTGTGAATTCCTTCCATCCTCCCTTCAGGCTTCTTGTGTCATTCAATATTTTGTCCATGTTTGTTCTTGTAGTTAAGTGACATCGAGTCAGTTCTGACTCAGAATGATCCTATGCACAACAGAACGAAACACTGCCCAGTCCTGCACCACAATTGTTATATCTGAGCCCGTTGTTGCTGTCTTGCTATTAATCCATCTCACTGGGGTCTTCTTTCACTGAACCTCCACTTTACTAAGCATGATGGCTTTGTCCAAGGACTGGTCCTTCCTGACAACATATCCAAAGTTTAAGGGACAAAGTCTCGTCATCTTTGCTTCTAAGGTGTATTCTGGTTGTACTTCTTCCAAGACACATTTGTTTGTTCCTCTGTTAGTCCATGGTACTTTCAATATTCTTCTCCAGTGCCATGATGGAAATGCATTGGTTCTTTTTTGGTCTTCCTTCTTTTTGACTTTCACATGCATATGAGGCTATTGAAAATACCATGGCTTGGGCCAGGCACACTTTAGTCCTCAAAGAGTCATCTTTGCTCTTGAACACTTTAATGTAATACATCGTTGTTTTGAGTTCTTGACTGCTGCTTTCATGAGCATTGAAGGTTGTCAGGTGCCATCGAGTCGGAACCGACTCATAGCGACCCCATGCACAGCAGAACAAAACAATGTCTGATCCTGGGCCAACCTCACTACCACCGCCACACTTGATGCCATCAATGATGCCACCTGGCTGATCCATCTCATTGGGGGTCTTCCTCTTTTTCTCTGACCCTCCATCTTACCCAGCATGACATCCTTCTCCAGCGACTGTTCCCTCCTGACAATATGTCCAAAGTATGAGAGATGAAGTTTAGCCAAGGAGCACTCTGGCTGTACTTCTTCCAAAACAGATCTACTGTTTTTTTTGGCAGTCCATGGCACTTTTAGTATTCTCCTCCAACACCACAATTCAAAGGCATCAATTCTTCTACGATCTTCCTTATTCACCGTCCAGCTTTCGCATCCATATGAGGTTATTGAAAATACCATGGCTTGGGTCAGGCGCACCTTAGTCCTCAAGATGACATCTTTGCTCTTCAACACTTTAAAAAAGTTCCTGTGCAGCAGATTTGCCTAATGCAATACGTCGTCTGATCTCTTGACTGCTGCTTCTGCGAGTGTTGATAGTTGATCGAAGAAGAATGAAGTCCTTGACAACTTCAGTCTTTTCTCCATTGATAAGAATGTTGTTTATTGGTCCAGTGGTGAGGATTTTTGTTTTCTTGACATTGAGATGCAATCCATACTGAAGGCTGTGTTCCTTGATCTTCATCAGTAAATGTTTTAAGTCCTCTTCATTTTCAGCAAGCAAGGTTGTATCATCTGCATATCGCAGGTTGTTAATAAGTCTTCCTCCAATCCTGATGCCATGTTTTTCTTTGTAGAATCCAGCTTTGAAGGTGGATCCAAGCAAAATGAAGTCTTTGTCAACTTCAATCTTTCTCCTTTTCTCATGATGTTATTTATTCCTCCAGTTGCGAGGATTTTTTTTTTTAACAATGAGGTGCAATCCTTATTGAAGGCTAGAATTCTTCAGTGTTATAACTTGAAGCTTCAATTTTTTTCCTTCAGTTCTTTCAGTTTGAGAAATGCTGAGTGAGTTCTTCCCTTTTGTTTTGCTAACTCCGTATCTTAGCACATTTCAATACTTTGTCTTTCTGATCTGTGCTTTGAAATTTTCCCTTCAGCTTTTTTACTTCAATATTTCTTTCATTTGCTTTATATTATTGAAAAAGGTATTTGCAATGAAGTCATTGGTCTTTCAAAATTCTCTCAATCTCCAGCATTTTTTCTATCACTAAGCTCATATTTTACAACTAAGGATCCTTCCTCTTTGTTTCAAACTTTTTCATTCCAATCACCAGTAATTATCAATGTATCCTGATTGTATGTTTGATTAATTTTAGACTGAAGAAGTTGGTTGTTGTTAAGAGCCTTCGAGTTGGTTCCGACCCATAGTGATCCTGCATAGGGTTTCTGAGGAGTGACTGGTGAGCTTGAACTGCTGACCTCGTGATTCAAAGAAACTTTGCAGTCAAGCGCATTAACCCACAGCACTACCAGGACTCCGTAGAAGTTGGTATAAGTCTTCAATTTCTTCATCACTGACTTTGGTGGTTGGTGTGTAAGTATGAATAATAGTCTTACTAACTGGCCTTTCTTGTAGACGTAGAGATATTATCCTATCACTGACAACACTGTATTTCAAATTAGATCTTGAAATGTTCATTTTGATGATGAATTTGTTATTCCTGGCATGGCAAAGTCTGTGGTCCTCTGATTCAAAATTGTCAATACTTGTCCATTTCAGCTAATGCCTAAGACATCAATCTTTATATATTCCATTTAATTTGTGATGACTTCCAATTTTCCTAGATTCATACTTTGTACATTCCATGTTTCAATTATCAATGAATGTTTGCAGCTATTTCTTATTTTGAGTCTTGCGCCATCAGCAAATGACGGTTCTGAAAGCTTTGCTCCACCCCAGTCATATGGTCACCTTTGCTTTGAGGAGACAGATCTGCCCCAGTTGTATTTTGACTGCCTTCCAGCCTTAGGAGCTCATCTTCTGGCACTATATCAGACAGTGTTTCATTGCTATTCACAAGGATTTTAGTGGCTAAGCTAGAAGCACTCACTGGTCTAGGCTAAGAAATTTGGAAGATGGTTAACTGCCTGGCTAGCCAACTGTTAGACGTCCATATTTGCACCCTTGCGAAAGAAAAGCGACCTAACAGAATGAGGAAATTATCAAACGATACCATTAATATTGCACGCAGATAAAATTTTGCTAGTCAATTAAAAAACTGTTGTAGCAGTACATTGATGGGGAACTGTGAGAAATTCAAGCTGGATTCAGAAGAGGATGTGGAAAGAGGGATGTCATTGCTGATATATCTTGGCTGAAAGCAGAGAATGCCAGAAAGATGTTTACTTCTGTGTTGTTGTTTTTTTTAATGTTTTATTCTGAATTATATGGTAGTTTACATGGGGGAACTTTAATTTTACATTCATTCCATCGTATATCATCTCATTGCCATGGTTCCAATCCCTGCATCATCAACCACCTAAAGGGTATATCCCAGAAACCCGCCCCCTACTACTTGTGTTTTTGACTCTGCAAAGATATTCAACTATGTGGATCATAACAAATTGGATAGCACTTTAAAGAATGGAAATTCCAGAACACCTCATTGTGCTCATGTGGCACCTGTACTTAGACCAAAGAGAACAGGGACTACTGCCTGGTGTAAAATGTGTGCATCAGGGTTATCCTTCTTCATCATCCTTATTATTTTTTAAAAATGTTTTATTGTGAATTATGTGATAGTTTACATGGGAGAACATTAGTTTTACATTCATCCTATTGTGTATCATTTCATTGCCATGATTACAATCCCCTCCATGTATCATCATCAACCAACCAAAGGTTATACCCTGCAAGCCTGCCTCTCGGTGGTCAGCACACAGCCCCTCTCCCTCTCTGGGTCTAGAGTCCCCAGCCATTCCATCTCTCCACGTCATCCTCTCTGCCTCCATCTCTGGTGTCACTGCTTTTCTGGGTAGGGTCCGGCTCTCTGCTCTTCTCCCTTGATGGTTCCAGGGACCTCTGCTCCTAGACTGAAAAGTTAATCACTCCCCTCCTTGTTACAAAATGTCTACCTTTACGTTTCCAACCCTCACAATCAGTCCTGGTAACAATTATTCACTATTGTATCACAAGAGACCTATCTGCATTTCCTATCATCAGATTGGATACTACTCAGTGGAGATTCTACCTTCCTTCACGCCCTCTAGATCTAGGTTCCCTCTTGAAAGTTTGTAAGCCAGTCACTTCTTGTCTTTGTAGCCCCCCCCATTTTGGGTAGCCAATGTCTAAGTTGCCCATCCCTGTCTACTCTGTGTATGGAGTGGGTGGGAATGATCCTCACTGTAAAGATTTGTTCCCTCTTTTGAGCTACTGCATCCATAGGTGTAGGTCAAGTTCATCAAATTGTATCAGATTACTCTTTTTGTCCTCTTCTGTCTTCTTCTGGTTGAGCTTCTTCTGGTTGAGGGTAGGTCAAGTGGGTATTATCTGCAAGTGTGGGTGTTCTTGTGCATATGCCCTCTCTTCTTATCAGCTGGATGCTTCACTCTCCACTCTAGTCCTCTGTGGTTATGTCACTGACTCTGGGCCCAATAGTCCCCAGGTCTTGCCACACTGCTGGCCAACCAGGTCTCCACCCAGGTTCACAGGAGTCTATTCAAAGTTGTAGGGCTTCATCCTTATTTACTTGTACGCTGAGTAAATAATCTGAGGAACTGGACTATATGAAGAATGTGGCATCAGGATTAGAGGAAGGCTCATTAACAACCTTGCTTGCTGGGTGGGAAGAGGACTTGAAACTCTTACTGATGAAGATTAAAGACTATAGTCTTCAGTATGAATTATAACTCAATGTAAAGAAAACAAAAAATCCTCACAACAGGACCAATAAACATCATGGAAAGTGGAGGAAAGATTGCAGTTTCACTGAGATCCACAATCAATGTTTATGGAAGCAGCAGGTAACAAAGCAAATCTGCTGCACAAGACTTCTGTAAAGTGGTAAAAAGCAAAGATTTCACTTTGAAGAGTGACCTCCTTTTTTTGTGAAAGCTGGAAAATGAATCAGGAAGACCAAAGAGTTGATGTCTTTGAATTATGGTGTTGGTGAAGAATGTTGCAAGTACCATGGACTGCCAGAGAACAAGCAAATGTACCTCGGAAGAAGCACAACCAGAGCGCTCCTTAGGATTGAGGCTAGCAGGACTTCGTCTATGTACTATGTTGTCAGGAGGAACCAGTCCCTGGAAAAGGACATCATGCTTGGTAAAGTAGAGGGTCAGCAAAGAAGAGGATGGACGGACACATGGCAGCAACAATGGTCTCAAACAAAACATTCGTAAGAATGGCACAGGACTGGGCAGTGTTTCTTTCTGTTGTGTATAGGATCACTATGCACTGGCATCAACTTAGCACCTAACAACAACATATTAATTTTTGTATCTTGTCAGTCTCCTATACTAAAACACCAGTCTCATGAAGACATTTTTGTCTATTTTGCTTACTGCTGTATTCCCCAATCCCTAGAGTAATGTCTGGGCTATAGTAGCTACTCAAGAAATACTAGATAAAAGAGCGGCAGAATGAAGCTCTCTAACCTTCAGTTTCGCTTCAGTTTCATTGAACTGGTAACCGAAAAGACAGAAGTTTAAATCTACCAATTGCTCTGAGGGAGAAAGATGGAATTGTCTGTTCCCATGAAGATTCCTAGTCTTGCAAACCCTACACAGCAGTTCTACTCTACCCCATGAGGTCACTGAGTTGGCAACGACTCAGCAGTAGCAGGTTAGTGGGTATATTTCAGTGTTAGAGTTGTCAAACACTGCATGTGTGGTTCTACAGGTAAAATGCCCATCACAGAGCATGACGTGTGCCCAGAAAACATTCAGCATGTGTACATCCCAGGACAGGGAATCAGGGCCTTCTAGCCTGAAGCTGCCTTCTAGGTATCAACTGCTCTTGGGTGCCCCAAGTTGGCCCACCCTCAGGTTCCACCAAGTTAAATCCTAGGCACAGACACAAGAGACAGTCCTGGCGGGGATAGCACCGTTTATTTAAGAAAAACCAAGACAAAGACCTCAGGAGGGTCCCTTCTAGGACATGGAGGGGAGGTAGCCTGACCCCCACAGTCTGGAGCTGCTGGTGGGAGGGCGCTTGCCTCTAGTTGGGCCCTCAGTTTCCACAGATAGGGTCGGGCTATCATTGACTTTCCATCCTCCCAGTCAAGGGCTCTGGCTCCCCGCTGCCCCCCAAACACTAACTCATCCTGACCATCAACACCTTCTCCCACTGTCCCCTGGGCCTTCACTTCCAGATGGATGGTGGGACACAGCCTCTCAGTGCTGTGCTGTGCTGTGTTGGGCTAGGAGCAGCTCCTGGGAAGAGTTGGGGAGGGATTTCCCTTGCAGTCCAGAGGGCACAGCCCCTGGGCTGGGTGTTGAGGGAGGACAGCTGGGAAGAGGTAGAGGGGCTGGGATGTTGGCTGATGAGGGTGGGAAGCTGCTGCCCAGGGCTGAGTGACTTTTTGTTCCACGGCTGACTCTCAAGAACTCTTGCAACCCAGGGGAGAATGGCAAAGACAGTTGCCGGTGCCTTCCCGTCAGGTAGCTGTGAGGTACCAGGCTGGAAGCCGAGGCTAGAGTGTCCAAAAGGGCTTTCATAGGAATGAAGGCTGCCCAAGGGCTGCAGAAATGGAGGCATCCTCCAGAAGTTCCACCTGAGGGACCAGTAGGGGCGGTTCTGGGTCTACCCAGTCACATACCTGGCCCCAGTTCCTGGAGCCTTCTGAGACGCGGCCACATCCAATCTGCCCTGCCTACCAGCCTTGTGGCTTTGCCCAGGGTGTGTCCACCCTCCAGTCCAGCCCAGGGCGGTAGCAGCGAAGTGTGATATCGCCTCTGTTTCTTACAAAAAAGTCGTCATAATAATATTAATAATAATATACTCAACATTGTCAGGCTGGGGTGCTGCCCGGGAGTCTGTGTGGGGCAGGCGGGTGCCTACGAGGGGCAGGGGCGCGTGTTGGCCCCTGTCTGGGCATGGTGCTGCAGGTCCAGGGGCTGAGGGGGTGGGGCGCCGGCCCAGGCCGAGTGTAGCACCAGATTCTTGATACAGCCTGTGATGCCTGCCGAGAACCTTCCCCCAGTCAGCTTAGCCACATCGGGGGCCCCGCCTGTGGGAAGAGAATTGGAGGGAGGAGGGGTGTAGTGATGTCAGCTGCTGGGCCGGGGCTCCAGGAGTCCAGGGAGTGAGTAGGGAAGGGAAACAAGGTCCATTCTTGCTCCAGTGCTGGAAGAGTCCCTCTCCCTCCCAAAGACCGCCCAGGCCCACACAGAGGCTCACGTGCCACTGACCGATGTAGACACTGCTCTTGGTGTTGACTGCCACATTAGTGCCTGGGGACTGGCCGCTGACCATCTCCTCACCGTCGACCTGGATGGAGCCTCTCCGGCCCTCTCTGCAGAGGAAGTGGGTCACTTTCTTCCCTCCCACCCTTTGCCACAGAAACTATAGGCTGAGAAGTCTGCCCTGCCCATGGAATTCTTTCCTCCTTCCATGGGGGAGATCTGGGCCCCCTACCAGTTTTTAGCTGTCCCCCCAGCCCCTGGAGTCCTGTCCTGCTCTTAAAGTCTGTACTCTGGGCGGTGGGTTCTCCCCTTGTTCCGGCTTCAAGTTCTGCCCACCTGGAGCTCAGTGCCTGCCTCCCTGCCCATGGTGAGGGCATCCCAGTCCATTCCGGAACTCTGGGCCCCTTTCCCTAGAGCCCAGTTGGACACCCTTACCGCAGCGCCATCACCCGATGCCACTCGCCATCATTGATGGGGTCCTCAGAGACCAGGCGAGCTTCCCCACTGCCCAGCTGGTAGCTGTAGGTCACACAAGTCCAAGAAGGTATGAGCTGGGGTAGGCCTGACAAGTGAGGGGTGGGGCTGGGGACCTGGGAGCTGCACCTACCTGAAGACAAGCTGTCCTTCCTGAAGCCCAAGACTGATGAAGTCCTTGCCTTGGCCAGCCTCTCCCACAATCTGCCAGGGAAGCATGGGGTCTCTGGGGTTCCCGCTCTGGAAAGCTGGGGCCCCTAAGGCTGTAGTGCTGCCTTCTTTCCCCACTGCCCTTGCCACTAAGAGGCTAGCCTCTTGTCCCCGGGCCCCCAAGACTCCATGTCCCATGGCTACTCACCGCACCCTGCCAAAGCAGGAGGCCATTGGCTGTGGTGGTCCGCACCTCCAGTTCGATGGTCTCAGGTGCCTCAGGTAGGCTGTGGAGGGAGCAGCATGTGAAGGTCACAGGTGCCCACATCCCAGGTCCCCTCCTCACCTCCCTGGGACCTGTCCTTCCCGCCGGGCCCCCTGCTACTTCCAGCTCACCCTCTGAAGAAGATGCGACCAGGGAAGGCAAGGAAGCCACCATCATGAAAATAGGCACCATACTGCCCAGGGGCGTCTACGGGAGAAGTGAGGAATGCTGGGCCACCTGCTCACCTGCAGGAGCGCCCAACAATCCTCAGATTTCATAAGCCCCACCTCCACACCAACACAAACCAGTACTGGGGTTCAGAACCCAAAGCCTTGGAGACCCAAGTGGCCATGGACAGAATTCAGTGTGTGTGTGCATGGGTGGTGGGGGTGAGGCTGTGAACTTGAAGCCCCAAGCTGCTAATTGGAAAGTCAGTGGTTCAAACCCACCAGCCACTCCATGGGAGAAAGATGAGGTCGCTCTCATATAGCTCTGCAGTCTGAGAAACCTTATATAGGGGTTGCTATGAGTTAGCATCGATTTGATGGTTATGGGCTTGGGGAACTTGGAAGTGGAGCCCTGGTGGCACAGTGAACAAGCACTTGGCTGCTAACTGAAAGGTCAGCAGTTCAAACCAACCAGCTGCTGTGCAGCAGACAGATATGCAGTCTGCTTCTGTCCTGTTGTGTCCTAGAGGGTCTCTATGAGTTAGAATCGATTCCCCAGCAATGAGTTTGGTTTTTGGAACTTGGATGAGGGAAATGCCATCTGTATTTTCCCTCACTTCTCACTGCATTTAGCAGTTCCTTTAATTGTGGCTGTAGGCAACAAACTGTAGCAGCAGTAGCAGGACCTGAGACTCAGTCACTAATAGAAGTCACACACATATTTACTTATCACATCAAAGTAGCTGCAGATCTTCCAAATGGTTGTTTATACTTATCACTTATCACTAAGTGATAAGGAGATCTTGTTATCTCATGTGTCAATAAAGAAGTGCATACATTATAAATCAGCAAGTTTAAAGACTATTTTGGTAAGCTTGTTTGGGTAGTATTGGCTTCCTTTGTAATTCTATGCTATTTTGTTTTGTGCAGCTGACAAACTCAACAGGGGGTGACCAACTACCCTGATTGTCTAGTTCAGTCCTGGTTTTAGCCCTGAAAGTCCTACATCCTGAGAAACGCGCTGGTCCGACACAAATAGCTGGTCACTTCTGTGTGTGACACACAAAAGCTTGGTTAGGAATCCTTGTGTAACCTCCATCAGACAGATGGGAAGACAGGCTGGGAGTGAAGGGACTTTCCTAGTAAGTGGGAAGCCTTGCTCAGCACCTGGGCCTTTTGCTCCAATGTCCATACAGTGTGTGGCATCCACGTCCCCAGCCCCGTCAGCTCACTGCCCATCCTTCCATGCCGGTTCTGGCCATTGGAGGCTTGTTAGCTACAAGTGCAGGGGACGCTTTGCCAGTCTCCCCCCCAATGATGAGGATAACAGCTTACATTTATCGGGCACCTACTATGCGCCTGGCACTGTGATGAGAGATTCACAGTGTGTTACAAACACTATTCCATCAACTGAGTCCTAGCAGGGACTGTGGAATGAGCCTGCCCAGAACCACTCTGTGGATTAGACAGAATATTAATTAAATGAACATCCTGTACCCACTTGTACCGCTCTAGGGATTTTACCTTCACACAAGTTTCATCCAAAGCCTTGTGGAAGGATGTTACATGTCTCCCACTGTACCTGAGGAGACTGAGGCACAGAGAGGTTAAAACACTTGCCCAAAGTCACACAGCTAATCAGGGGCAGGGTTAGGATTTAAACCAGGCAGGCTGATTCCACAGTCCATGTCTGTAACCAGCATACCATGGGTTCTCCATTTATCTTCATAATAAATTGGGTGTTACATGTCTATGGAACAGTTTGTACATTAATAAATGTTTAATAAGCATTCTTTATCATCGTCTTCACTTTAAATAGACTGTGGAATTCTTGAGAGCAAAGTCAAACACACTGCTGTTGGTTGAGGTTCATAGCACCTCTCTAGGACAGAGTAAAACTCGTCCTCAGGGTTTCCGAGACAGCTAATCTCTATAGGACTATACAAACCAGATGATACTCCTGAGGAGTAGCTGGTGGGTCCAAACCAGCCTTGCAGTTAGCAGCCCAAGCCTTAACCCACTGCGCCACCAGGTCTCCTTCTTGAGAGCAAAGATCCTGTCCTTAAACTTCCTGGTCCCAAGACCAGGCTGGGCACACAACGGTTATTTGTTGACTGAATGCAAGAACACAGAAGAGGAGACTGAGGTGGTTCAAGGACTGCCCAAATCGACATCACCGTAAGTCTGAGGCAGGACCCAGCCCTGCGAATTTGCGCTTGTGATTCTGCCTGTCTATGCTCTGGGTAGCCCTCCCATGAGCCTTCCTTGCTTGGAGGCCGGAAATGAGTGTGTGTGGACCCACTGGAAGAGGAGGAGGCCAAGCCCGCCCACGCCAAGCCCATACCATTGCCCCCACTGCCTTCAAGATGCCAATCGGATTCTGCTGTGCCACGTCCAGAGCCTATGGGGGAAGAGCGGAGTCTCATTGGTGGTTAATGTGTCCAGCCCCAGGGCCCAGCAGGGTGGTGGAGAGAAGCTAGGACTAGCTTACCGTGTTGGCAGCGTGGCCCAGAAAAGCCAGGACTACAGAGGCAGCGGGTGCCCTGGCAGGTGCCCCCATGCAGACAGGGCTCACGGAGCTGGCAAGGGTTCTCCTCCTGCTCGCAGAGGTCTCCTATGGGACAGGGCGGTGGTGAGCGAGCCTGGGTACGAGTGGCCACTGGCCACCCCACTCTCCCTCCTGGGCCCACTGTGGGCGGGGCTCACACCTTTGAAGCCATCTCGACACAGACACTGGAATTCATACTCGCCAGCGGGCATGCACGTGGCTCCGTTTCGGCAGGGCTGGCGCTCACACGGGGAGCTGTCATAACACTGCCCAATGCCCCGGCTGCCCAGGAAACTATAGGTGAGGTCCAGCCGCTTTCCATTCACTGACACCTGTGGGCACAGGTGCACTGAGGGACTGATGGGGGCAGAGGAGGCAGAGGCCCAGGGGAATGCCAGTACAGGGTAGCTGGGAGCCCAAATGCGAGCAGGAGTGGTAGCATGTGGTTCTCTAGGGCTGGGTGGGGAGGGAAATAAATTGGGTGCCTGTGTGCCAGGAGCAACATCAGTGCAGTCGGTCCACAGTATACCAAGTAGGTGTTACTATCCCCATTTTACAGATGAGAACACTGAGGCTCAGTGAGGTGAAAGGTCTGGTTCCATAGTCTTGGGTTAGCTGCAGCAGCAGGGCCCCAGTTTGCACCCCTTCCTCTCCCCAACTTGTCTTCTGGAGGCTGGTCCTTACCTCGCCCACACAGCCATGGAAGTGAGTGCTGATGTTGGTGTCTGGGGGCACTTGCACGGATGGCTCCACGCCCCCAAGGTAGAGAAGGGTGTGCAGGTTGAGGCCCTGGCTCTTGCCTGGCGAGGAGCGCAGCACAGGTCGCCCACCGTTCACCCGCAGGCTGCCGTCCTTGTTGAGACGTTCTGCAGACACGTGGTGCCAGTGGCCCAGTGCCAGTGGTTCGATGCTACGTAGAACAGCCAGCCCTGGGGAGGAGACCAGGCAGGCTGGGCGAACAGGTAGTCCCACCCCACCACATACAAAGACTTAGCTGATAATGAGCTTCTTACAACCTTCTCATTTCCAAGTTGGGACACTGAGACTCACAAAGGGCTTGCCTAAAGTCACACAGAGAAACGATGCAGTGGTTTGTCCAAGTCCTGAATGTATTCTTCTATGCCTCGCTGGGCCATGGGGAGCCAAGGGGAACATAAAGCGTGCATCCACACCCATCTCCATTTGCTGCCAGTACTTACCTGAGCCCAACTCATAACGGAACTCCAGGTGACCTCCAACCATCGCCAGGGACACAAAGTCCTCCACAGGTGCACTCTTCCCCCCACTGAACAGCAGGATTCCATCGGGCATCAATGGCTTGAACTCAATGTCCAGACGTAACTCGTGGTGTGTGTTGGTGAGGGCAGGCAGTGCCAGGTAGGAGCCGGTGCCCGACATGGAGGGTGTGGTCACGGTCACACCTGCAACAGCCACAGCTCAGCCAGGGTAATGGGGATGTAAGAGGCCCTCCTGGACCACTATCTGTCCTCTTCCCCAGTCCCAGAGGCTCAGGGTCAGCTAGGCAACAACCGTAGCAGCACCAGAGCCCCCTGTTCCCTGACCCTCCAGACCAGCAGGTGAAGGTCTCTAACAAGATTTTATCATCTTTATGGTCTATCATAGGAACCCTGGTGGTACAATGGCTAAGTGCTTGGCTACTAACTGACAGGTTGGCTGTGAGCCCATCATCCGCTCGGCAGGAGAAAAGACCTGTCAATCTCTTCCCATAAGCTACAGCCTGCGAAACACTATGGGACTCTTCTACTCTGTTCTCAGATCACTGTGAGTAGAAATGGACTCGATGGCACACAACAACAACAACATGACCCATCGTGGCCTCAGAGTGCCCCTGCCCAGTTTCCCCATCCTTCTGGCATCTTGCAGGTCTTGGGTCTGGCTCTCTCACCTTCCTCACACTTTATCCCTGAGCGGCCCAGGTGGCAGCGGCAGGAGTAGCCTCGACCGTCAGGCCGGTTCACGCAGGTGGCATCAGGTCCACAGGCCTCTGGGGGAAGGAGATGGACAGCAAGGCTAATGAGGACACTGAGGGGACTCTAGAGAGGGTGGAGCTCAGCCCATCCCTCTCCAGAGCCATGTCAGCCTTGGAAGGCTGCATCCAGCCGGGTGAGGAAGTGGTTCATTTCCATGGAGTAAATCCCAATTCATGGAGACGCTACTTGTGCATGCCACAGGGTTTTTAAGACTGTGACCTTTTGGAAACAGATCTCCAGGCCTGCTTTCCAAGGTGCCTCTTGGTGGGTTCGAACTGCCAACCTTTTAGCTAGTAGTTGGGTGCATAACCATTTGTGCCACCCAGGGTGGTCTGAGGGCATGGAGGGAGAAATGGAAGGCAGCAAGAGTGGGGCCCGAGGAGGCTGGATTGGGTGCTGGTGGTAATGATGGGTGTATGAGTGTGGCATGTGACTGAGACGGTGTACCTGGATAACACTGTGAGGTTAATGAGTACCTAGCTAGTAGGTAATGGGGACAAGGGGAATAAGATAGTAGGTGGTGGTACCTGAGTGGCGATACTAGGAGGAGGAGGAAGTACTTGGGTAGCAGTGATGGAGAGGGTATGGACCAGGGAGGGGTGGGGCGAGTACCTGAATTACAGAAGGGTCACAGGGGACACAGGGTGTCCAGGGTGCAGTGACTGGGTGGGTGGGCACATACCTGGGTGGCAGTGCAGGGCCTGCGAGTGCTCACAGCGGCTCCCAGTGAATCCGGCTGGGCAGAGGCACACGTAGCTGCTACTCTCTGAATCATGGCATCGGCCACCATTCTGCAAAGTGGTCCCCAGAAGTCAGGCAAGAATGCTTTCCTGCTCTCCTACACTGCCCACAGCAGCCAGCCACAGCTGGGGCCAGGGGTAGAGGGGGCTGGGCAGCGTGTGTGGAGTCACCTGGCAGGGCCGGTCCCGGCAGGTGGGGCAGTGGGAGATGCCATGTGCTGTGAGGTTGAGGTCGTGGAAAACAATCTCCTCGCCTTGGATGCGTAGCTCCCGGACACAGCCTGGGGGCAGGAAGGATGAACCAGGGGGTCCTGGGAAGCCTGCTCAGCCCCAGACTGCCCCTACAACATTCACTAGTCAGCCAGGTGAGGTTTGGCCCTGGCAAGAGGCTCACCTATGAAGCCGCTGCCCAGCCCCGCCTTGGAGATGGCGCCGTAGTCGGGGTAGCCGCCCAGGTAAAGCTCCTCATTCAGGTCCAGGCCCTGGAACTTGCCCTGAAGAGAGGGGGAAGTTGGGAATGGCAGCAGAGGTTGGGCAGGGGTTGGGGCTGGGAAGAGGGGCCAGGGTTGGGTCTCACCTGAGAGGTCCCGTTGACTGGGGCCAGGGTGCCCACAACCAGGGAGCCCTGGGTGAGGCTGCGCAACAGGGTCACAGTGTGGAACTGGCCCAGGGCCAGGGGCGTGGGGTGGCGGATGGTGGCCATGCCAGAGCCCGCGTCAAACCTATTCCAGTGGAGCAGAAGGTGGAGGTGGAGTTAATATGAAGCCTGGACTAAGGGGCACCCGAGAAAGGATGCGACCATTTCCTGTAGACATGGTTTGGGGGCTGTTCCTGTCTTTGTCCCTACCTTGTCCTCCCATCCCATCCATGATGCTCCACAGGTCTTCTCTCCCTGCATCCTCTCCTAGGGATCTCTTCCGGAGCAGCCCAGAGGGCTCCAATTCCCCCAGTTGCAGGGCACCCCAGCCACCCCTGCTTCACTTCCTCAGAATCCTCCAGTCTCAGAAATTCCCTGGTTTCTGCCTCTCTTTGGCTGGTCTTTGTCTACTAGAACATAAAAGTATATTCCTACAAGGGCTAGCGCTTATCTGTTTTGTTGATGTCTGCATCAGTGCCTGGCACATAGTAGGTGATCAGCTGTTGAATGAATGAATGAATGACATCTGACCTGCAGCTTCCACCCATATGCATGCACTCAGTGCCACTGAGTGCCCATTTTACACGTGTCTGAGCTGGCTGCTTCCTCCATCTGACTGGTATATTGTGCCTATTCCAGCAGATCATGTGATCACCAAGGGAAAAGCTCTGTCTCCTTCTTGCTCCAGGACTCCTTTGTACCAGAGCAGTGGGTACCTGACTTCAGCTCTGCCATCCTATCTCCCAGCCCCTTCTTTTACTGTGAATAGGAGGGCAAGGGTCTCACCGGAACTCAGGCCTTCCACCCACGAGGCCAAAAGAGATGAAGTCGGGCTGCCTGTGGGCCAGGCTGGTGGGGCTCCCTGGACTCCGCTTCTGCCCATTGTATAGCAGCATCCCTGGGCAGACACAGCTAGGTCAGGGCCGCCAGTCTCACTACAAGGCTCCCTACACGCCCCAGCCCCAGGAACCACCCCAGCTCTTCCCTGAGCCTTTCTACTGTAACCTCCTGTCCCCACTGTGGTATACTTCATAAAACCAGGGCCTTCTCACTCTCTCAGGGTTGGTGACCAAAAAGAAGGGCCTTTCTGGGAGTCCCCAGTGAGAGGGTGAATGTGCTTCACTCATACAGCTAGGTCTACCTGAAGGAGGAGAGGGAGGCAGACTCACCGGAGTAGAGGAGGAGGCCTGGACAGTGAAAAGCAGAGAGCGGAGAAAAACGGGAAGAGAGAGAGAGAGGAGAGGGTGAGAAATGGGAGACCCCGAGGGGCAGAGGACCAGAGATGGCAGTAGGAAGAAGGGATAAGAGGCAGCATGTGGATGTCCCACAGAGGGAGATGGGACCATGGGAGGTTCAAGATACATCACAGGGGTGCAGGGATGGGAGAGAGGAGGCATGAAGAGCAGGTCTTGACTGGGAGGCCCAGCAGGCTTGGAGCTCCTGGACAGGGAATGTCAAGGGAGGTGGACAGGATTTGAGATTGCCAGGGTTCGGACTATGCTGGCAGGCTACTACAAAGATCCCGATCCCAGGCCAGGCCCCGCAAATCAGCTCCTTTCCTGCTTACCATCAGCTGAGTCGGGCCGGAAGGTGATCTTGATCTCAAACTTCCTGTAGGCATCCTTGATGGTGGGCAGCGGCAGGAAGGAGTGGGGAGTCTGTGTGAAGTAGGGCACCACGCGCTCTGCCGACAGAGGGCACAGTTAGAGGGGAAGCCCACCTTGAACCATTAGGGTGTTGCCCAATTCCAGGGGACAGGTCTTACCTGGCACCTGCAGATGGGCAAAAGCTTTGACTTTGCCCTGGCGGTTGGTGGCAGTGCAGACATAGGTTCCAGCATCCTGGGGTCGGACGGAGGGCAGCATCAACATGTTGTTCTCCAGGCGGCTGTCGGGCGGCAGGTTGCCATCCAGCTGCAAACACAGAGTACTTGGACCTGGCCTTAGCCCACACTTTCCAAGGGTTAGTATCCAGCCCTGCCTCCGGGACACCTCAGTACTGACAGCACACAAGTCTGTGCTAAGCCTTGTCAGCCCCTGGGGACACTGAGATGCTTATGAATTATTCCCTGTTCCCCTGATATGCCTGCGGGTTCCCTGCCCAGCATTTACCTTGGACCAGGTGATGTCAGGAGTGGGGTAGCCAGAGGCCATGCAGGGGAAGACAGCTGCAGAGCCAGCAGGCACACGGACCTCTGGGGGTGTTGAGATCTGGGGCAAGGCTTGGGAGAGAGGGTGAGAAGGAAGGAGACATATGTCATCATTTCTCTGTCTGGACTTGTTCAACCTTGTTATCTCTTAAAGGGAGGCACAGTGTTCTCATTTTACAGATGAGGAAATTGTGGCTTTGAGGGGGAGAAATGGCTGCTCACCTATTGTACAGAGAGAGCAGCAGAGTCAAAGTTAGGGACAGGTCCATGCAACTCCACTCACACTGCTATTCAGGGTTGAGGGGAGAGCTAACAGGGGTGGGGTCTCTAGGAGGGTCCCACATCTGGGCAGTAAATTGTGCAGCCTTAAATTTGCTGAATACCTACTAGGTGCCAGACAGTATGAGGGAGTAGATTTAGGGGTAAATTGTATGTAAAAAAGCATTGCCTTTACAGAGATGAGGACATGGAAAGATAGAGCAGCTGAGGACTCTAGACACCTGGAAAGAGAAAGGCTGTGTGCTGGTGGCCAGGAAGCAGGTTTGCAGAATGTGCCCTTTGGTTGTTTAAGTGATTATAGATTCCTGAATGTTTCTGTGTACATCCCCAAAACAAAACAAAAAACCAGAGGGACTAGAAGCAAACACTTGAATAATGATGCACGGAGGAGACTGTAATCATTGCAATGAAACAATGAGTGTAAAACTGATGCTCTCCCATGTAAACTATCACTCAATTCACAATAAATACTTAAAGAAAAAAAAGGAATTGCCTTTAGAGAAAACACTTATTTCTTCGTCCTTGTTTTAGACTTTGTTTGACACCCACTCATGTTTATGGTATGTCTGTACCATCCAGCTGGGCTATAGCTCTCCCCGCCCACTCAGGGCCAGCACTTCAGGTAGATGAGGACTAAAAACACTTGTGGCTGCCAAGATGATCCGACTCCTGGTGATGCCAGGTGCCATGTGTTACAGAGAGAACTGCTCCATGGGGTTTTCTTGGATGCGATCAGATCGGCAGGCCTTTCTTTCTCCAAGTCACTGGGTGGGTTTAATCTGTCAACCTTTAGGTTAGCAGTCAACCACAAGCTGCTTGTATTACAGCCAGGCTCTGGATGTAGGTATCCTTTTCCTGCGAGAAGTCCCACCTCCATTATCCCCAGTTCAATTTAGGCCCAAGGAGTAGCTCTTGGTCAGTGAGGTCTAGCCTGCCTCGAGAATGCTTACTTCATCCCCAGCTGCCACCACTTGTGAAACCTTCCCCTTAAATACACAAAATGGAAAATCCCACCAGACAGTGGAAAAGCTGAGTGAAGAAGGCGGTGGGGGCGGGAGACTGGTACCAGAAGCCTGTACCCCACTGCCTGTGCCCACGGAGGTCCTTGCTGGCCCTCACCTTGCACAAGCAGCAGCACGTGGGACTGGGTGGTGCCAGCAGCGTTGGTGGCAGTGCAGCGGTACTGTCCTGCGTCCGCCAGCTCCACGTGGGTGATTCTGACAATGCTTCCGCTCTGCACAACCCCAGGCCGCAGACGTCCTCCAACTTTGCTCCAAGTCACCTGGGGCTTTGGATCACCCATGGCCAGGCACTCAAATTCCACACTATGGCCGACCACCACAGTCTGCACGGAGGTCCGGATGTTGATGAGCACTGAGGGCAGGGCTGGGGGAGGAGAGAGGCCAAGGGACAAGTGAAATCAGTGCAGCTCAGGCCTGGCCCGAGGGAGGCTGCTGACTACCAGGAAAAGGTGCTGCTGGAGCCCTACTATTCATTCCTTCCTGCACATATGAGCATACTCATTTGCTTGTTCATTTTGTTTATTCACTTACTCACATGTTTACCCACTTATTCATTCGGTCATTGGTTTGTTTGACCACCCACACATTCATTCCTTTCATGGGCCTTCTTCCACCCTGTGTTAAACTGATCAAGTTTTCTTCCTCTATCTAGACACAAGGATGATGCAATCAGATCACTCTCTGGATTCTGATGCATTTAAAGGACTTCCTGGGGAACATCATCTGAGCCCTGGTCCCCTTGCCCTGCTCACCTCTCCCCTGCTCTCCACAGAAGCCCCAAACCAACCTCCTACCTTGGACAATCAGCTGGGCACTGGCTTGGGCCTGTCCCCATGGTCCATGAGCCTGGCACACATATGTTCCTTGGCAACTCTGGTCCAAGTTCTGGATTCTGTAAAGAAAAAAATAATAAGGCATCAAGGAGTACAAATAGCTGATGAGACTGCCCAAGAGTTGCAAGCTGTCAGAGATCAACACACTTCTTCTTCTCATCCAATAATCACACAAGGTAGGTAAGTACAACCTGTGAGGGCTGGTATGTGCTAGGATTGCCTCATTTTTCCAGATCTCAGACGTTTTCTGCCTTTGACAGGGTGCAGCTTTACCACTTTTCTGGTGCTCATTTTCGTGGAAGATTTTTGCATCTTCCTTCTCTGACAGGTTTCTCTCTTATACAGGTCCCTGATTTCACAAATTTTACTGTAGCAGGGTGGGTGTCACCACATTCATTGTACAAGGACCTTCTGGTCTAAAGCTCAAGATCTTGGTTACCAAATGGCAACTGACATCTGAGGTCATCTGTCTATACCATGGCAAGTCAAAAAGTATTGCTACAAAATCATAGGAACCTTATTAAACAAAACTATCCAAATGTGAAGCATTAGTTTCTCAACGTATCTTCTGTCTTGGTCTAAACGTTCTGAAGGTGGTGTTTTGATCTCTCCCATCTTTTCCTTGAAGGAGCTCTGGTAGCGTAGTGGTTATGAATCGGGCCGTGAACCGCAAGGTCAGCAGTTTGAAACTACCAGCTGTTCCGCAGGAGAAAGATGAGGCTTTCTGCTCCCATAAAGATTTATAGCCTTGGAAACTCTGTACAGGGTCGCTATGAGTCGGAACCGACTCCACAGCACATAACAACAACAACAACAACATCCTTCGCTCAAAAATTCTGCTCTTTTGATTGATACCATATCAAAATTGCAGTTTTGGTATACTGTTGTTGTTGTTTAGGGTTTAGGGTTTCTGAGGAATGACTGGTAAATTTGAACCACTGACCTTGCAGTTGTGTGTTTATCCTACAATGCCACACCAGAAGTCCTTTGGCATCCTGTTGTTGTTAAGTGCCATTGAATCAGTTTCAACTCATAGGGACACTGTATAGGATTTCTGAGGATCAGTGGCTGGTGATTGAACCACCGACCTTGCAGTTCAAACTGACCTTACAGTCCAATGTATTAACCTATAGCACCACACCAGGGCTCCTTGGTACCCTAGAGGGGCTCAAATTGTATTCTGTTTGAATGTTACTAGAGTTTGGGAAGAAAAAAGAAGTCTGAAGAGGCAAGATCAGGGCTGTAGGGTGGCTGGGATAAGATTTCTCAGTGAAATTCTCGAGAGCCCTGGCTACCTTTAAAGAATGAACTTATATGTTACTGTGATGGGAAAAAGAAAAAATTTTCTCACTGCCAACTCTCCCAGTCTTTTCCCTCCACAATGCAGTTTTCCATCTTCTTAAAACTTCTTCCTGATCAGCCTGTGTAATTGTCCTATGTCATTCGAGAAATTCTATTATGATGGGTCATCTTTGGAATCCCAAAAAACAGTTTCTCTAACCTGAGCTGACCCCTCAGCCTGGAACTGGACTGGCGTAGCAGATCCCCTGGAAAGCCACTGTTTTGCTTGGACCTTTTTTATTTAAAGCACCTAATGAAGGTCAGCAAGGAGCTCTGGTAGCGTAATGGTTACGAGTGGGGCTGTGAACCTTAAAGTCAGCAGTTCGAAACTACGAGCCGCTTCGTAGGAGAAAGATGAGGCTTTCTGCTCCCGTAAACATTTATAGCCTCGGAAACCCTGTACAGGGTCGCTATGAGTCGGTTCCGACTCCATGGTACTTAACAACAACAACAATGAGGGTTAGCAGTTCGAAACTACCAGCTGTTCTTTAGGAAAAGGATGAGGCTGTCTGCTCCCGTAAAGATTTACAGCCTCAGAAACCCTGTACAGGGTTGCTATGAGTCGGAACCGACTCCACAGCACATAACAACAACAACGAGATGAAGACAGGCGTATTACTGAGAGAACTTGTCTGCAGGCTCCGCTGGTCACAGAGACATGCTTAGACACGCTTCATTTAAACTAAATCTGTGAATGACGGACTGCTACCCTCATAGCGATACTTCTGGACTCAACCTTATGTCTGGACCTAACGCCAATTCTCTCTCCTTGATAATAAGATGGCACGGGCCACAGTTTACTGTGCTAAATGCTCTACAAAGTCTCAGATGACCCACTGCATACCCAAGAACACTGAGGCTTAGAGAGGTGAAGTGACTTGCCCAAGGACACTGGTTCATGCCAAGTCCCATAGGTCAGGTATTTTAACTCAGCCTATTATGAGCCCTGAGCTGGGGAGCTCACCGCAACACCCCGTCTTGCACGCTGTGGCCAGGAGGCAGCTGACCCCCTTCCTTGAACCAGCGGAGCTGAGTGTTCCGGTCGCTGGGCACAGCACAGTGGAACTCCACACTGGCCCCGATGCTCTTGGTCTCCAGCTGAGGTGTCACCAGCACTGCAGGTGAGGATCCTGCAGGGATGGAGGTGGCGGGGAAAGAGCCGGCAGGTACAGACCCTGTGGGGACAGAGACAGGGGTCTATGTGTATGTGTGTGCACATTTGGTCCCCTGGGAAACCTTCATTCCAGCATTCAAGGGCTGCTCTCGTGGTTGTCTCCCTGACCTGAGAAAAAGGGCTTTCATTGGCTCATTGGCAGATTCATTCATTTGCTCACTTAGGCAGCTGTTCAATAAACACGTATAAGAGCCTGTGGAGGGTTGGGTTCTGTGCCTCCAACAGCCCCTGGCTTTCGGAAGGAGAGGGCAATCCAAGATAGAGTGGAAGGGGTCAGTTTTGGAAAAACTCAGACATTTCAAGGAAGGACAACAAAGACTATTCCAGCTCCAAGGAGTTGTCCACAGTGCCAACATCTGCATAAGCAGAGGGTGAACACAAATGCTTGCTATCACCAGTAACTATGTGCCTACGATGTGCTGGGGGTTTTACATCTCTGTCCTTTAAAGTCAGCCTGTGTGGCAGACACTATTTACAGATGTGTCCACTTTCTAAATGAAGAAATTGAGGCCCAAAGAGGTTACATGATTTGACCAAAGGTCACACACCTCACATATGATCAAGCTGTGCTTTGTACCCAGGCCCCTCTGCCTTCAGTACCCAGGGTCGTATTCACTGAGCTGTATGCGCTTCTGCTTCTAGAATCCAGGGCCTGACAGCCCTTGTTTGGCTTTAAGGCACTGACATGGAAGGCCATGGAAGTGTTGGATGCTTTGGAGAGCCCTGGACATGTCAGGGTGAGCCTTGGCCTGTCACGTACACCATCGTTACCATCAAGCACTGACCCAGTTCGTCCTGGGTCCTGTGATGGACAAACCTGGACTGCTGAGCTTACTGGGCCCAGGTCCTCTGTGAGTGCCCTGTCTGCAAACACAGCAGCAGTCACTGACAGTGTCTGATCAATGTCAAAGGAAGGCAGTGGCAGAGAGAGCTGAGGATGCTGAGAACACAGTGGTCAGAGACCTTCCTGGATGCCTCATAGAACAAGGGAAAGGCACACTAGGCATAGCACAGAGGAACTCAATGCTACATTTCAGGTGGGGCATTCCAGGTGAGCAGCACTTGTCTGTCAGTTTGTCAGATTGTTGTGGCTATGATGCTGGAAGGGTCACCCAAGGTCGACAGGTTTTAGCGGAGCTTCTAGATGAAATGCGACTAGGAAGAAGGGCTTGATAATCTACTTTGAAAAAAAATTGGACGGTGAAAGTCTTATGAGTAGCAGTGGGACATAGTCTGATCTAGTGCTGGATGATGAGCCTCTCAGGTTGGAAGGCACTCACAATACGACTGGGGAAGTGCTGGCTCCTCAAAACAGCACTGACCATAATGACATGAATGGAACAAGGCTTTCAGGACCTTTATTTGCTGATGGAGCATGACTCAAAATGAAGAGAAACAGCTGAGAATATCCACTAATAATCAGAACATGGCATGCATGAAGTATGAATCTAGGAAAATTAGGAGTTGTCAAGGGCGAAATTAAACACGTGAGGGTTGAGATCCTAGGCATTAGTGAGCTAAAACGAACCGGTATTGGCCATTTTGAAGAGAAGGATCATATGGTCTACATACTATGTGGAGAATAACAAAATGAAGGGCAAGGGCATTACATTCATTGTTTTAAAGAACACTTCAACATCTATCCTGAAGTACAGTGCAGTCAGTAACAGGATAATATCCATATGCCTACAAGGAAGACTTGCTCTGGAACACAGAATAACTAAAGTAAAAGGATAAAATGAAGGCAAAGAGCTGAACAGAAGATTTCAGAATGACTCAAGAGAGTCAAATAAGGAAATCTGCAAAGACCTGGTGTCAGAGAACTAAAGTGGAAGAACACACTCAGCATTTCTCATGCTGAAAGAACTGATGAAAAAAAATCAAGCTCTAAGTCACAGTATGGAAGGATTCTATGGGCGAAAAAACTGAACAACACAAGAAACATCACAAGATGGAAGGAATGTGGTTGTTAAGTGCTGTCGAGTCAGTGGCTGATGAGTTTGAACCACTGACCTTGTGGTTCAAATCAACCAGCGCCACCAGTGTATCAAAAAGAACTGGTTGATATTCAGTCATTTGAGGAGGGAGCATACGATCAAGAACTGTTGGTATTAAAGGATGAAATCCAAGCTGCCCTGGAAGTATTGATGAAAGATGAGGCTACAGGAATTGACAGAGTACCAGTCGAGATGTTTCAACAAATGGAAGCATTGGTGGAAATGTGCACCTGCCTATGCCAGCAAAGCTGGCTAGCCAACTGAAAGAGAACCATGTCTATGCCCATTGTGAAGCAATCACCAAAGAAAGGTGATTCAACAGAATGTGAAAATTATCAATGTCAGTAATATGTGCAAGTAAAGTTTTGTTGAAGGTGATTAAAAAATGGTTGCAGCCATCTGAGGAGACTTCAACAAGTTCTTGGAAATAGGGAATTTTAAAAGATAATGGAATTTTTCCATGGACTTTGTGAAGCCTCTTTGTATATCTACAAGGAACAGCCAGAAATTCGAGCCAGATCCAGTAAAGGAGGTAGACTGAGGGATATCATTGCTGATGTCAGATGGATCTTGGCTGAAAGCAAAGAATACCTGAAATATGCTTACTTGTGTTTTATTGACTATAAAGGTTTAATTCACACATGTGGGACCTGTGCACAGATCAAGAGGCAGTCGTGTAAGCAGAAAAAGGAGTTACTGAGTGGCTTAAACTCAGGAAGGTGTGAATTAGGGTAGTATCCTTTCACCATATTTATTCAATCAGTATGCTGATTGATTATATCAGGATTGTATCAAGATTGACAT
>NW_006408565.1:17324533-17363238 GCF_000296735.1 Chrysochloris asiatica | reverse complement strand
ATGGACTCAAGTGTGGCAGCGGTAGTGAGGTTGGCCCAGGATCGGATATTGTTTCGTTCTGCTGTGCATGGGGTCGCTATGAGTCGGTTCCGACTTGATGGCACCTGACAACAACAATGCTGAGCAAATAATTTCAGAAGTTGAACTATATTAAGATGAACATGACATCAGGATTGGAGGAAGACACAACCTTGCTTGTAGAGAGCAAAGAGAACCTGAAGTAGTTGATTGGTAAAGATCAAACACTACAGCCTTTAGTATGGATTACACCTCAGTATATGAATTACAGCTCATCATAAAGAAAGCAAAAATCCTCAGAACTGGACCAAAAAGCAACATCATGATAAACGGAGGAAAGATTGAAGTTGTCAAGGATTTCATTTTACTTGGATATACAATGAACACCCACAGAAGCAACAGTCAAGAAATCTAATGATCTTTTATAGCAAGTTTGTATAAGGAAAACCTGCTGCAAAAGCCCTTTTCAAAATGTTACAAAGCACAAACACCTGATCGAAGCCATGATATTTTCAACCGCCTTACATGAATAAGAAAGACTAAAGAATTGATGCCTTTGAATTATAGTGTTGTCAGAGAATACTGAATGCACCGTAACTTCTAGAAGGAGGAACAAAGCTGGTTTGGAAGCAGCATAGTCAGATTGCTCCTTAGAAGTAAGAATGGTGAGACTTCATGGCATGTACTTTGGACATGTTATCAGGAGGGAGCAGTCCTGGAGAAGAACATCATACTTGATAAAGTGGAGGTTCAGTGAAAAAGAGGGAGATCCTCAGCAAGATGGATGGACACAGTGTCTGCAACAATGGGCTCCAGCATAGCACCGACTGTGAGGACGGCGCAGTACTGTGAAGTGGAACCAACTCAAGGGCACCTAACAATGATAACATACCACAGAGGGAGGCCTTCCCACCCGTGGCTGAGTATGTGAAAGCTCAGTCTGGGCCTGTGTGGAGGCTGACTCCTTCTTCCACCCTGTGGCTGCGGTACTCACCTTGGATGGTGAGCTGGGCGAAGGCCTCTGCTGAGCCCACTCTATTGGTAACCTCGCAGCGGTAACGGCCTGAGTCCTCAGGAGCTGCGGGCTCAAAGCGCAGCAGCTCATTCCTGACGATGGCCCTCTCAGGGAGGCTGCCGCCCACACGGCTCCACTGGAAGGTGAGTGGGGGTGTCCCGTGGGCCAGGCACTGCAGCTGCACTGGTTCCCCTGCCCGCACTGAAGCATGCTCTGGGACTGTGGTGGCATATGGTGGGCCTGAGGGGTAAGGACACAGAAGTCAGGGTAGAGCAGGCACACATGCCAGGGAGGGAGCAGGTAGCTGGACCCAGAAGACCTGGCAAAGGACAAGGGAGCCCAGACAACTGAGGAGGAGGAAAGCAAAGGTCTTAGGACGAGCTGTGACTGTCAGGGAAGGGCAGGCTCTGGGGCCTGAGGTACAGAGGGTTCTCTTAAGGGGGTTCCTTGGGCTTTTTCCAGAGATGGAGCCTGGGAGGGGATTCAGGCCTTCATGCAGGGCAGTGAGGGGAGGGAGCCCAAGGGGTGAGGCCAGTGACTTACTGTCCACATGCAGGACAATGGTGGCCTCTGAGTGCCCGGCAGGATTAGTGGCATTGCAGATGTACTGGCCTGAATCCTGCTGGGCTACCCGGGGAATGATCAGTGTGTCCCCTTCCAGTCGGTGCTGCCAGGGCAAGGGCGAGCGCAGCTTGGACCAGTGGATGGTGGGGGTAGGGTTGCCTGTGGAGAAGAAGGCAGAGGTCACCAAACTGCTCCAGGGGCCAGATGCAGACAGGGATGGTAGGAGAGGGTTCTGGCCCTCCTGTTCCTACATGGGGGGGCAGTATGTGGGAGAAGCCAGCAGGCATCTGGCATCTTCACATCGCTTGAGTTCCAGGGCACCATAGCTCTGCCTGTCTCGTGTGTCAGTCCCCATTCACACCTGTGGCCGAGCAGCGCAGCGTGGCTGTGTGTCCTGCTTCCACAGTTAGCTCGATTTCTTCCACTTGGACCTGGGGAGCCCCCGGGGCCATGGTGCCCATGTCCACAATCACCTCCACCTGCTTCTGGGCTGTGCCCAGTGCATTTTGAGCTATGCACACGTAGATGCCTGCATCGGCTGGTTTAGCTGATGAAATCTGGAAGCAAGCAAGGAGGCTGGTGATGTGGGTGCTGAAGGGAAGATGCTCGTATCAGCCTCCAGCTCTCAATCAGTTTTCTCTCTTCCCTGGGTTTTTAGCTCTCCTATTTGACTGACTGCCTGGGAGCTCATTCTTCTTGTTAATGACATCCATTAATGTCATCCATCCAGCTACCTGTTCACTCATCCATCTATTTACCTACCCATCCACTCACTCATGCATTCATCCACTCACCCACCCATCCACCTACTCACCTACCCATCCATCACTCAAGGATCCATCCATTCATCCACTCACTCACCTATCCATCCAGTCACCCACCTATCCATCCACTCACCATCTATCCATTCATCCATCCACTCACCCAATCACCCATCCATCCACTCTCCTGCTCATCTACTCACCCATCTACCCATTCACTCACCCTTCTATCCATCCACTCACTCACCCTTTCATCCATCCATCACTCAAGGATCCATCCATTCATCTACTCATACTTCCATTCACCCACTCACCCATCCATCCACTTACCCATCTATCCATTCATCCATCCATTCACCCTTCCATGCACCCACTCGCCCATCTACCCATCCACTTGCCCACCCATCCATCCACTCATTTACCCACTTACTCATATACCCATCCTTCCATCTACTCACCCACTCATCCATCCATCACCCATCCTTCCAAACATCCAACTCTCTGTCCATTCTTTCACCAATTCCCTCTTGCACTTATCTTCTTTCATCTCTCCATCTTCCAATCCACTCACCCCTCTACCTGTCACATATCTCCCTTTCATCTATCACCCACCTGCCACCCATGACTCTCTCCTCTAAACACCTGCTCCAGAGAGGAAACATCCTGGGATCTAAACATTGGGGAAGCCATGCCTCACCTGCAGCAGTGTGTGGCTGTCTACAAGTCCATAGATCCGCTGCTCCAACTTGTGGGGGCTGCCAATGCGGGTCCAACGAGTTGAGGAGCGGGGCTCCCCAGCACTGACACACTCCAGGGTGACGGATTTTCCAGCTTTAACTCGCACGGGACCCTTGGGGAGCACGGACACTGACGGGGGTCCTGCCCAGAGAACAACCACCATGACACATAGACAAGTCTCCATAGTCCCCATCACTGTAACTGCCAGGCTGGCTCTAGCCTCCCCATGCATTGATGTAGGCACTGAGGCTCAGAGAGGGAGAATGCCCAAGGTCACAGGGCAGTCAGTGACAGAGTCAGGCCTGGAGGTCTGAACACAGAATCTGGGCTGGAGTTCCAGGGGGTGACGCCCCTCACCGTGCACACTGAGGTTCACGACACTCTGGGCCACACCATAGGCATTGGAGGCCACACAGCGGTAGGCACCGTGGTTGCTGGGCCGGGTGCCCACGATGGTGATGATGGAGCCATTGGGGCTGATGTGGACGTTGTCTGTGGGGTTGGCACAGGAGGAGGATGCAGTCAGTTCTAATGCACTGCCAGCTGGGACCCCTGAAGCCTGGGTGTGACCAATTCAGAGTCATAGATTCTTACAGATGACTGTCCTTGGAGACTCCTGGGTCTAGCCCCTTTACCATACAGATGTGAACACTGAGGTTCAGAGTGGAGAAGGCTTACTCCAGGGTCACACAGCGAGTCTGATGCTGCCCCAGTCCCTGCCCTCTGCCCATACTCGCCTCCAGTCCCTCCCCACCCCCTGCTCACCTTCCAGTTCCTGGTTCCGGCTCTTCCACTCAAGCGTGATAGGGGCTGCCCCATCATGGATGAGGCACTTGAAGCTGGCATCCTGACCTTGCTGCACAGTGTTGCTGGGTGGGTCGATGGAAATGACGGGGCTTCTGAGGCCTGGGTATAAAGATCCGGAGGGGCGGCTTAGCTAGCGGAGGCCTGGTCTAGGCTCCAGGGCCCTCTCCTTGGCCCCACCGTGTATCCCCCATACTCACGGTAAGAGGATCCTGCGCTGGGTGGGACCGTGATTGTGAAGGAGGCCTCCTGCTCAGGGCCTGAGCCGCCAACCACTCGACACACATACTCGCCAGAGTCGGCAGGGGAGACGTGGTGGATCCGCAGCAGGGAGCCATGGGTCTGTGGGAGCAGGAAGGGACAGCCATCAGGCCAAGCAGTGGGACAAGGCAAGTCCCTAAGCATGGCTTTGCCAGTACTAAATCTTGCCATGGGCTCAGGAGTCAAGGCTCCAGGTGATCCTGACCCCTAGAAATCCAACCCACCCATTTTACAGAGGAGGAAAACAGGACCAGAAAGCCATGTAGCAGCAGAGCCAAGAGCAAAACCCAGGTAATTCAGCTCCCAGGTTAGGGACCTCGTTTTCCTTAGAGCAGTGTAACCCTTGAGGTCCCCAAGCATACTGGAAATTGTAAGAGGTTTGGAATGCAGAAGACAACTGCAGGTCAAACCTTGCCTGCCTTGAAATCCATTCCATCCTGGCCTCTGTACCTGGTGCCTCGAAGGCAGGCTGCCCTCACGCTTGTGCCATGTGACCTGGGCATGGGGCTGCCCGGGCACCACGCAGTTCAGATCCAGGGTCTGCCCTTCAGCCACGTGTGAGGAGGAGGACTCAATGTAGACAGGCTGGGCCAGTCCTGGGGCTGCAGACACAGGGGTGGGTGAGAAAGCACAGGTTTCTGGGGTTGGTAGCAAGGGCTTGAGGAGGAGGCACTGAATATCAACTGGGTTTCTTGGAGGTGTGGTGTTTTAAGAAGTGGCAGACATGGTTGAGTTTCCTTGCTCTGAATAGGGTTCCCTTCCCTGCGGGCCAAGACACTGTTCTGAAGCTCCCCCTGGCTGGGGGGTGGGATGGGGACTGGGACTCACCACTGCCAATGCTCTTTGTCACTTACCAGGAATGGGGACTGGGCTGGAGGCCTCAATTGTTACCAGGACAGAGGCCTCCAGGGTGCCTGAGCTGCCGGTCACTCGGCATGAGTACTCGCCAGAATCAGCTGGGGACACCTGGTTCAGTCTCAGCAGGGAGCCGTGGACCTGACCAGAATGGGGGCGAGAGTTGAGTGGGGTGAGCTGGGATGCTGGCCAAACCCTCTGGTACCCATGTCCCAGAACTGTCATGTACTGTCAGGTAGGTTCTATCCTTCCAAACTTCTATCCCCTTTGACACCATAGACCAAGTAGAACGTAAGATTCTGAGAGCACTTTTTCAGAGGGTTGGAAGTCAGGTGTCTCACTAACTGGGGTCCTTTTCTGGTTCACAGCAAAAACAGAGGACTAGTTGTAGGCCTGTGGGACCAGCTGTGGCCCTGCTGCGCCCAGCCTGCTCTCAACCTCCTGACTCCTGTCCCGAGTCTCCTCAACTCATTGCTGAGGCCACCTTCCCATCTGGGCTGCATTCAGGCAGACTGTCTGGGTGGGAGCCCAAGTGTGATCTTCTCCAGCCCTGTACCTGGTGCCCGGTAGGGAGACTGCCCCCACGCTTGTGCCACGTGATCTGGGCATGGGCCTGCCCAGGCACGATGCAGTTCAGATCCAGGGTCTGCCCCTCGGCCACTCGAGAGGAGGAGGTCTCAATGCGGATGGGTGGGATTCCGCCAGCATCTAGGACACAGGGAGAGGTCAGAGAGGAAGCTGGGACACCCACCTGTACCCTCTGTCCTTATCCTCAGGGACTCCTGGGGAGGTGGGCCCAGTTCTCCACTTGCCCCTTCCCATTCCCCTTCACCGAGACCTGAAGTCACTGGGCTAGGCTAGGGTGTGAGGCTCTGCCCACGCAGTGGCCCCAGCATCTGCTCCTCATCTTCCAGTGCCAATGATCACCACCAGGCACACTGCTAATGTTTCCCAAGTTCAAGTAGCAACTGGCTAAGAGCCCAGACTCTGAGGCCAGACTGCTTGGGTTCAAATCCCAGCTCTGTTCTTTATGAGTTGTGTGACTTTTGGAAAGTTATTTCGCCTCTCTGTGCCTCATTTTTTAAATTGTAAAATGGAGAGCAATCACATTTCCCTCAAGAGTTGTGAAGATGAAATGACTTACTATAAGGAGTTTCATTCAAAAAGTTCATGGAAAGATAAGGGTATTATTCCATGAATTTTTTTGAAGGCCCCTTGTCTGTGTAAACGTGTCTGGCACTGAGCTAACACGCATCATGCTTCTTTTTGTTGTGTGCTGTCAACTCAGTTCTAACTCACAGTGACACTGTACAGGGTGTGTAAGGCTGTAAATCTTCATGGGAGCACAAACTGTCCTCTTGCTCCTACGGAATGGCTGGTGGATTTGAACTGCTGAACTTGTGGTTAGCAGTCTAGTAGTGCTTGTTCTACACACCACCAGCATTCCTGATCAATCAAGCTTGTTGTTGTAGAGTGTCACTGAGTCAGCTCGGACTCACAGAGACCCTGTATAGCATTTCCAAAGAGCGGATGGTGGGTTTGAACCGCTGACCTTGCGATTAGCAGTCCAGTGTGTATCCTACAGCCCCACACCAGGACTCCCTTAGCATGCTAATTACTTAGCAACCTGTGCACTATCATCCTGAGTTTTCATAGAGCCATGTGCCCCCTTTCAACTGAGTCCTTATTTTAAAAACTCCTAGGCTTTCCATGTCCCCCCCCCCCAATATGTGGAGGTCATTGTTAGCTGTCATTAACTTGGTTCTGACTCCTGGTGACCTTTATGTATCACACTGCCCAGTCCTGCACCAGCTTTCCTGAGACACCACTATGAAAATAAAAGACGCCTATCACAGTACCATCTACGGTCACCCAGCATATGTCCAGAGGGGCAGTTCTAGGTTTTGGAAAATTCATTTTCATTGTCATAGAGCTCAGCGGTCTCCATTTTACAAATGAAGACAGTGGCAAACAGAGAGGGCAGGTCCTTGTGTGGACAGAGGAACTAAACTCAAGCCCACATAGGCCAGATTCCAGTCTGTGCTCCCACAGATCAGGAGGTACTGTCCATAGGACAGGGTCCTGGGACTTCCCAGCTGAGAGGACCAGGCTGGCCATGGATGTCTGTTGTCACCAGGTGCTAAGTGCATCTGCTTCCCCCAGTCACCGTCTCTGGCCTCCCTCCCTCCCTCTTCCAGCCTCCCAGTCCACTGCAGGGACCCTCACCAGGAACACGAACAGCACTAGAGCTGGGGGCTTCAATGGTGACCAGGACTGAGGCCTCCAGTGGGCCAGAGTTGCCCACCACACGGCACATGTACTCGCCAGAGTCAGATGGGGACACCTGGTACAGCCGCAGCCATGAGCCATGGATCTGAGCAAGGACAATATTGGGGAGGCAGCGGGGAGGAGAAACAGTATAAGAGCCCCATCTGGAATCCCTGAGGGCCTGGGGCCAGGCTCTAACTTCTGATCCAGGGGCACTGTATCCCAAGGGGCTACTGGGCCTTCCTGGGCAGAGGATGAGGACGAGGCTCCAAGTCAGACCCTATAGTCAGCAGCCCTCCCCTCCCAACATCTCCTGCCCCATGTACCTGATGCTTAGCAGGGAGGCTACCTCCACGCTTGTGCCACGTGACCTGGGCGTGGGCCTGTCCAGGCACCACGCAGTTCAGATCCAGTGTCTGCCCCTCAGCCACGTGTGAAGATGACGACTCAATTCTGATGGGCTGGGCACCACCTGGGCCTGGGGGCACAGAAGCAGCAGTTCAGGGCTTTGGACATAGTCAGAGATGGGAACGACTGGAATGATGGGGATTCCCAGCTTTAGAAACCCCTGCCCCCTGGATAATAATAATAAAAACAAACAAAAAACTAGTGGCGATCCAACTAACTCTAAAGCCTGGTGACCCCATGTGGTCAGAACAGAACTGTGGGCCGTGAGTCTCTTCTTCACTGATATTTCTGTTGTTGAGATACATGTGGCTGAACACACACCAATTTCTCTGGGAACAATTCAGTGATACTGAGTACGTTCTTCAAGTTAGGCAACCATCCTCACTCCCCTGTTCACGTAACCTCAGTCCCTAAGCTACCTACCTGATGTTTTCAGTAACTGCTGTCAATCCGATTCCACATTGACAGCTCCTCAAAGAGCAGGATGTTCAAGGCAGACATGCTTTACTAGTGAAGCTAAACTCGTTTGGCTTAAAGAAGACTTCAGGGGATATTTTAGGTTTAAGGTTCAAATAGTCTCTTGGGGCGATAGTTTCAGGATTCATCCAGCCCCTATGATGCCAGAAAGTTTGGACCCCATGGTAATTTGAATCGGAGTTCAATGGCTGGTATTTTAGAACTAGAGCGCCAGGACATTCTTCTGAGGTGCCTCTTGGTGGACCTCACACCTCCCATCTTTTGGTCAGTAGCCATGCATGTTAATCGTTTATACTCCAATCATAACAGTAAGCATTTGCTAAGTACTTACACTTACAGTGTGCCAGACACTGTCCTGAAGCCCTCACGTGGATTAACTCATTTACATGTATGAATTCATTTGGTGGTGGTGTGTTCTGTCAAATTGGCTCTGGCTCATAGTGACCTATGTGACAGAGTAGGACTGGCCCCTTAAGATTTTGTAGAGGTGACCTTTATGGGAGCTGACCACTAGGTCTTTTTCCCAAGGAGCTACTGGGACCTCTCAGTTAGCATACCTTTCAGATAGCAGCTGAGCTACCTGAGAGCTTAACTATTATGCCAATAGGGCTCTTTATTAACTCATTTAATCCTCACAGAATTCCTAAGCAGCGCTGTGCAACAGGCCTTCCGACCTTGACAGAAATGCCCTACATCTGCACTGTCCAATCAAGCGGTCACGAGCTATACTGATAATGTATGAACCTGACTTCTGCTTTAATGTCATTTCGATCTAAATCGCCTCATGACCACCATATTGGAGAGTGCAGCTCCGCGACGCTGGAATGATCAATATCCCTAAGAGGACAAGAGAAGAGCTTGCTAGAGTCCGTCAGTGGTACAGCCAGGACTTGACTCTGCATCTTTCTGTAAAACCTCTGCTGGACCCCACTGGTCTGAGGAGTCTCACTCCAGAGTTCCTTCTGCCCTAGGACACCAGTGCCCAAGTCTCCCTGTCTTGTCCCCAGGGCTTCATTAGACTCACTGGAGGGGTTGCCAGTGTTGGGGGAGACTGAGACCAGGATGGAGGCTTCCAGGGCATCAATGTTGTTGTTGGCTCGGCACACGTACTCGCCCGAATCAGCCGCAGATATCTGGTATAGCCGCAGATGGGAGCCGTGGGCCTGGCAAGAAGATGGAATCCGGGGACCACAGGATTACTGGCTGCCTCAGGTCCTACCCAGTCTCCCTCTGTCTACCCAGGGCAGGAAGGAGGACTGTCTCAGGCATCCCAGTTAATACTTCAGGCTCTCTGCCTACCCCAGGAGGCGGGCCTCCCACCCCCACTGCATGGTTTCATTCTACCTGGTGCCGGGTGGGCAAGCTGCCTTCACGCTTGTACCATGTGATGGTGGCCTGAGGCTGCCCAGCGACCACACAGTTCAGATCCAAGGTCTGCCCTTCTACCACTGTGGGGGACGAGGACTCGATCTTGATTGGTGGGGAGACGCTGGGTACTGGGGACAGGGGCCGGGTGACACAGCCCATGTCAGACACCAGGAACAGTGCCAGGAAGCTCTCTGCCTCCCCCTACCCTCTTCATTCTCACCATGGGAGGAGCCACTGCCCTGGATGGTGACGATGAGGGAGGTTTCCTGGGAGCCGGCACCGTTACTGACATGACACACATACTCGCCTGAGTCTGCAGGTGTCACCTGGGGGATCCGGAGCCGGGAGCCCACAATCTGAGGAAGAGCAGGTGTGAGTGGGTGGGGCTGCCCTGCACCCTCAGTTTCCATCAGGCAGAGCCTACAGTCTGTCTCTGGATCTGGAGACGAGTCGCCCACCCGTCACCCTTCCAGGGAGCCTGCAGAGAACTTCGCTGGTATTGGTACAGCACTGTCTTCCTTCTGCCCAGCTCGTATCTCACACACTGTGCTGCTGTTGCCTCCAAACTGTGGGCTCCCTGAGGACAGACACTGGTCCTTGTTCAACTGGGGCCCTCAGTGCTCAGCACTGGACTTGGCATGGAACAGACTCTTAGGCATGTGAGTGAATTGTAGAATGTTCTGCTGAAATACAGGATCAACTGTATCCTCAGCACTGGGGCAGGGATGCTCCATGTTTGTTGATGACTGAATGAGCACAGAGTATGGTGCTAAGAGCCCCTCCTGACTTTCGTCAGTGCTGCTTCACCTGCCTGCTACCTCCGTACCTGATGCCGGCTGGGTAAGCTGCCCCCACGCTTGTACCAGGTGATAGTATGAGGGGCCTGGCTGGCCACCAGGCAGTTGAGGTCCAGGGTGTGTCCATTGGCCAGGGAGGCTGAGGAGGACTCGATACGGACAGGGTACACCACGCCCTGGGCTGGGAGGGTGAGACAGGAGGCAGGGTGTCGGAGCCACTGAGGGTGGTTCCTAGCAGCACCCCCCCACATTTGCTATGACCCTGAGATACTCACTATGGGAGGAGCTAAGGCGCTTTTGGATGGTGACAAGGACAGAGGCCTCCTGGATGCCTGAGCTGCTGGCCACTCGGCACATGTATTCCCCAGAATCTGAGGGGGTCACCTGAGGCAGCCGTAGCCTCGAGCCAAGTACCTGGGTGGGGCAGAAAGGAGGCAGGCTCAGACACTGGCCCCTCCCAGCCAGTGATACAAGAAGGAAGCCTAGCCAGCTGATACAAGAAGGAAGCTTTTCCAAGGAAAACTAGCAATCACCATCTTCCATTCTTTTTCCCCAAGGACAAGTGGGCAGTTGGACCTCTCAGATAGGGGTCAAGCCTGCCACTTTATCCATGCCAGGGAATGCTGGGATTTGGTACCAGGGAGACCACGTTTGCTGGCATGCTATGGGGACAGGTGAGGTAGGTAGGCAATGTGAGCCCATTTGACAGATGAGGAAACTGAGAAGTAGGAAGTCAAGTGACTGGCCTAAGGTCACACAGCAGGCAAGTGGAAGGGCAGCATCTGCACTCGCCCTTTATTCTGCAGCTCTGAGAGTTCCTAAGGTCCCTCTTTAGTCCCCCACTTCCTACCTGGTGCTGGGCAGGGAGGCTGCCTCCACGCTTATGCCATGTGATCTGGGCATGGCTCTGTCCAGCAACAAGGCAGTTCAGGTCCAGGGTCTGCCCTTCAGCCACTTGTGAGGAAGATGATTCAATCCGAACTGGGGGGGTGACACTGAGCCCTGGGTACAGAGGACAGAGGATCAGTCCTCACTGGGAAGGGAGAAGAGATGGCTGTACGTGGAGGCAAGGACCACTAGTCTGTGGGAGGTGGAGTCTGGGTTTTGTCCCCTGGATCCTGCCATTGCTGCACTGGGGGCCCTGGGCTAAGTCCCACCCTCCAGCGTCACTCACCAGGCACAGAGCCCGAAGACTCAATAGTGACCAGGACAGAGGCCTCCAGGGGCACGGAGCCACCCACCACACGGCACATGTACTCGCCAGAGTCGGCAGGGGACACCTGGTAGAGTCTCAGCAGCGAGCCATGTGTCTGGTCAGAATGGGAGGGCAAAGTCAGAGGAAGCCCTCTTAGGACCCTTGTACTTGTCACCTGCAACCCTGCCTCACTCTCTGCCCCATCAGTTTCAGATCCATTTCCCTGCCCTGTGTGGGGATAGAGGAGGGAGATCTTGTTCTAGGAGTGGGACAGTTCCAGGAGGGACTACAGGGAAGTGGGCCAACACAAATGCCATATTCCATCAATTTTGAGACACACTTTCATTGTCATGGAAGTCAAGATGCAGCTACTAATTAATCATCTCACAATGTAAAGTGCCAGCTTTTGTCTTCTTCCCACTGCCGGTGAGTCGATAAGGACTCATAATAATTTCATAAAGAGTTTCTGAGACAGTAAATCTTTACAAGGGCATATTTACAGCCACATCTTTCTGGTCGGTTTGAACTATCAACCTTGTGGTTCACAGTCCAGGGCTAATCCTACAGTGCCACATCAGCAGTCCTTTTTTTTTTTTTAAAGGTACATAAAGAACTGGAAGGTCAGCAGTTCAAGCTTACCAGCTACTCCTTGGAAACCCTATACTGGGTCGCTATGGGTCAGAATCGACTCGACTGAACTTAACAACAACAACAACAACAAAATAATGGTACATATTACAATCAGTGTGCCCTAAATTTTATCAAGTACAGTAATAAATAATAGCTCATAGTATTCTCTATGTGTTAGAGCTCTGATAACTACATACACATTAACACATAATCCTCAGGACAACTCTATGAGGTAGGCACTACTGGTCCCATTTTATAGATGCTGAAAGTATGGCACAGAGAGGTTAGGAAGCTTGTCCTATGTCACACAGCTAATGATTCACACGTAGGCTGGCTGGTCTTCAAGCTGGGCTCTAACCACCATACATGTGGCTCTGCTATGGGGCCCAAGGTATCCAGTTCTCAGAAGAGTCGTCAGCTCCCCACCATTGATCTCTACCACCCAGGGGCCCCCTCTCCTCTTGGTCTTTCTAGTCTCTGGCTCTATACCTGGTGTCGGACAGGTAGGCTGCCCCCGCGCTTGTGCCATGTGACCTGGGCATGGGGCTGCCCAGGCACCACGCAGTTCAGATCCAGGGTCTGCCCTTCAGCCACGCGTGAGGAGGAGGACTCAATGCGGATGGGCTGAGTGTCTCCAGGGGCTAGGGGCATGAGAGAGGCACAGGTTACTCCAGTTCTGGGAAGCTGCTCCCAGACACCTCAGGTCTCCCTCCCAGCTCAGCCTGGTAGCCCCACTCACGGTAGGCAAAGTTGGCCCCCTGGTTCCCTGTGACGGTGACTGTCATGGAGGCCTCTATGCCATTGCTGGCCCGGCACACGTACTCGCCCGCATCAGCTGGGGAGGCCTGGAAGATGTACAGGCGGGAGCCACGGACCTGGGCAACCGTGGACAGGGGCGTGAGAAGGGGCATCCAGATTCCAGTAGATGCCTCAACCCTGCTCCCCTGAGCTGAGAGCTGCATGCAGGTCCTCAGCTCAGGGGCCACCATGACCCTTAACCCACGTGCCTCCCATCCCTGCATCCCTGGCTTGCCCCTGGCTGTCTCCACCCACCTTTCTAGTGCCACGTACCTGGTGTCGGGCAGGGAGGCTGCCCCCACGCTTAAACCATGTGACCGGGGCATGAGTCTGCCCTGCCACCACACAGCTCAGATCCAAGTTCTGCCCCTCAGCCACTGTGGGTGATGAAGACTCGATCTTGACAGGTGGAACAGGTCCTGGGGCTGTGGGCACAGGGGTGAGGGTGGTGGGTGCCCCCTGAGAGAGGGCAGTACTGTGTACCCGGGAGCCAACTTAGCCTTGTCTCCTGAGGTCAGGCCCACGGTGCATGGGGTTTGGTGGTCTGGGCTTGATGTACTGAGCTGAGCAATCCCAGGGGTAGGTCAGAGCGGAGAAGAGTAAGGAAGTGAGAGATGACGCCAGTTAAGGGTGGGAGAGAGAGAGGGGTAGAAGCAAGGAGGGACTTGGCCAAAAATAAGTGATGGGAAGATAGTGGATGGAAACTGAGGCTTAGAAGGTAAAGTAACTTGTTTAAGGCTGATAGGGTTACGTTAGGATTAGGGGTAAGATGTGGCAGTCCAACTTCCGGCTCAGTGTTCAGCCTTGGCCTTCCATTCACTAAGGAACGGAGTCACCACTCAGGAAAGCTCCCGACCTCTGACCCCTTCCAGATACCCATGATCCTCAGGAGTTACTCACCAGGGATGGAGCCCGTGTGGGAACCAAGGGCCTCAATGCTGACCAGGACAGAGGCCTCCAGAGGCCCAGAGCCAAGGACCACACGGCACACATACTCGCCTGAGTCGGCAGGGGATACTTGGTACAGTTGCAGCATGGAGCCATGGATCTGTAGGCAATGAGGGGGTATTGGGAAGGGGCCAGAAGCCCCCAATACAACCCTCCCACCAGGCTGGCCCAGGGATGTTGTACCTGATGCCGGGCAGGGAGGCTGCCCCCGCGTTTGTGCCATGTGACCTGGGCATGGGCCTGCCCGGGCACCACGCAGTTCAGATGCAATGTCTGCCCTTCAGCCACATGCGAGGAGGAGGGCTCGATGCGGATTTGTTGGGTATTGCCTGGAGCTGGGGCTCCGCCGGAGCCTGGACACAGAGGGGCTGGTTCAGAGGTCTGGACTCTTGAGCCCCAGTCCTGTAGCCCTGGGTGAGCTTCTGGCATTTGACCCGAACTTGGGAGGCAGATGTGAAGCGTTTCTGAGGCTGAGACCATGCTCTTCTGTCCCACACGTCCTGCAGGGCCCTCCTCGCCTCTTCCACTTTCAACTCAGACTTGAGGCGGTTTGGGCACCAGGATTCCTTGATCTGTGATCTTAGTAGGCTCTGGCCCACAGGGAACCAGGCACATTTCATGCCTGGGCTGGGGCCCAGGCTGGAGACGATAATGACACAGTTCTCTTCTCAGAAGCACCTGACACTGGCATCATCTCATTGAAACCCTACCATAAGCTAGCAGGTGCATGGTCTTGTACCCATTTCATGGATGAGGAAACTGAGGTCCAGAAAGGTAAAATAATTCATTCAAGGTTGATAAGGGGTAGTGCCAAGATTGGAACCCAGGTCAGTCTGACTCTCAAGTCAGAGTTCAGTCCTGCAATACTGCTTCCTGACACTTTGAGATTAGCACCTTAACAAGGCCCATGACCAGCCCTCCCATCCCACCTCCTTGAGCAGGGAGAGGAGCATCAAAGCCTGCCCGGGATACCCTCCTTGTTCTCATGGAGTCTGTGAGCACCTTCCCTGGGAAGTGTGGGGCAATCTTGGGGCTCAGCCCCACCCAGCTTCTCACCTGGGGTGTGGTTGGGGCCTGGATAGGCGCTGTGGAGGACAGAGACAATGATGGAGGCCTCCTTCGGGCCTGAGCCATTCTCCACTCTGCAGACATATTCTCCAGAATCAGCTGGTGAGACCTGGGGCAGCCGTAGCAGGGCGCCGTGGACCTGGGCCAGGTAGGAAAAGGGGGATGGAGCCAGGGAAGGATCCAGAGTCATCACTGTTTCTAAGCCTCAAATGATTAATTCATAGAATACTCTGAGCCTCCCCATGCTGGAAGATGGGACTAGAAGAACAGGAGACCTGGCCCCTGCTGGGTAAAATACACCAGAAAGTGTGAAGCCTCCCATTCCACCACAAAGCCCTGTGCCTCTAGATCTCTAGCTCGGGCTCAGGGACCCTCATACCTGGGCATGGGGAGGGAGGCTGCCCCCTCGCTTGTACCACAGGACCTGGGCATGGGCCTGCCCAGCTACCACACATTTGAGGTCAAGCATCTGTCCTTCAGTCACAGAAGGGGATGACGACTCGATCTTGACTGGTGGTGAGCTGGCACCTAAGACTGGAAGGCCAGAGTGGTGTACACAGGCCTCATGGGAGCCTAGCCATCCCCGCTCGCCAACCCCCGCAGCCCCTTACCTGGAAGAACGACCACCTGGATACGGGCCTGGGCAGTGCCTGAGGGGCTGGTGGCCACGCAGAGGTAGACACCGGTGTCAGCGAGCGTGATGGCTGGGATGAGCAGTGTGGCGATGTCTGTGTGCTCTGACCGGGCCTGTCACAGGAGAGGAGTCAGCCCCCGGATAGCATAAGGATCCATTGATGCAGACAGAGGGACAGGCAGGACAGAGCCAAGCACAGAGCACGCTAGGGCACCAAGTCACCACCAGCAGGTCCTACAGTGGTGGCTTGTGTGCTGCTGTGATTCTGGAAGCAATGCCACCAGTATTTCACATACCAGCAGGGCTACCTAAGGTGGACAGGTTTCAGCGGGGCCTCAAGACTAAGAGACTAGGAGGAAAGGCCTGGAGATCTATGTCTGAAAACGAGCCAATGAAACCTTATGGAGTACAGCAGAATACTGCCTGACCTAGTGCCGGAAGATGCTGTGACCATGGGCTTAACCATGCCGACAATCACGAAGATGGCCCAGAACCAGACAACATTTGTGGGAATCCAGAAGATTACCATGAACTGGAACCAACTTGATGGCAATTAACCCCAGAGCACCAAGGGGAGCTGAGCAGACAGCAAAGCTGAGGCAGCATGGGAGCAGATGGCCATTGTAGAAGTCAAGGGAATTGGCAGAGCAGAGTGTGGTATAGGAAGTGAATGAGGTGGGAGGAGGGAAGGTGTGTGTGAGTGGGCCTGGTCTCCTCACCTGTGGTGGGAGACTGCCCCCTTCCTTCCTCCAGGAAATGGTGGCACTGGGCACCCCTGCAGCCCTGCAGTACAGCCTGACAGTACGGCCTTCATGGACCTGGGTCTTCTCCGGGCTCACCTGGACCCTGGGCCCACTGCCCCCTGCAACATACACCTTTGTGAGAACAACCCTTGGGCCACTCGTGGGTTCCCAGCCCCCACCCTCATCTGGCCTCCTCACCATGCACGTGGAGCATGGCTCTGGCCACCTGTTGCCCAGCACTGCTGAGGGCGCGGCAGAAGTACTGGGCTTGATCTGAGGGCTCCACGGCTGGCAGGCGCAGGATACCACCATGAATTTGCGCCTTTTCAGGAAGCTGGCCACCAGGACCCCCTGATGTGAAGTGGGGTCAGCAACCATTAGGTCTGGGGCCTCCCTAGCTCCCTCCTCCCAGGAATTGTAGACCCCACAGCCCAGTCTGCCACTGTCCTCCCCCACCCAGGGAAGCCAGAGCTCTGAATGTCATTCCCCCCATGACCTGACCTGTCCACTCGAGGGTGGGCGTGGGGTTCCCTGTGGCACTGCAGCGGAACTCAGCTGTCTGTCCAGGCTGCACTGTGAGCTGTGGAGGGTGGATGGAGACCACAGGAGCGGATGGGGCACTTGAGGCTGACAAGGCAGGAGGGAGAATGCATGGTTAGGGTGGGGATTGCTCTCTCTGCTCCCAGGGGCACCTGTCCAAGCTTGGGAAACATCAAGGGGATCTGGTCAGGCTCCACCTAAGACCTTGTCCACCTAAGGCTCCCCAGGGATTTTAGAAAAAAAACCCAAATCCTACTGTGGCCCACCATATCCTTCATGTTCTGCTCACATCTCCGGGTTTCCTACTATGCTCTCTCCCTCAGCTCTAGCCATTCTGGTGTGCATACTCCTCCAAACACACCAACATGTTCCTGCGTACAGTTCTCGCTGTCAGTTCTCACAGGACCGGATATCTTCAGGGCTCAGCTCAGATGTCGTTTCCTCAGAGACCTCCCTGGCCAATCTATCTAGCATAGCCCACCCTAACCCCATCTCACTTTTCTTTCAATACTTGGGTTAATGCCATTCCAGTACTCATCACATGGGAAATAATCTTCTTGATTCACTTGTTCCCAGGTCTGCAGTCTGCCCAGCTAGAATGCATATTTTGGGAGGGCAGAGATACTGTTTGCCTTTCTCTTCCCTGTTTCTCTGGGGCCTAGACCAGGACCTGACATACTGTAATCCTCAGAAATGATCAGTAACCAGTGTCCTGGTCCTGGGGGAGGAGGGCGTACCGTGTACATGCAGTGTGGCTGTGCCCTGGTCCATGGCAAACATGTTGGAGCCGGTGCACACGTAGGTGCCTGCATCACTTGGTTGCACATTGCGGATGGTCAGGATGCCATTGAAATCCATGGCTCGGGATGGCAGTTTTCCATTGTGCAATCGGGTCCACACCAGGGTATAAGCAGGTGACTGTAAGGCAAGGAGACGGAATGGGAATTGTGGGTGGCCTCAAGACCCCAGAAGACAGGCTCCCCCCACCCCCAGTTTCCCTTCTCTGCCCCACCCACCTTGCTCTTGGCTGTGCAGATGAAGGTGACGTCAGCTCCAGGCCACACACTCTGGCTCCGCTGTTCCTCCACCGTCACTGTGATGGGCTTGCTTGGTGCTTCTGTGGAGATGTGAAGTCCCCCAGGTGAGCTAGGTGCTGGCTATATCCCTAGTCTATGGTCACATTCTCTCTCTCCAGGTCCAGTGTAGATGCCACTCTCGCTCTCTTCTTGTCTGAACCTAACCTCCCACCTTCTCCCATCCTGTACTCAAGCAGCCAGTGGAAGTGACCGGCGCTATCACATGATGCCTTCATGGGACTCAAATTCAGTCACAGACCTCAAACGGGCTCTTAGACTTCATACTTCCCCTCACTCCACCTGGGTTTCTCTCTCTAGCTTGACTTTCCTTTCTATATTCCCAAACAATTCATACTTGCTAAGAAAATAGGAATGACCAGTTGGGAATTTCCCTACCTTCCCATTCCCTGAGGATGGGACCCATCTCTCACACCAGCCCTAACCCTCTCCCAAGAACTCCTTCTGACAGCTGTCGTCTTTCTTGCTACATCAGTTTCTCCTCTGTACTTCCATTGGCTCATTGTAACCCACAGACAAATGTGTTCTAGAATTTTCCACTTCTAAAACGCTTTTCATTGACACCCCTAAGAAGCTACAGTCCCATTTCTTTGCCCCCTTCAAAGTGAAGATTTTTCAATCTACGCATCCTTGTCTTTCCACCCATTCTTTGTCTGATTCCAATCTGGCTTCTACCCTTTTTCTCCACTGAAAAGCCTTCTGTCTTTTTTTTTTTGGGGGGGGAGGGGCTGTACACAGAAACACTCAGGAATATATAATAATTTAAACCACCAAAGAAAAGGCAAAAACGCTCTTCTTAAATATGACTTTCGTAAGATATGAGTATTCCGCACTCTTACCTAACTTCTCTGTTAACACACTCAGATGCTAACTAAAAGGTTGGGGGTTCAGGCCCACCCAGAGGCATTTCAGATGAAAGGCCTGGAGACTGACTTACGAAAAATCAGCCTCTAAAAGCCCTACAGAGCCCTGTTCTACTCTGACACACATGAGGTCACCATGAGCCAGAGTCACCTCCATGACAACGGGCTGGCTTGTCTCGTCTCAGTGCATGTCTGCCTGGCCTCTAGCTGAGTTTCTTTGCACGAGGGCTTTCTCAGACCAAAAGAAACCACTTCTGGGGTTGGGGGGGGGGAGATAGACATGCAGCTCATCTGACAATACGGAACAGGCCTCCATCAGCGAGTGATGGGAGCTGATGTATACATAACCAGCTTTCCCTAGCCCTAGGGCAGGGTGACTAAGGTGTATGTGTCACACTGGGGGCCAGAATTTCTTCTATCAGATTAGGCAATGAGTAGTGTGGCATTGTAGGGTAAGCACTGGACTGCTAACCACAAGGTCAGTGGTTCAAACCCACCAGCTGTTCTTTGGAAGTCTTGAAATCCTATATGGATTGCTGTGAGTCAGAACCAACTCAAAGGCACTTTTGAAGCCCACAGCAATAACTCACCTTATTGGTTACCTTCCCTCCTGTCTCACTTCCCTCATTGACTTTACTAGGATCCCTTCCAAATAAATTGTTAAGTGCCGTCGAGTCGATTCTGACCCATAGCAACCTTGTATAGGGTTTCTGAGGAGCAGCTGGTGAGACTGAACCACTGACCTTGGAATTCAAAAGGCTTTGCAAGCTGGTGCATTAACCCACAGCGCTACAACAGGACTTGTATATTTTTGTCTCAGGTTCGGCTTTTGGAAGAACTCAAACATTGGGATGCTAGCTGGAAGGTCAGTGGTTCACTTCCTGGAAACCCTATGCAGGGTTGCTAAGAGTAGGAATCGACTTGATGGCACTTAACCATAACAGCGACAAATAAAGAAAAGTCCCTCTTGAAGCCTTCCTCATCTCAGTAAATGGCACCACCTACCTACTGGTTGCTGGAAGCCAGATCCCTGGCCATCTTCTTAGACACTTCTCTTACTTAACTCACCCCAAGCCAAGTCCTGACAATTCTGTCTCTTAACTCTGGTCTTGAATCCATTACCTCTCTCCTTCACCACTGCCCTATTCCCGGTAACCTCCATCCCTCCTGGTGATGAAGGCTGCCTGGCTCTGTAGTCCGCAGGCCAGGCCAGGCCAGGTGCTTTTGGGGACAGATGGAACAGAGGGGACCAGGGACTAACCAGTGACCAGAAGCTCTGCCCGGCTGGTATTGGCATGATGGAGATTCCGACAGGTGCAAATGTAGACCCCAGCATCTGAGGGCTGGACGCTGGGGAAGTGGAGCTCGGATCCTGGAAGAGAAGCCATGGGAGCCTGTTAGAGCAGACAAACCCCTTCTCCCGCCCATCCCTGCATTCAAGGACAGGTCTCAGCCCTCCCGGGGGGCATCTCAGGGAGTTGAAGTGCTGTGGACCATGGGTACCTTGATGTCGTTGCTGGGTGGTACTGGGCACAGACCGCCCATCCTCACGAGACCAGTAGAAGTAGTGGGGTGGGTTCCCACTGACCTGGCACCTCAGGGAATGGGGGCCACCTTGGGGTACTATGCTCCGTGCAGGGTGTACCTGGACCACCAGTGGGGCTTGGTCAGCTGTTGAGGAACAGGAGAGACCATTAAGGCAGGCGAGCCCAAGCCTAAGGCATTGCCTTAGATATCTTTGCCCTCCTAAAAGTGCCCCTGGAGTGTTCCTCCCCTCACCCTGTCCTCAGACCTAGTATCCCCCAAACACTAGAACCTTCTAAGATCCCTCTCTTGTCCATCACCTTCATCCTGGTCCATGGTCCCACTTACCCTGCGGCATGCATCGGCTGCCCCGCACATTGGGATTACCTACATATCCGGGGGCACACCTGTAAAATGGAAAAAGGAATAGCTTTGTCAGGTCCCAAGGGAGCTAGTCCCTCATAGAGGGTCTGTGGACCCATAGAAACACCAGCACAGGAATGAGCTATAGAGACTCCTGGAAAGACTGTGGGAGGAGCCTGGGCTTGTCCTGAGGGAAGTGGGGAGTCTTGGGAGGCTTTAGGTCAGGGGAAGGACAAGATCCTAGTAGAAATCTTCCTGGGCCACACCATCAGGTCTCTCACCAAAGACTTCACAGATGATGCCCTCTCCTCCATCTATAAACTTACTGCTCACAGTACTGGCCCGTGTAGCCAGGTTCACAGGCTGTGCAGCGGTATCCACTGGCTCCTAGGCTCTCACAGGTACGGGAGAACCTGGGGTAGAGGGAGGCAAGATCAGGCCATGGGAAGCCCCTTCCCCTTCCTCCTTGAAAGCCAGAGTGGTGCCCACCACCCCTCAGCGGGAATTCTTCCTTGGGCCTTAGGCGAGGGCACCCACATGTTTTCCGGGTTGGTCAGTGGGCAGGCACAGGGCTGGCAGTCCTCTGGTGTTCCAGCAGTGGCATCTCCATAGTAACCAGGGGCACATTGCTCACAGAACTCCCCGGCGGCATTGTGCTGGCATTGCTGTGGAGGACAAGGATGTCAGGCCACCTGAGAGGGGCAACATTTGCCAAAGGCCTTATTATTTTATAAGCCCTTCACCTAGAAATTCCATGTCTGTGATTCCTATTAAAGAGATAATCATGGAAGAGCACCATGATTTCACTACAAGGATGTTCACCTCAGTGGTGTCTCTAAAAGCAAAATGTTAGAACCAAATCTAAACATCCATGAATAGGAAATTGGATGTGGAACAAAGAAACCAACAGCATCACAAAAACAAAACAAAACAAAATTCAGCAAAATGACAGCAATCAATTTATCCCTATCAATGACTATACTGAATGCAAAAGGATTCAATGCACCAATCATGAAGACAGAAAGTAGCAGAATAGATAGGAAAACAAGACATTGTCCACAAGAGACATACATACCTAGACACCAAAACAAAAATAGGCTGAAAATCAAAGGATGGAAAAATTACATCAAGTGAACCAAAAACTAGCAGGAGCAGCAATATTAATCTCTGAGAAAATGGATTCTGAGGCCAAGGTAAACATAGGAGACAAAGGACCTTATTTCATAAAAGGGTCAATTGAACCAGAGGACATAACCATAATAAATGTCTATACTCCTAATTAAAGAGCCTCAAAATGCATAAATCAGGTTCTAACAGAATTGAAGAAACAAATGGGCAGCTCTACAATAAAAGCAGGAGATTTTAATACACTACTTCTGATGAAGAACAGATTAGAAGAAAACTCAACAAAGACACAGAAGAACTAAATAACACAATCAGCCAACATGAACTCGTAGCCATATACAGAACACTCCAGCCTGAAACAGAACTAACTATTCTTTCCCAGAGCACATGGAGCATTCTCTAGAACAGACCATATGTTGGGCCACAAAGCAAGCCTCAATGAAGGAAAAAAAAAATGTGTCTAAGATATGAATTAGAACATCCATTAGAAAATGGGTAAAAGACCTAATGGATATTTTGCAAAAAGGTTATCCAAACGCTAAATAAACATGATGTTGTTGTTAAGTGCTGGAGACTCTTTAGTCCTCAGACATCTTTGCTCTTGAACACCATAAAGAGGTCTTGCACAGTAGATTTGCTTAATGTAAAACGTCGTTTGATTTCTTAACTGCTGCTTCCATAAATGTTGATCCGAGCAAAATGAAGTCTTTGATAACATCATTCTTTTCTCCATTTACCATGATATTATTTATTGGTCCAATGGTGAGGATTTGTGTTTTCTTTACATTGAGATGCAACCAAACCAAAGGCTGTGGTCTTGGATCTTCTAAGTATTTTAAGTCCTCTGTACTTTCAGCAAGCAAGGTATCATCTGCATAACAAAGACTGTTAAAGAGTCTTCCTCCAATTCTGATGCCACATTCTTCTTCATATAATCCAGCTTCTTGGATTATTTGCTCAGCATATAGACTGAATAAGTATGGTGAAAGACTGCAACCCTGGCACACACCTTTCCTGATTTTAAACTATTCAGAGTTCTCTCTCTCTTTTTTTTAAATAGAATAGTTGGGACCAGGTGGGACACTTTGGTGGAGATACTGCAACACAGACCTAGGTAGCAAGTTTATTTTATACACAGCTAAGGGGAGGTGCTTGGGGGCAGGGAAAAGAATAACATCTGGTGTTTTGATGCATGCAGTAAGGGGGACTTTATCAGAAGAATGTAGTTGTTAGGGAAATAGAGATAGATAGGGAGGCTAGAATGCTGTGCAGGCTGAGCCGAAGGACACAGTTAAATACAAGGAAAGACCTTGCAAATTCCCAGACCAGTGAGGCCTTCCTGGGGTGTGGGAGACTTTAACTTGGAACAACTGTTCAGTTGCAATCCTTTGGTTAAACTATCCCCCAGTCAGCTGCTCCCAACACCTTCCAATATACTGAACTGTACTGGGTCCTTAATTTGTAATCATATAATAAGTGGGGGTCGCAGAAGAGGATCCACAAGGATCTTTTTTATTTTTATTTTTTAAAGTTTTTATTGTGAGGTATACACGGGAGAACATCAGCTTTACACTCATCCTATCGTATTTCGTTTCATTGCAATCATTACAATCCCCTCCATGCATCATCAAATAACCAAAGGGTACACCACACAGGCCCGCCTCCCATCCGCCAGCACACAGTCCTTCTCCCTCACTGAGTCCCGTGTCCCCTGCCACTCCATCCCTGGCATTACTGCCTCTCTGGGTAGGGTCCCACTCTCCGCTCTTCTCCCTTGATGGTCCCAGGGATCTCCGCTCCTAGACTGCAAAGTCAATCACTTCCCTTCTTTTGCTACAAAATGTCTACCTTTACATTTCCAACCCTCACAGTCAGTCCTGAAAACAATTATTCACTATTGTATCACAAGAGACCGATCCGCATCTCCTTTCATCTTTTAAAACTTCTAAAACTCACTCTGGAACACTTCACCTCACCAATGTGTGGCCTGCCATTCTTCTCCCTTGATGGTCCCAGGGACCTCCACTCCTGGGCTGCAAAATCTATCACTCTCCTCCTTTTGTCAAAAAACATCTACCTCTATATTTCCTACCCTCACAGTCAGTCCTAATGGCAATTATTCACTATTGTACCACAAGTTTTATCCCCATTTCCTTTCGCCAGCCCGGTCCGAACAGATTGTAAATCATTCAGTGGTGATTCCACCTTCCCCTGCCCCGTCTGGAACTAGGTTCCCTCTTGAAAGCTTGTAACCCAGTCACTTCTTGCCTTTATAGGCCCCCCATTTTGGGTAGCCAATGTCTAAGTTGCTCTTCCCTGTCAACCTTGTGTACCAAGGGGGTGGGAGTGATCCTCACTGTAAAGAGTTGTTCCTTTTGAACTACTACATCCATAGTATAGGTAAAGTTCATCAAATTGTAGCAGGTTACTATCCCCCACCCTTCTTTCTTCTTCTAGTCAAGTTCTGATCCTCCAACCATCAAAGCCAGGTCAAGTAGGTACTATCTGCATCTTGTGCATCTCCCCTCACTTCATATCAGCTGGATGCTTCACTCTCTGCTCTGGTCCTCTGTGGCCATGTCACTGCCTCTGGGTCCAGGCCATCCAGGTCTCCACCCGGGTTAACAGGGATCTAATGAATGTGGTCAGGCTTAGCGTGCAACTTCATTGCTGTTTTTCCCCCTCTTCCTCTTATCAGTGACCAACGTGGTCACCAGCCAGACCACATGCCTGTTCATGTATTCCCCTTGAGTCTCAGTCTTGGAAGGGGGTCTCTTGTTCTATATGAACAACTGCCTCTTGGTCTATGGACAGGTTCCTCATGAACACAATTAAGTGTTCTGGAATACTCACTCTCTACAATATTTCCCATACCTTGTCATGATCCACTCAACTGAAAGCTTTTATGTAGTCAATACACCACAGGTAAACATCTTTTTGGTATTCTCTGCTTTCAGGCAAGATCTATCTGATGTCAGCAATGATATCCCTCATTGCACAACCTCATCTGAAGCCAGTTTGAACCTCTGGAAGTTCCCTGTTAATGTACTTCTGCAGCTGTTTATGAATTGTTTTTAGCAAAATTTTACTTGTATGAGATATTAATGGTATGGTCCAATGATTTCAGCATCTATTGGGTCACCTCTCTTTGGAATGGGCACAAACATGTATTCCTTTCAATCAGTGGACCAGGTACTTCCAAAATTCTTGGCATACATGAGTGAGTGCCTCAAGGGTTGCCTAAGTTTGTTGAAAGATTTCAATTTGTATTCCATTAATTCCTGGAGCCTTGTTCTTTACCAATGCTTTGGACTTCTTCCTTTAGTACCACTGGCTCTAAATCATATGCTACCTCTTGAAATGGTTAAACATACACCATTTCTTTTGGTACAATGACTATGTATGTCTTCCATCTTTTTCTCTGTCTTTTTTTTTTTTTTTTAATGTTTTATTGTAAATTATGTGATAGTTTACATGGGAGAACATTAGCTTTACATTCATCCTATCCTATATTGTTTCATTGCCATGGTTACCATCCCCTCCATACATCATCAACCAACCAAAAGGTATACCCTTCAAGCCTGCCCCCCGGTTGTCAGCACACAGCCCCTCTCTGTCTCTGGGTCTAGAGTTCCCAGCTGCTCCATCTCGCCACGTCATCTCTGCCTCCATTCCTGGCATCACTATTTCTCTGGGTAGGGTCCTGCATTCTACTCTTCTCCCTTGATGGTCCCAGGGACCTCTGCTCCTGGACTGCAAAGGCAACCACTCCCCTCCTTTTTCCATCTTCTTTTAATGCTTTCAGCATCATTCAATATTTTGCCCATAGAATTTTTCAATATTGCAAGTTGAAGTGTAATTTTTTTCTTCAATTCCCTCAGTTTGAGAAATGCTCAGTATGTTCTTCCCTTTTAGTTTTCTGACTCCAGGTCTTCACACATTTCGTTATAATATTTGACTTTGTCTTCTTGAGCTGCCCTTTGAAATTTTCTATTCTGCTCTTTTACCTCCTCATTTCTTCCATTTGCTTTAGCATCTCTACACTGGAGGGCAAGTTTTAGAGTGTCTTCTGATCTTCATTTGGTCTTTCCCTTCTTTTGTATCTTCTTAATGACCTTTTGCTTTCTTGCTATATGATGTTCTTAATGTCATCCCACAGCTTCTCTGGTCTTTGGTCATTAGTGTCTAAAGCATCCAATATGTCCTTAAGATGCTCTCTAAATTCAGGTGGGATATATATATTCAAGGACATATTTTGGCTTTTCTGGATTTGTTTTAATTTTCTTCAGCTTCAACCTGAATTCACATATGAGCAATTGATGGTCTGTTCCACAGTCTGCCCTTAGCCTTGTATGGCTGATGATATTGAACTTTTCCAGCATCTCTTTCCACAGATGTAGTCAATCTGATTTCTGTGTATTCCATCTAATGAGGTCCATGTGTATAGCCATCTTTTATCTTGTTTAAAAAGGGTATTTGCAATGAAGAAGTCATTGGTTTCTATCACCAAGGGCATATTTTCAAATCACTGGTCCTTTGTATTCCAATCACCAGTAATTATCAATACACCTTGATTGCATGTTTGATCAATTTCAGACAGAAGAAATTAGTAGACTTCTTCAATTTCAACATCATTGGCTTAAGTGGTTGGTGTGTAAATCTGAAGAATATTTGTACTAATTTGCCTTCCTTGTAGGCGTATATCCTATCACAGGCAGCGCTGTATTTTAAGACAGATCTTGAAATGTTCTTTTTGATGATGAATGCGATGCCATTCCTCTTCAATTTGTCACTCTAGGCATAGTAAACCATGCGACTGTCAGATTGAAAATGGCCAATGCCAGTCCATTTCTGCTCACTAATGTCTAGGATATCAATGTCTATGTGTTCCATTTCATTTTTAACAGCTTCCAATTATCCTACATTCATACTTTGCACGTTCCATGTTCCCGATTATTAATGGCTGATTACAGCTCTTTCTCTTCATTTTGAGTTGTGCTCCATCAGCAAATGAAGGTCTGGAAGGCTTTACTACATTCACATCACCACAGTCAATTCTACTTTGAAGAGGAAGCTTTTCTCAAGAAGCATTTTGAGTGCCTTCCAATCTGAAGGGCTCATTTTCCGGCACTAGATCTGAAAATATTCTGGTGCTGGTCATCATGTTTCAATACTCAATAATCTGGTGCTGACAGTGTTCCAATGCTATTCACAGGATTGTCAGTGACTAAATATTCAAATATTCAAGAAGTAGTCTGTTTCTCCTTCTTCCTAGTCTTAGTCTAGAAGCTCAGTTGAAACTGCGATATTTACTTCATATTCATATTCACTCATCAATTGCTCACCATGGCGACCCTGCTGGCATTTAAAATGCCTATGGCATAGCTTCCAGAATCACAGCAACATGTTAACCTCCACAGTACGACAAAGTGATACATAAGTGGTAATTTCTCCAGTATATATATGTGTAGGAATCCTGGTGTGGTGTTGTAGGATAAGCAGTGGGCTATGGACTGCAAGGTTGGTTTGAACTGCAAGGTCAGCGGCTCAAATTCACCAGTCGTTCTATGGAAACTCTATACAGTGTCGCTATGAGTTGGAAACGACTCAACGGCACTTCATAACAACATGTATGTATGTGTGTGTGTGTATATTATATATTATGTATGTATATATAAACCGGATAAGCAAATAAAGTACATTCACTCAAGCAGTTATCCAAAAGGATGGTGTTGATTGCATTTCTTCTATTCACACCTTGGTATATGGGGGTAAAGCTTTAAAAATACATACTTCATCATACAAAATATGTGTGCTTTTATATTCCCCTCCGAAGACTGTCATGTTTATTTTATGACCATAGCAGGTTTCTGGCTTGGGATTAGTTGGTAGCTCTGCGACTACCTGAGCCACACCTGAGCACGTACCCAGGACTATGCACATACCCAGGACTATGCACACACCACTTGGCAAAGTCCAGGTATAAAAAAGGCCTAATGATAAACGAAGCTAGTTGGGAACTAGTAAGTGCAAAAAGTTGACCAAGCAGGATTATCCCAGGAATCTTTTTGAAATGAAAAAACATACCAACATGTATAAATGTCTGTCTCACTCTGATGCTGACAGTGACGATCTCATGGTGGTAGGGTTATCTCTGTAATCTGACTCCTCCTCAGAAAACATGTGTCACTTTGGTGATGAGAAACAGCAGGTACCTGTTTTCTTTATATTAACCTACTGTCATCACTGAAGGATAAGCACTGGTCTGCTAACTACAAGGCAGACAGTTCACACCCAACAGCCACTCCTCGGAAACCCTACACAGGGTCACTATGAGTCAGAACCGACTTGAGGGCACTTAACAACTGCCATTAAGTAGATTCCAACGCTTAGCGACCATATAGAATAGAGTAGAATGGCTTCACAGGGTTTCCAAGGCTAGCAATCTTTTTTAAAAAAATTTTTTTCATTTTCATTTTTGTGTTCCTTTTATTGCTTTGCTTAGAAAGCATCTCAAGGGGTATTGTTGTTGTTATTGTTAAGTGTCATTGAGTCTGTTCCAACTCACAATGACTCTATATAGGGTTTCCAAGGAGCGGCTGGTAGATTTGAACTGCTGACGTTGCAGTTCAAACCAACACTGCAGTTGAGTGCTTATCCTACAGCGCCACACCAAGACTCCAAGAAATAAGACTAAGTTATGATAATTCATTAATTGTTCCTGTCAAGTAAAGTCTGACTCATAGTAACCCTGAAGGAAAGTTTAGAACTGTCCCAGAGGATTTCCAATCTTCATAGAAGCAGATTGCCTAGTCTTATCTCCAAGGAGTGGTTGGTGGGTTTGAACCACTGACTTTCTCATTAGCAGTTTAACACCTAACCCAGTGTCACCAGAACTCCTTGTTCTTTCTATTAGAAAGATGGGATTCAATAGCTCTGTTGCCCCCACCCCCGCCCCCATGCCCACACACTCAGTTGACACAGAGACTTCATTCTCACAAGGCCATGCCCACAGCCTTGCCCCTGGCTCTAGGATTAGCTCTCTAAGGCCCCCTCTCCCTATCCCATACGCAGCCCTATGCCCCACCCCAGGTCCAGTTGAGTTTGCCCCCCATCCCTGGCCCTGTTTGCATCTCACCGAGCAGGCCCCGGTCTCTGGGTGGCACAGATCCGAATGACCGTTGCATTCACACAGCTCGCAGTGCCCAAGGTAGAGCCCACTCCCCGTGCGGGTGTAGCCTGAGGCACAGTCCTAGGGGGCAAAGAGAAAGGCTGGTCTCCAAGCAGACCCACAATCCCCACCCTCATCAACATGAATTCTGATTGGACATTTCAGTCTGGAGTCCACTGGCTTTTGGAGGGGAAATCCTTGGTCCAGTCCTGCGCCCCATATGCCCTTGCAATAATCCCACCCAGAGTCAGGGGAATGTCTGCCCCATTTTGCCTGCCCTCTCTGGCCACTCTGAATTTAGCAAAACAGTAAGTTATAATTAATGGGAAATCCTTCCCCAACCCAGGGCCTTAGTTCTTAAAAAATCCTCCTGGCAGAAAGGGTGTCTATTGAAAATCTTAACCCTAAAGGGAAAAAGGTTCAGGCAACCTAAATTTGGGACGCTTAGATTTGGAAGATCCTTAGGGCAAAGTGACAGAGACAGAACAGACAAAACAGAGGAACTTTCTGCAGCTTCTAAATGAGTAGTAATGGCTTCTGAAAACAATTTCTACTCACTACCCCTTCTTCAAAATCTCTCTCTCCTCTGCCAATCATCTCAAAGGATGTTTAGAAATCTGTTTTGCTTTGATGCAAAATGTCCACCAGAAATTCCTGGCTTCCCCCAGGGCTACACCTTCAGGATGTCTTACATTTTACAACTTGGAGGGATGGGAAAAGTCATTTATTTGGGGTTGAAATTCTCAAGACGACAGAAAAGGTGTACGGAGGTCAAATTCCATAGGTGAAGACTACCTACTGGGGAATCCCAAGATAGGAAGCTTGCTGGGCCTTATACCTGATCTCCCAAATGCCTACCTGGTATTTCAGGCCTTCTCCCGCCTTGCTATCCCACCTTCCTCTCATGATTTTTCCTTTTCTCATTTCCACATTCATGCATCAGTTGTTACCTTGGGCACCTGCCATGAGCCCGGGGGGTTGGCTGTGCCCTTGTGTTCATGGTCTCCAGCCAAGCAGCTCTAGAGATGCCTTCTCTTCACCTGACAGCCCACTCCTACCCCCGTTCCCACCCAACCCAGCCAATTCACTACCATTAGATGAATTTTCCTGGAATCCAACTTACATTGCGTTACTCCCTTAGCAGCTTCCGTTTCCTACTGATACTGATTGAGGTCAGGTCCTCCCTGACTTTCCAGGTGCTGTTCCCCAACAGGCTCCTCCTCCCCCCGAGCTTTTTCTTCTCTGTCTCCTGCCTGAACTTGCTCCATGCTGTTGCCCTCTCATTTCCACACCCTGCTGCCTCCCTGACTCTGGTGGGCACCAGGGCATGAGCATGGCAGCCTGGAACACGAGGCAGGACCACCTAGTGATTCAGGACATAAAAGGCTCTGGAGCCCATCAGACCCTGGTTCACACTAGTTTCTACCACACGGGAGCTGCATGCCCCTGGGTAAGTCACTCACCCCTCAGCACCTCTATTTTCATTTTTGTTATGGGGTTAATTACATATCGCTGAGGGCTGTTGGGAAGACTCAATGAGATAATGCAAACCAGGTGGTCACTTCAGTTTGACAGCGCTCACGAGCTGAGGAAACGCCAGTTCGTCAGGGTGTTGGGCAGAACACAGGTGGTTGGGTTGCTAGGCACTCACCTGGCAGGAGGAGCCCACATAGCCTGGTGGACAGCGGCACTCTTCCACCTCCAGGGCTCGGGGGCCGATTGAGGGTCCTGGCTGAGCCACTTCCAGGCTGACTGCACTGATGCTGGCGGCCAGAGGCATGGAGGAGAACGTGGCCCGGACCAGCAGTTCATCCAGGTCTGCCAGAGCCATCAGAAGGTGCTCTCGGGTGGCTGGCTGGCCGTCAGGCCGGCGCCAGAATTCCTGGGTGGGGGATGTAAACGTCAGGGAGGAGCATCAGGCTTTGCAAGATGCTCCTGTGTGCTCCCCCATCCCTGCTTTCCAGGTACTGCCCAAGGACTAGGAGGTAAAGACAGGGCAGTGAGAGGCAGGGGGAGTGGACTCAAAGCCATACTCTGCATCAGGGTGGGGGACAGGGCAGAGAGTGCCCAGTGAGGGAACCTCACCTCTTGGAACACAATCTCGTAACTCTTCCTCTCGGGGCCTTGCAGTGCTGGCTGGGAGGCCACCAGCATAATGTTGTTGCCCTGGGGAGACAGGATTCGGATTGGGAGGGGAACCCCACTGTCACCCATCAGTCCCAGCCTCCCTGTAACAGCCAGCTTCCCAGGTCCATGTGACCAGAGGAGACAGGACTGTGCACACTGCCCTCTATACTGGCAGCCTGGCCTCTGTCTATGGAACACCCAGTCAGGCAGTGGAGGTCATGGACAGCCTGGGCTGAAAGGGCTGATACCCTGGCTCCCACCTTGCCCTCTGACCAAGGAGCTCAGAGCTGCTGCTCACCGTGATCTGGACATCGGGGTCAGAGAGCGGGCTGCCCTGAGCTCCAGCTGTGTAGGAGAGGGTGTAGCGAAGCTTCCCGCCATATGCTGCCACCTGCAAGAAAGCAAAGCCAGAGGTCACAGACTTACTCTGTCATCCTCTGAACTAGGGGGAGCTGTCTATACAGGTGAGGCCTTTATTGTACCTGTGCTGGCTCCCACCCATAGAGGCTATCTAGTAAACAGCCAATCAGGCACAGTAAAGAGTCCTAGCGTAGTGGTTACATGTTGGGCTACTAGCCTCAAGGTCAGCAGTTTGAAACTACCAGCTGTTCTGCAGGAGAAAGGTGAGGCTTTCTGCACCCATAAGATTTACAGCTTCAGAAGCCCTATGCAGGGTCGCTGTGAGTCGGAAATGACTCCACGGCACACCACCACCACTGTCTGAAACAAGCTCCAAGTTCCTTTTCATGTTAAGGAATTTCTCCTAAAGCACACAGAAGAAATGGGGAGGCTGAGTCACAGGCTTGGGATTGATGGTCCACTTCCAAGATGGGCGAACTTTATTCACCTCCCATCCATCCAGCTGCGCTCCAGGCCTCTGTCGACCCATCTGCGTCATAAAGTGCTCTGACAAAGGAATTTCTGATAGTTTAGGATTCTGTGCCCCTCATATTCCCACCAACTCCTTGGTTTCATTTAAAGAACGACTCTTCCCCACATGCAGGCCATGTGGCTAGAGAACACTGCCTCCCGTTCCACAGTGGGGACATGAGCCAGGCCCTCCCTCCAGCACCATCAAGGGTGGACGTGTGAAGCAGGGCTTCCAAGAGGACTCACTGCTGGCACGTCTGTGATCTCTGCCAAAACGGAGAAACGCCCTTTTCTATCCAACTGTAAGCTAATAGTGTGGAAAGTCAGAGAAGAATGCCAAGCAAGATAATGTCCAAATGAGCCCCTGGGTCCACTCATGCCGGCTACCAAAGTCCTTGGACTTTGTAGTTACAGGAACCGGTCTAGTCTTTGTTGCAAAAAAGCCAGCTGTGCTTGAGTTTTCAGTTGTTCATGAAGGACCAGAAAAGTCCTCAGGCTTGCCGGTGGTGGACAAGGTCCAAGCTCTGCCCTTCAGGACTTCCCTGCCCCCCCAATGCCCCCCCACCCCCGTCTGTCCTCTGCCCCCAGGGTGGTGCTCAGATCAAAACCACCACTATACCAGGCATTTGTTCGTTCTGTTGGTACGCATTTATTGAAACCCTACTGACATAACATGCTCATGGAGTATGGCCAAATAACCAGGAAACCACTATTTTCCTGTTTGCTCACTGCCACTTCCGAGGACAACCTGCTAACAAGTTGCAGGTGTGTACAGCATAGTGGCTAAGCGAGCTGGCGGTCTCTGTAGTTTGAAAGACCCAGATCCAACTTCCAACTTTACTGGCTGTGTAGCCTTGGGAAAGTTGCTTAACCTCTCTGAGCCCCACTTTTTCTCTTGTGGGGTATAGTGAGCATTAACTGGATAGGTAACTCAGCTTGACACTTGGTAATTTCTTATTATTCTCAGCTCCACCCTCCACCTGAGCAAATCTTTCACTGTCTTAGTTTACTTCTCTGAATGGTATTTTCTTGCATATCATGTGAGTTTTCTTAGTGGCACACAAATCATTTTTGGAATAAAATGGAAATGCTATTAATATTAAGGAGCTCTGGTAGCATAGTGGTTACGAATTGGGCTGCGAACATTAAGGTCAGCTGTTTGAAACTACCAGCTGTTCCATGAGAGAAAGATGAGGCCTTCTGCTCCCGTAAAGATTCACAGCCTTGGAAACCCTGTACAGGGTCGCTATGGGTCGGCACAGAACAACGAAAACAATCAATAATATTAATACTAAAACCAGTGTAGGTGCTAATAGTAAAACTAATGCCCAAGATGATTGCTATTGCTGATAAGTGCCAAATCATAGTGACCCTATGGTCCAGTGCTTATCCTATAGCACCATACCAGGACCCAAGTGAGACTAAGGCTCTCTGAGCTCTGGGAGGCCTTTGACCTCTTCTGCATATGCATAAATGCAGCAGACACTAAGTGCTTAATGCTTTGTGGAGGAAAAGAATGAGTTACTTGGAGCTGAGCCACTGATGTGGGCTCAGGGTAAATAAAGTTCAAAGAGGTGCTGGGGAGATCTTTCTAGGTGAGACCAGAAGCCAGGAGCCAGCTGAAGGGTAAGCACCGAGCAAATGAGCTGGGCTTAACTGCAGCTTGATTTAGATCTGAACACAGACCCTTCTCTCCAGACCTCCGTCTGTCTATCCATCTGCATCAGAAGGCACTCTGACAAAGGAACTGCAGCTATCTTAGGATTCTACGACCTCATGCACCCACCAACTCCCTATTACCTTGTTCCCCAGGAAGACCCTGGGTAGCTGCCAATAATAGAGGTTTTCTGGAAGCAAAGAGAAGCCCTCGTAGGAGAGAGAGAACTAGAATAGAAGGACAGGAGGTAAGAGCTGAGGAGAGTGTGTGGGGGCCAAGAGGGTAGAGATGGGGTAGAAACAGGCTAGAGGGACACCCAGTGGTAGGGCAGAGGGAAAGCACCCCCACCCCAGAGCTCAGATTTTGGCCCCATTCTTGGACAGCTCGCTTCCCCTCTCAGGGCCTTGACCCTCCCAACTGATCTCATTGGACAGGGTGGCATTTCTTCATGATTGGCATCTCCTTACGTCTGTAGCCCTCTTATCGATCTCAGGATGATTTTTCACAGCACACTGTGAATGCTTTCGTATCTAATGGCTATTTCCATGTGTATTTTTAAACATGCAAACAGTGTAATTGACTTGGGCAGTGGCTGATTTCGTTGAAGTAAATGATCCATGTCTTGTGCAGGAATAGAAGAAGCGGTGAAGTAGGTTCAGAAACAGCTGGACTCAGAAAAGTGTGGCATGGGGCAGAGGGTCTTGGTGGGATTCTGGGAACATACCTGAGAGCCTGCTGAGAAAGGCAGAGAAGCTGAGGAAAAGGAGGAGGAAGAGGAGGAGGAGAAAGGTGGAGCTACTCGTAGGGCGGCTGCAGGCTGGGGAGGAGGGGCAGGGGGGGCTGCAAAGCTGGAGAGGAGCTGCCAGATCTCAGTATCCATCCGCCTCTGGGCCTCATTCACCTGGGAGACCAGAGAGGAAGGACAGACAGATGGAGGGAGGGAGCAGGGAGGAGACAGGGAGGATGCAGGTGAGGCCTTGCTTTTCCCCAGGCTAGAAGGGTCATAGAATCCTAAGCTAACCCAGTTCCTGCACTGTCCCCCCACCCCCACAGCTGCCCACCCACTAACTACTGTACTTTCCTGATGCTTGGCCCTGTACCACTGTCTTCTCCTCATGGGCCTGGTGGGATGTCCTGGATGGGCCCAGCTGACTGATAGGGAGAAGGCCACAAGGAGAGGGAAGCAGCTCTGCCCAGCTCAGGCCAGAGGGGCTGGAGGCACCCCCAGTGCATTTGTGGTAGGGGAGGCCAAGACTCCTTGGGACTAACTCTCCATAAGGTCTGTGCCCCAGCTTAAACCATTATAGTTCTGGAATGTTTTTCATGGGCAGTATGGAGGGGTCTGGGCATCAGGTTGGGGTCTGGATAAGCCCAGGAGGACTGGTGGCTAGGTCAAGGTGCCTCTGCTTTGACTGAACTCTCAGGTCTTCTCCCTGGGGCCCAAGGCATAGCCTTCCCAGGCCAGGCCTTCAGTTACCTGGGATGCCCGCTGGGCTCTGGCCCTGCCCTCTGGGGGCGCTGGGATCCTGCCAGTTGCCACAGCTGCCCGCAACTGCTCCTCTGAGAAGGATGTGCGATTCTGATGGGGTGGAGCGGCACAAACTAACTCAGACCTGCCAAGGACCCGAGGCTGGCGCCATGGGCAGTGCCCAGCCAGAAAGATCCCCACTGACTGAGGACAAAGACATGCTCCTCTCTCTGGGCTGGCACACAGGGGTTAACTCAAGGCCACTGCACAGGTTAATGGCACTGCTTGGGGGCAATACTAGGGTAAACTGATGGGCAAAGACTAGCAGTGAATTCATTTTCCTGCTTCTTCAGTCTCCACTCTGGCCAGACACAACAGGCACCCGAAGCAGACCACACAGAGGGGAGGTGTGGTGTGGCTCACAGCCCTCCTGGCTCTAAATCCTGACGTCACAGGACTAGGTATAGCAATGCCTGCCCTGGGGGCTGCTGGGTATTGTCTGGGCTCATGCAGACCCACATCACCATGAGTACCAGGTATTTCCTTGCACAAGGCTGAGGGCATCCACAACCAAGACATGCCCACATCACACCAACTTCACAACATGCGTGGCATTAGCCTACCTGGTGAGCCCGGCGTATCCTTGCAAAATATGCCTCCCTCTGTGGGGTGTGGGAGGAGATGGCAGGAAAGGGAGTCAGAGAGAAAGTTCAGAGAGGTACAGGGTCAGGGAGCAGAGACAGATAGGGAAGAGGAGAGCAGGAACCCGAGAAGGAACCAAGAGGGAGCCAGCTTGAGGAGGAGGTGGAGAGGGTAGTCCCAGAGCAACTTCTTATAAATGTCCCAGCCGGGGACTCTTGGACCAAGCCCTCTTTCTCTGGGGACCACCAGGTGGCCTTGAGCCTTGGGGGTTCACATTTGGGCTGGCTGCCCCTAAGACCCTGCCCCTAAACTACCACCACCATCACCACATCCCACTAGACGTAGCAGTCAGGTTCACCTCTGCTAATGAAGCTTTTAATAGTAATTGTTAATCTGGTTAAAGTATTGCTACCTACTAGCTGTGTGACTACAGGCCGAGTTACCTCTCTCACCACCCACACCTTCCTGCCATTGAACCGATTCTGACTCACAGAAACCCTACAAGACAGAGTGAACTACTACTTAGTGTTTCTAAGGCTGGAAATCTTTATAGGAGCAGACAACCTCCTCTTCCTTCCTTGGAGCAGCTTATGGGTTTGAACCACCAACCTTGTGGTTAGCAGCCCAGCACATGACTCACTGTGCCACCAGGGCTCTTCCTCTCCACCACTGTTGCTGTGAAGTGTTGTCGAGTCGGTTCTGACTCATACAGACCCTGTACAGGGTTTCCGAGGAGCAGCCAGGTAGGCTTGAACCTCCAGCCTTGTATTTTACAGTCCAGTGCTTATCCTACAGAGCCATACTAAGACTCCTCTCTCCATCAAAGTCTCCTCCTTTATGAAATGGGGCTGTAGCAGTACATGTCAGCACCCGTGTGTCAGTTTATTGTACTGTGGGGACTTGTGTGGTGTTGCAATATTGGAATCTATGTCAATGGTATTTCAAATATTAGCAGGGTCTCTATGGTAGACACATTTCATGGAGCTTCCAGGCTAAGACAGTCTAAGACTAAGAAAGGCCTGCTGATCTACATTCAAAAAACTAGCTAATGAAACACTGATGGGTCTTAACATAATATTGTCCAATACTGTGCTGGAAGATGAGCCATTTAGGTTGGAAGGCCATCAAATCCACAGCGGCCACAACCATGGATGATCATAAAGGTGCTGGAGGGCTGGGCAACACTTCAGTGTGCTGCACACAACGTTACCATGAGTCAGAGCCAACTCGACAGCTGCTAGCTTCTCTTATTCAACCGAGCTCATAAGGTTGTGATCGATTACATGTAAAAGTGCTTGCAACAAGGATCATTCCCACCCCCTCCACACACAGAGCACACAGGGGTGGGCAACTTGGACACTGGCTACCCAAAGTGTGTGTGTGTGTGTGTGGGGTGGCTACAAAGGCAAGAAGTGACTGGCTTATGAGCTTTCAAGAGGGAACCTAGATGCAGAGGGCATGAAGGAAGGTAGAATCTCCAGTGAGTAGTATCCAATCTGTCTAGGCGGGGCTGATGAAATGAAATGCAGACGGGTCTCTTGTGATACAATAGTGAATAATTATTATCAGGACTAATTGTGAGGGTTGGAAATGTAAAGGTAGATGTTTTATAGCAAGGAGGGGAGTGACTAACTTTTCAGTCTAGGAGCGGAGCTCCCTGGGACCATCAGGGGATAAGAGCGTAGAGCGGGACCCCACCCAGAGAAGCAGTGATGCCAGCGATGGTGGAGAGATGGAGCACCTGGGGACTTAAGATCCAGAGAGGGAGAGAGGCTGTGTGATGACAACCAGGGTGTAGGTTTGTAGTGTAGACCCTTTGGTTGGTTGATGACTGTAACCATGGCAATGAAATGATATACGATAGAATGAATGTAAAACTAATGTTCTCCCAAGCAAACTATCACATAATTCACAATAAAACATTTAAAAAACAAAACAAAAGAGTACTTGCAACAATGCCTGGCCCATAGCAAGCACTCAAGAAATAGAATTCAACACCGAGTCCATATAGAGCGACTGAATGCATTTTGGTAAACAAACGCATGAAACTGAAACCATGCGTCATTTGTCCTGTGTTTCCAGAGCCTCACCCAGGCCAGGTTGTTGAATGAGGTTTGTTGTTATTTGGTGCCAGAGAATAGCTTGTGACTTGTAGCAACCCCAGGTGAGAGAGGAGAACTGCTCCATAAGGTTTCTAGGTTTATGGGGGCAGATTGTCAGCTAGGTGTAGTGTTTACGGGGGCAGATTGTCAGCTAGGTGTAGTGTTTACTGGGGCAGATTGTCAGGTAGGTGTAGTGTTTACGGGGGCAGATTGTCAGGGCTTTCTTCAGGGAGTTTAAACCACAGGTGGGTTTAAACCACCAATCTTTCAGTTAGCAGCCAAAAGCTTACCCACTGGGAACAGCTGCTGTGTGAACGGTAATCCTCACTACCAACGGAGCACTTACTATGTGCCAGGCACACACTCTAAGGAGCTCTGGTAGCGTAGTGGTTACAAATCGGGCTGTGAACCTTAGGGTCAGCAGTTCGAAACTACCAGCTGTTCCATAGTAGAAAGATGAGGCTTTCTGCTCCCTAATGATTTACAGCCTCAGAAACCCTGTACAGGGTCGCTATGAGTCAGAACTGACTCCACGGCACATAACAACAACAACAAAGCACACACTCCAGTCATCCTGGCCACCCAAAGCTGACAGTTTCTAAAAGGTATTCAGGTGGTAAGTGGCAGAGCTGAGATGCAGAGTAAAGTTGATCTGACCTATCCAGATGGCCAGTTAAGACAGCCCGAAGAGAACAAACAAGATGGCAGATCGGGTGGACGTATAGCAGAGAGCTCCGCCAACAACAACACAGAATACCCGACCAAGCAGGCTCAGGGGCTGGTCCCAGAACTCTGAACCGCATATAAAG
>NW_006408565.1:17254672-17321548 GCF_000296735.1 Chrysochloris asiatica | reverse complement strand
GGAGGGGATTGTAACCATGGCAATGAAATGATATACGATAGGATGAATGTAAAGCTAATGTTCTCCCATGTAAACTATCACATAATTCACAATAAAACATAAAAAAAAAAAAAAAAGACAGCCCGAAGGCGAGCTGGGGTCTGAGTCACCACTGACCCCAGGGCTTGGCAGGGCCTTGGCACAGAGCGGTGCTGGGATGCTGGGGGAGGGCTGCTAGCCCTAGCTGCGCATCATACCTTGTCTCCTTGGAATGTCTCCGGCAGCTGCCAGTAGAAAGACTCATGGCCGAGCTGGGCAAAGTTGCCAAAAGCAAGCTGGGCCCCATCAGGCAAGGGCTCCACTGTGAAGCCACCTGTCAGGCGGCTGTTCCGCTGCGGGTTCACCAGGGTGAAGTCTTGGAAGTCCCCAGGCGCAAAGTGGACAGAGATCTGGAGCAGAGAGGGGGTGTCAGTCTGGGCACTGAGCAGGCATCTTGGTGGGGATCCAACAAAGGCATTAGAGTTGGTCATGGGGGAGTTGCTGAGATCACGGTAGAAACAATGAATGAACAGAGAGGACATTAGGGTAGGGGCTGGAAGCCCCGGGTTCTGGGGATAGCAGGATGGGGACATGGGATGCTCATCTTCATAGGTAATGGGGATGTCACTGGGACCAGGCTCTCACCAGGTGGCGGCTGTAGGAGGAGCTGGCGCACTGCTGGGTGACGCCCATGCAGAAACAGGGCAAGCAGCCATCGGGGTTGCTGGTGCTCAGGTGGAAGTGGTGGGGTCGGCACTGGCTGCAGGTGAGGCCTTCTACCTGGGCCTGCATGGAGGGCCAGAAAGACGAACACAGAGGGTGTGGGAACTCAGTGGGCTTTCTGTACCTCAGCAGCCTCAAAGGCCAGCCTAGCAGCCACTCCCTGCCATCCTGGAGAGCCCCTGACCACCCCATCAGATGCTGCCTGATTCCCCCCAGGCTGTGCAGCAGAGGTGACTGGGGGAGGGGATGGTGGGACGGAAGGCCTGGCAACCTGGTGGCTGTGACCAGGGCCTTCTGGCGGGCAGGGCTTACACTGACCTTGCATTGGCATTGGCCGGCAGCATCACACTGGCTGCTGATACTGCCCTGGGGGTCACAGCCACAGCCTATGGGCTCTGGTATCTGGCCGTCTCCTGAGGTGGAGGGAAATCTCTGCTGTAGCCCTAAACCTGCCACCAAGCACTCTATCCCCCTCACCCGCTGGGCCCTTAGCTCACCACTGATCTGAGAACATATATGATGGGAGCCTCCCACTTTCACTACAGTTCCCCACTTTACAGACGGAGAAACTGAGGCTCAGAAAGGTAACATCATGTACTCTAGTCAAAGGAGAGCAAAAGCTCTGTGCCAGCTTCACCTGTGGGGAGAACTGGGAACCCAAACCCCAATGGCCTCCCAACTCTACTCACTTCGGCATGGCTGACCCTGGCTGGGGTTGCCATAGTAACCTGGGGCACACCTAGGGAGAGAGAAAGCAGTTGGTGAAAGAAGGGCAGGACCACAAAATCCTGGAGAGCCTGCTGTAAACCTGGGACTCTGCTGGAGGCCCTTTGCTGGGGCTCAGTGACCCCACAGGGCTGGAGGAAACCATCAGTCCAACTCACCCATGTTACAGATGGGAAAACAGATGCAAAAAGACCAGGGAGGTGCCCAAGGCCACACAGCCAGTAAGTTAGCATGACCAGGTATCAAACCCTTTCAATAAGAACAAGGGATTTACAGGAAGATTCTAGCCTGGCTGGGGCAGGGGATGCTGGGAGTTAGAGGTAAACAACAGGTCAGACACTTCTGCAGTGAATGTCAGGTTAAAGGTTTATGCTCCCTGGGAAGGGAGCCTAGTGTCTTCTGGGGGCCTGTATGAAGTCAGAGAAGGCAACACCTCACTCCTTCTACTCAGGAGGTCCAGGCACAGCATGAAGACCCTTGGGGTCAGTCCCTTCTACACACTCCACCCTGTTACCACCTTACCTCTCACAGTGTCGCCCACTGTGGCTCGGGGAGCACGAATCACAGGTGGGGTGACCGTCTGTATCCAGAAAGCAAGTGTGGGTAGCCCTAAGGGAGTGAGGGTGGGGCACAAATTCCCAGTCAGCAGGTGGCTGCCTCTCGCCTCTCCTCCTTGCCCTGTTCTTGGAGCAAGGAGAGGAAGAGCGGGGCATGCAAGCTAATGTGCCTGAGTGGCAGGTATGTGCCAGGCACTCTACTCCAGGTCCACGTGCACCATTATACTCTCACAAAGAGATTGGTACATCCATTTCACAGGTGAGGAAACGGCGGCCCAGAGAGTGAACACTGTATCATCCACAGTGACACATGGACGAAGCGGTGAGGCTGGGACTTAAACACTGCTTCTTAAAGGAGCTGGGAGGAAGGGGGTCTGCGAGGGCAGGTGGGGGCTGGACGTACTGGCCAGCTGCAGGAGCTCCATAGCACGAGCATGGTTGACAGTCCTGTGGTGTCCCCCGCTGGGCGTCCCCATAGTATCCTGGCTGGCATTGCTCACACCGAGGACCCTCTGTGTGGTGCTGGCAGGCCTGGAGGGGCAGAACGTGGGGTGAGGCTGGGCCCTGGAGGTCCGAGATCCCTGGGGAGGGGAGGAGGGCAGGCAGAACTCACCTGGCAGGAACCTGTCTCGGGTTCACAGATCTCCGTGTGGCCGTGGCAGCTGCAGCGTTCACAGGTGCCCAGGTAAAGACCGCTGGGTGTGCGTGTGTAGCCTGTGTCACAGTCCTAGGGACAGGAAGGGGGCAGTGGGAGGGATTCCCCAGCATGACCATTTCTGGGCAGAGGGCACAGAGTGGCCAGGGCTGGGGTGAGGTCTGGGGAGGTGGGAGTGTTAATGCAGGAGGAGCTAGCTGTAAAAGTGGGGTCAGGAGCTGACCTGACAGGAAGGGCCGCGGTATCCGGGTGGGCAGGTACACTGCTCCACTTCCAGGGCGGGGTCCTGGTCAGTTCCCTCAGGCACCGCTATATCCATGCTGATGCCAGAGATCCTGGCCATGACAAGAGCCACATGAATGGACACTCCCGGTGCCAGGCCCCCTGGCACCCATCACATAGACCATCTCATTCACCCTTCAGTAACCTGTTGTGGAGGTTGTTAGGGCCCCATCCATCCTACTCTGTGCATCTATCCCAAACTGCTGTGAGCACTGTGACTAGCAGCTATCACCTGCAACTTTCCGGAAACTCTACCTTTTCTTAGCAAGAGGGTTATACCACCCACTCCCCTAGGGTAACCAGTGATAGGCAGAAATGGGACAAAAACTCGGCCCCTTTGCCTCGAAGTGGGACAACTCTGTAGAGCTGCCTGTGGGATGAGGCTGGAATTGGTCCTTCCCTGAAACTGCATCCTTACTGGGTCCCATCATCCCCTGCCTCCCGCCTTATAGAGAGACAGGTTCTCCTTGTGAATTGTTTGCACCCAGTCCCTGCCTCAGGCTCTGCTTCTAAGGAGCCCAACCTAAGACAAGCCCTGCCGGGGATGCACTCTCATCATCTCCACCTAACAGATGGGGATACTGATGTACAAATAAGGCCACAAAGCCTCTCAGTGGCAGAGGTGGAAATTGCTCCTAGCACTGGTTCCCTCTCCTATCCTCTGGCCCCAGCCCCAGGCACCTGCTTTCAGCTGGCTGGTGGGTGAAGGACGCCTGGACGAGAAGGGTGTCGATGCCTGCCAGCGCCATCAGCAAGTGTTCCCTAGTGGCTGGTTGCCCATCAGGCCGCTGCCATGCTTGCTGCCAAGTGAAAAATACAAGTGTGGAACCCCTGACATCCTGGGGTATCAGCACTGTGAGGGAGAAGGGCCTGGGGACCCCAGACATCTTGAGGTATCAGTACCCTGAGGGAGAAGAGTCCTTCCTCCCATAGGAAGGTCTCCTGGGATGGTGTTGCTCACCTCCCGGAAGGGCACAGTGAAGGTGCTAGGTTGGCCAGGACTCAGCTCCCGAGATGCATGATGTTCCAAGACGATGCCGTTGCCCTGTAGGACCACCAGTGGCTGTCTGTGCAGCATCAGGGAGCCAGGCCGGGGCCGCTGTGTCACTGTGAAGCGAAGCTCACCCCCATAGGAGGTCACCTGTGAAACAGAGTGGACAGGGCACTCAGCTGGATGCCACTGCTGGGCCTGGCCACTGTCCCAGCCCTCTCCTCCAGGCAGAATGTCTTGCACTTCTTCCAAGACAACATGACAATCCTGCTTCCAAACCTTTGCCTGTGTCGTTCCTGCTGCCTGGAATTCCCTTTCCCCTCCCCCACCCTGGTGCTCACCTTGTCGCCCCGGAAGCGTGGTGGTAGGTTCCAGAAGTACGGTCCAGATAGGAGGCTGTGGAAGGAGGAGAAGACCAGCTCCCCAGGTGCAGGTGATGAGATGCCCTCACTGGTGGTGTGGGTACCAGCGGTATTGGTCAGGCTGAATTGGGTGGGCTCTTCAGAGGCTCCATGTACCTGGGAGGAGGAGAGGAGCTAGGACAGGGGCTAGGACCTGGGACTGGTTTTCATCCCCAGCTATAGAACTGGAGATGGCACCTATTTGCCCGCCCACCTTGCATAGGTACCTGGGCGCGGCTCCAGGTGGAGCTAGCGCACTGGCGACTGACGCCCATACAGAAGCATTTGAGGCAGCCATCAGGGTTGCGGGCATTCAGATTGAAGGAGCCATCAGCACACTCATTGCATATGCGCCCCACCACGTTGTTCTGCAGGCACAGAGGTGAGAGGTGTAGATGACTCACGGAGGGCCTACCTGGAGCTTCCAACCTAATTCACCCACATGCTAGATGGGGGTCTGAAGTCCGGGGAAGTTACGGATAGAGCACACTGAGGCATCGTCACCATCTGATCATTCGCCATTATTCCCATTTGGTAATGTAGTGGTTACATATCAGGCTGCTAACCTCAGGGGTCAGCAGTTCGAAACTACCAGCTGTTCCAAAGGAGAAAGATAAGGCTTTCTGCTCCTGTAAAGATTTACAGCCTCGGAAACCCTGTACAGGGTCGCTATGAGTCAGAACCGACTCTACGGCACATAACAACAACAACAGGCAACCAACTGCTTTTCCCTTTTCTCACTGGCTGCCAGGGTGCTCACAAATAAATTTAGATTTCAAAGATAGCAACTTGGGTATAAACAATAATGATGGCTACTATTTATGGAAAGTGTCATGCACTATGCTCACTGCTTTGCAAACCACCTTGCTTACTGCTCCTAAGGACTTGGTGAGGTACTTCTTATCTCCATGCTTCAGATGAGGCAACTGAGGCTCAGGTATATGAAATGGTCTAAATAACACCATGCAACTTGCTAACACATCAGGATTATCGTCAGAACTCCCTGACTCCAAAAATCTGTCCCAGACCTTTTCTCTAGTGAACGTGATGTTCCACAGATTCTCCCCTCTTCTGAGCCTCTAATTCCTCATCTGCCAAGTGGAGATGCTAATACGATGCCACTGTGCCAGGATGAGGATTACACGAAGGTGAAAGCAAATGTACAGAGCAGATACAATGGTCACATGAACCAAAGGGAAAGGGTCTGGGAATGGAACCCAGGTTGCCTGACTCCCTGACTGCCTCTCTCAGGGTAGGGCCAGCCAGCCCCATCAGCCAAGGCGTTCTAGAGAGGATGGAGCCTCCTCCCTGCATCCCCTCCCTCCCACCGTGTGGTTGGGATGGCGTGTATACCTTACAGCGGCAGGCCTCCCTAGAGGTTCCCATGCTTCCTCGCTCATCACAACGCACAAGCTCCTGATCTGGGGACACAAAGTGGGTGTGAGCTGACAGGGCAGTGGGGCAGGTCTCCAAACATCACAGGGTCTGGGCTGGGCTCCAGGATTGGAAGCTGGAAGCCTGGAGGGGTGGCGAGGGGAAGGGTGACTGCTATACTCACTGATGGGTCTGCATTTCCCGTTTGGCTGGATGGGATTGCCATCATATCCGGGGGCACAGCTGGGGATGGCAGGGGTTTGTCAGTGGCACTCCCATGAGCCCACCCAGTATGGACTGTTTTCCCCTCCCCACCGCCTCTCCCTCACCTCTCACAGCGGCGACCTGTGTAGCCCGGGGCACATGCGTCACATGTGGCTTGGCCATCTGTGTCCAGGAAGCAGGTGTCTGAGAACCTGTGGGTAGCAGGTGGCCAGACTTTACTCCCCACCCTGAGAAGTGATTGCTGCCTTCATGGGCACAGTAGGCTTATGTTGTCTGCCTGCCAACCCGGTCTTGATCGGCAGCCTCAGAGTAACTCTAGCAAGACGGATGGGATCCATCACCCAGAAGAGGAAACTGAAGCCCAGAGAGGCCGAAGAGTGCAGAACCACCTAGTGACCAGGTTAGGATTTGAACCCAGGTCTCCCACATCCCTGCTGAGAGGCTGTCCCTCCACTCACTGTACTACCCCCACCTCCCACCATATCTGTCCCACCCTGAGCCATGTCTGACCTGCGGGAGGCGTCGATGTATGGGCAGGGGCAGGGCCGGCAGGCGGTAGCTGTGGTCTTTGTGGCATCCCCAAAGAAACCTGCCTTGCACTTGTTGCACTGTGGCCCCTCTGTGTTGTGCTGGCAATTCTGGGGGGAAGAAGAAGGAGTGACTAGGGGTCTACAGAGCAGGCCCTTCCTCCCTGAGGCTACACTGGACCAGTTGACAAGTTCTGGAATGTGTCTCTAAGGACATTTGGCTCAGCCTCCCCCATCATGCTAAAATTACTCCACAGCGTCCAGGACACTCTCTTGTCTGATGGGGACTCCATCTCAACTGGCAGCCTGTCCCACACACCTACTTTATATTAACCTAAACCTGCCTCCTTCTTCTAGTTGGCATCCACTGGCCACTTCTACCCTTAGGAGTCTGGTTTTCCCATAGATGACAGCTCTGAGGCTTAGAGGTAATACTTTTGTCCTCATTCTTTTCTTCTGTCAGCTCCCTCCACTACTGCTGGAAAATGAGCTATGACTTCTCGGACCCTTCCTCCTCCAACTGACCTCCTACAGGCCATTCTTCAGATGGCGCCCTCCAGGACTGATCTGACCAGAGAGAAGGGAGTGGGCCGTTCACCTCTCTTGTTCTGAACACTATACTTCTCCTAATGCATCCGGAGATCGTGATCACCTCCCTTGTTCTGAACACTATACTTCTCTTAATGCATCCAGAGATCGTCATCACCTCCCTTGTTCTGAACACTATACTTCTCCTAATGTATCCAGAGATTGTGATCACTTGCAGCCACAGCAGTCATTCTGGAGGTTTATGCTAAGCTTATGGGAACAAGACCTTAGTATTCCCTTTATATTGATTGCCCTTGCCCCTATCACCATCCAGTGCCCGAGTGCCAGGGCACTACTCACCAGGCAGTGACCATACACAGGGTCACAGGAGCTGGCATGACCATTGCAGTTGCAGCCAGAGCAGGTGCCCAGATAGGGTCCACCAGGCACCCGGGTGAAGTGGGCATCACAACTTTCACAGGACAAGCCAGAATAGCCAACAGGGCATCTGCAAGGGTAGGACCAAGAGACTGACGGTAGGAACTGAGGCTCTGTTCTTTGTCTCTGTGCTCCCCAGCCCTACTAGTTCACACACCTGCACTCTTCCACACTGTGGATGCGGCCATGGCTGGTGGTGTGGGTGACAGTGGTATCCATGGTGATATCACTCAGCCCCACACTGGCCATCTTGGCATTGTACACGGTCTGGATGAGGATGGCCTCCAGGCTCTGCAGAACCTGCAGCATCTCCGCCCTCTGCACTGGCCGGCCAGACTCGTGGATCCAGTGCTCCTGGGTGTGAACGAAGGAGAAGTGGGGGTCACCCCACCTGCAGTCTCCCTGCAGCCCCAACCCTGATGGCTCAAGCACTACCCACCTCAGAGAACTGGACCTGGCGTTGGTTCAAAGCACCAGGATAGGTGGGTGTGTGGCCCCGGGAGAGTAGGCGATATCCAGCACCCACAAGGACCACGTCTGGTCGCTGTACTGGCTCCAGTTCTCCACGGGCCAGCTCGTAGCGCACCTTGTAATGCAGGGAGCCGCCGTAGGAGTCCACCTGGAGAGACAAAGTGGATCAGGACCCAGTAGCCACTTATAGCTACTGCGTGGGAACACTAATAGCTCACTGTGCCCACTACAAGTGGTTCCCACACTTACAACATGCTCCCCGCGTGCCTGGCACTAAGCTGGGCACACGAACACAGAGATGGGTGAGACTCAGCTCTGTCTTGGGTGCTCAGTCCGATGAGGGGTTGATGCTTCATTTTGCATCGTGTTGGCTAGGCTATGGTTCCCAGTGGTCTAGCCAAACACTAGACAAAAGGCTGTGCTATAATGTAAGCTCATGCGATGGAATGTAATCTCCTTCAGTGATGTTAATGTAATGCACCATCTTCCATAATGTAATCTACGGCAGTGTCACCGGTTCAAAGAGGACTTCCTCAGGGCGTGTCTTCTTACAGATTCCAAACAGATACTTTGGCAGAACCCACTTTCTCTCTGAACTCTGCACCCTCCTTTCACCTGACCTATAGATTTTGGACTTTCTACCCCACTACAAATGTCTATGTCTATCCCCTAAAGTAAATCTTTCTCTCTCTATATATATATCTATATACATATATCTATAGATATAGATATATCACTTGTTCTGTTTCTCTAGAGAACCTTAAGACCAGGGGAGGATGATAAGGCTATGCAGAAGATCCCAGGAGGGGTTACCAAACACAGCCAAGTATGGGAGAGTGATCAGGGAGGGCTTACTGGAGGAGGTGATGTCCTGCTCCTCACAACAACTGAGCCACTGCCCACCTTCCCCTAGAGCTGAGTCTGTCTTGTTGCCCACCAGCTTTAGAGGGAGCAGAGCCTGGGCAAGCTCTGGGCAGGTAAAGAGGGGCTCTGCCCAGCCCTCACCCTATTGCCCAGGAACTGTTCAGGCAGAGCCCAGAAGGAGTTGTGAACAAGGAAGCGGCGGGACAGGTCGACCAGCTGGAACTCCTGCAGTGCGATGTCTATCTGTAGCTGGGTGGAAGACAGGGGTGGCATACTGGGCTGCGTAGGCGTCGTCACATTCACACCTGCAGGTGGCACAGGGAGGGGTGAGGCGCTAGATGTCAGGACCCCTAAACACTGTGCCCATCCAAGCCACCCACCTCAAAAAACACAGGAAAGTTCTGAGAGAAATTCAACTCAAAGAGAGCTTTGGGACTCTCTCTTAAAGGCAAGAAAAAGCAGGGGGGCTTATTCCTACAAAAGATTTGGAACACTGTTTCCCCCTAGCAAGTTCTAGGGGAAGCCAATGCTGTGGGATGGTGGTTGGGATTCATTTGGGAAACACAAAGTCTAAAGGATTCTTTGCAGCAGGACTACTCAGAGCCTTTTGTTTGCAAATAGATCTGTGGAGTTGGAATAGCCTCCAGGGGGCAGAAGTGAGTTACACACAACACACACACACACACACACACACACACACACACACACACACACACGGCTAAAGAACAAGGGTTAGAGCCACAGCATCCCTGATCTCCAGCCGTGTGAAGGGCAAAGGTTTCCCAATCTGTGGTGGGAGTGGTGGTGTGCCCTAGAGTAGGTTCCAACTCATAGTGACCCTGTAGAGGGTTTCCTAGGCTGTCAATCTTTATGGGAGCAGAGAGCCTCATCTTTCTCTTCCGGAGTGACTGGTAGATTTGAGCTACTGATCTTACAGTTAACAGCCTACCTCGTCCTCCACTATGCTACAGGGCTCATCTCCCAAACTGTAAAAGGGAGTAATAGTGGCCTGCCTCATAGATTTGTTATGAAGATCAAATGAACAAATTAGTATTAATTGTTTAAAACAAAGGAAGTGCTCAAAACCATGTTTAGCTATTCTTGTTGCTGTTGTTAAGAAGGTCATCTAGCCCTATCCTCTTTTACACACAGACATACGCACACATGTGAGCACACACAGAGGGATCAGGGATTCTCTCTATAGCATCCTTTGAGATCTCTAAGAAAGAAACATCTAAGATAATGTGCTGTGATGATGAAAACTGCCACTCTGCACTGTCCAACATGGTAGCTGTTAGTAACATGTGGCTACTATGCAGTTAAGATGTGGAAAGTTACGTTAAGGAACAAACTGATTAACTTAAATAGTTACACGTACCTAGTGGCTACCACACTAGACAGTGCAGGTCTCAAGGATGGGAGCTCATTACCTACAAAGGCAGTGCTTCCCACCTTTGGGCAGTTCTGATTCAGAAAGTTCTTTCTTTCTTGAGTGTCCATCTTTCTGACAATAACGTCTACCTTGGTTCTGAATATAACCCACTGTGGTCATGGGGAGGGTGTCTAGTCCTTCTCCTACTGAACTCATCCCACCACCACCCAAGTCCAGGACACACTTTCTAGTGTGTCCTCCTCTCTGTGTATGTTTTCCAGCCTGCTGCATCCTGACCACCATTCATAGGCAGGCCACCTGCTCTCCCTCGTGTTCCTACCTACCCTGACCATCCATGATTTCAATCAGACAGGTCTAAACAGCTGTGTGGTCCCAGGGTTGGCTCACAATCTCTTGGACCTTCAGCAATCTCATCTTTAAGACAGTAGAAGTAGGCTGGGCCTTGCAAGCTTACTGGCAATTCCAGGACTGGGGACATTAAGTCCATGGTGCAGATGTGAGTGTTCACAGCTGGTGGCCATGAGAGCTATTATTCCTTATTTGGAGGACAACTCTGGGAACAAACTAACTTTAATGCAAGCCATGCTGAGGTTCCTCAACCAACAGAGGGACAGAATGAGAGGTGTGTGGAACTAAGCCCTCCACACACCTCTGTGAGGAAGAAAAGGAAGCTCAGCAAAATGAAGGACTATCTGATGTAAGGTGTGAAATGACAGAGCTAGGACTTGAGCCCTGGTCTGCCTGATGTCTGGGCTCATGACTTAGTTACCTTGCCATTCTGCCTCCCAGAGACAAACAGAGAACTGAGTCCAACTTCCTGCCTTTCATGTTTGGGAACACAGGCCCAGAGAGGCCAAGAAACTTGCCCCAAGTTTCTTGGCCTCTCACATAGGCAGGAATTGGTGTAGCTGGAGGTCAGCCTGAGGTTAAGAAGACACCAAAGCCTTTGCTCTTGTGCGTTGGGGACCCTGGCACCTCTCACTCTGAGGAGGATGACGTTAGCAAACACTGGGTGCTTACCATGGGCCAAGCTCTATTCTGAATGGCTTACATATATTAACTCGGAAAATTCTTTTAACAACTTGGTTGTTGTTGTCAGTTGCCGCTGAGTCGACCTCTGACTTATGGTGACCCCAAGTGTTACAGAGTAGAATTGCTCCACAGGGGTTTCTTTTCTCAGTGCAAGAATGAATATTTATTTAAAGCGAGAAATGTATCCTACTAAATTGCACATTTTACAAGCGTGATAAACACCATAAACTTCAAAAAGTTTGTAAGAAAACATAATATCCCAACTAGCTGATGCACACACCTCTATAAAATAGTATTTGTGAAAAGTTCATTGTGGTTTGGGTAAAAATGTACAGAGTGAACTAGTTTCCCATTTAACAACTGATACATTTTGTTTCATGACATTAGTTGCAACCCCCTCCATTTAACAGCACTCTTCCCATTTCCTCCCAGGGTTCCCGCCACAGGATTTTCTTGGCTGTAATTGTTAGGGAAGCAGATCAGCAGTCCTTTCTTTCAGGGTACCACCAGGCACATTCAAACCACCTACTTTCAATTAGCAGCAAACTGAACCACCCAGGCTCCTATAAAACCTGTTGTTGTTAAGTGTCATCGAGTCGCTTCCGACTCATAGCGACCCTTTATAGGGTTTCCTAGGAGTGGCTAGTGAGCTCGAACTGCCAACCTTGCTGTTCCAATGGACCCACCACCACCTAGGAGGTAGTTATTAGTGTATCTGCACTTTATAAATGAGAGAAACGGAGACACAGGACAGTAAGGAACTTGAGCACACAGGCAGTAAAAGTCACAGTCTGGAATGGGACCCAGCTGCCGAGTCTGTGAATTTCATAACCTCAAATATGCAAACAGCAAGTCTGTATTTGTTTTTCCCCTAAAAGTGCTTGTTTTCCTTGCACTGCTTTTCTTACTGAGCCCAGAAACTCTGTCTCTCCACTAACCTGGCCCCCACATGCCCATTGCATGTTGTTCTCCCTTATCTGCTATCTAAGCCCTCTGGGATCTGGTGTCTGGCTCCCATTCACCCAGCACCAGTCCCCCTGTGTCCCCTCCACTCACGTACCCTTGAAGTCATCAGGTTGGTCAAAGCGTAATCGGATGTGGTCCCGGAAGCGGTGGCTGCCCTGGCACACATTGGTGATGCCAAAGCAGAAGCAGGGCAGGCAGGAAGCGTTGTCCTCCAGATAGAAGTGGCCGTCAGGGCAGGGGCCTGTTGGGAGGCACAGGTATGGGAGTGGGCTTAGCTAGCAGGAGGCCCTGCCCCACCCCCAAACCGGCACCCACCTGATCCCTGGCCCGCACCTCGCTGTGGGATGAGCTCCAGGACCCCGTCAGGAATGCCCAGCACCATGCCACGGGCATTAATAGCTTCACAGGTATAGGCACCCTGGTCTGCCTCCTTCACATCACGGATGGTCAGTGTGCCACGGCCACCCTCGCTGGTCATTGTTACCCTAGGTGGGCACCAAGACAGAGGAGGAGGTCAGGGCTGGGCCACCGGCCATGCCTCTTCTCACCCCCGCCACTGCTTGGGCCCAGAGCTGCACCTGGGATGCGAGGGGATGTGACCCCAGTTAAGCCTCCAGTTGATGAGGGGGGTGGGCACACCGATAGCCACGCAGGTGAAGGTCACCGTCTGGCCGCGGAAAGCCTGGATCGACTCCTGGGGAGGGGTCACCACCTGGGGGGGCACTGGGGAGGCCAGAGCAGGAGTGAGGGGTGAGGAGCAGGGGATGACCTAGAGAAGCCAGGCTGGAGAAGGGGAGTGCCCGAGGTTGTGGAGGGGAATCCAGCACCCAGATCTTGTCCCCACCCCCCAGCTCCCTGCTCACTGCAGCCAAACTCATCGCTGCGGTCGGGACAGTCGCTCTCTTCATCACAGTGGAAGCTGGCTGGGATGCACATGTCCGTGGACACACACCGGAACTGCGTGGGCCCACACACGTCTTCGGGGCGCTTGGCAGCTGAGGGGCAGAGCCAGGGGTGTGGGTACTGGGGCACTTCCTAGCTGCCCCCCAGTAGCCCACCTTGTCCCCAGATGTCCCCAGGGCTTCTCACTCATCTTACCCACATGAAACACAGCTGCCCTCACTGGTCTAGCCACTGCGGCTACACACCATCCATCACATCACACCCAGCATGACACAGTCACAAGTGTGTCTCCACAATACCTGTCACCTCATGTCACAGTGCCCCTCGGCCCCTCAGAGTCACAGAAGCGCAGCCTCGCACATACAGACAAGCCTTGTCATTCTGCCACAACCACAGTGACCAGGATCTCTGGACACTGGGTAACATCCAATGAGGTCCTCCCTAATGGAAAGGCATTGCAAGGGGCCAGCAAACCCCAGTCCCCCATAGGACTCAATGCTCTGGACCATAAGACCCTGTCACCCAGGCCCCACTAAGCAGCCCAGAGATGGCACCTGACCCTAGGGCAGCCAGCCATCTATCAACTGGCAGGGGTCAGAGCAAGCCTGGCACCAGGCTGGGCCCAACGGGTAATCTACAAACTGGCAACCCCAAGCTTTCCTCAGGAAAACTGGGCTTGAGATACACTGATGGGGACAGAGAGGACAGAGTGTGACAGTGTGGCAGCCACACATCCACAGAGAGGGAACTGGATGAGTGGAGACCAGGACCGTTGGCGATACCACTTCAGAGACTTCTATTCTGGGCCCCTGAAGATGTCCGACACCACGCAGCTTTCAACTTCTGTCTGTTCTGTGTCTTTTCAATCAGGGCTGGGCCTTCCTTTTACATTTCCCTAGCAGAAAAGCCTCTGAATCAGGCTTTTAGATAAAAGTTCTCAATGACTTTCTCTCTCAAGGGACCCTTGCTTTCAGGTAACCAGCAACCCTAGAGCCACAGGATGGATGGTCATCAGGAAGCTGCCAGTCTGTGGCATGCTGCTGCCTCTCCCAGGTTCAACCAGTAGAAGCTGGGGCTGCTGACCGGGGAATGTCAACATGCACTCAAGAGATTTGGCCCACGCTCCAAGAGAAATGGGATAGAGTTTATAACTGATCCTGAACTAACGAACCCCAGGCTTCACCGTGCAAGACCAGATACACAAAATGCTCCCCAACATGGTCTCTGATTCTCCAGCCTCAGGCCTCTTTACCGCTGCTTACTCATCCAACTATCTGCCATAACATTTACTGATGGGTGGATGAGCAATCGACAGACAGATGAATGATTGTATGAATGGACCGATAGATGAGAAGGAGAAAGGGTGTTAGACAAATAAACAGATAGCTACACATGGATAAAAAGCTGGGCAGATAAGACAGTGGGTGGAGGGGTGCTTGGGTGGGTGAATAGATGGATGAATGGATGGAAAGAAGGATGGGAGGGAGGGAATATGCTGGGTAAATGGATAATCGACAAATGAGCAATGGATGGATGGATGAATGAAAAGTTGGCAAATGGATGGATGTATGCTTAGGAAATGGGTTGATGACCAGAAAGATGGAAGAAGGTAGACTATTGGACAGACTGAAGGATAGATGGACAAAGGATGGATGATTGGGTGGATGGCCTAGATAAATGTGAGGGAGGAAGGATGTTGGACAGATGAATAAATGACGGTAGAGGCAGAGCTGGGCATTAGATGAACAAATAACACACAGCCAACACTTTGGCTCTCACATGCATCAAGGAACCAATGACCAAGGTCCCAAGCATATCAACATATCTAGGTCATTTATCTAACCAACACACATGCATTGATATCAAAAAGAACAGTAATGGTTACAAAAGTGAAGGAAATAAATCAGGAGGCATTAGCTACAGGCAGTCCAGCACATTGCTTGCTACAAGGGCCAACTCAGAAGCGAGAGCCCTCACTGCACAGGTCAGAGTGGGTAAGCTACACCTGAAAGTCTGTCCATAAGACCTTCACCACTCATTCAGGGAGTACAAATAAATCCTGGTCCCTCGGACACTCACGGCAGTTGACCTCATCGGTGCGGTCCTCGCAGTCAAAATCACCATCACAGCGCCACAGCTTGAAGGCACAGTGCCCATTTGCACAGGGGAACTCATTGGGCTCACAGGGTGGTGTGGGGCCTGGGTGGACCACACAGGGCTCAGTCAGCACCCTCTTTACTACCTTCCTCCATCTCCAGGACCCCACCTCCGCCACTCGGATTTTACCGCAGTCCAGCTCATCGCTTCCGTCCTTGCAGTCCTCCTGCCCATCACAGAGGTAGTCTTTGTGGATGCAATGCCCATCATGGCACGTGGCCTCGTGGGAAGCACAGGGCACAGGTCTGCCTTTATCAGGTAACAGAGGCAAGGCAGCATGGGTGTCTGGTGGCTGCTGTATGGTAGTTGCCTCTGGCTGGGGTGGTAGAGGTGGTGTCTCCACCAAAGTGGTTGGCACAGAAGTCGGAACTGCATCCTCTGTGGACAGAGTCTGCTGTGAGCGGACAGGAGCGGGTGGCTCTTTGCTCCTTTCCCTCCACAGCCTCCCTGGACCCACAAAGGCCATTCCCTACCTCATCTGGTGCTCCCAACCCTGACCTGATGATCATCTTTCTCATGCCCTTCTGCCTATCTCCCCCAAGACCCTCAGCCTGCACCAGACCCTTAAAGCCCCCAGAATGACTCTCAGACCCAGCTGTACCCTTGGCCCTCCCCTGGAGCTTGCAGGTCACTTGTGACCCCAGACAACCCCTCACCACAATTGAGCTCATCAGACATGTCCCTGCAGTCAGGCCGCCGGTCACAGCGATATTCCAGAGCTATACACTCGTTGTGGGTGTGGCACGCAAACTCAGCATCAGTGCAGGCCCTGGAGGACTGGGGCACTGTGGGGGTTGGGGAGAGTCAGAGGTGGCAGGTAGGATTTTAGGGAAGGGCTGAGGGAGGGCAGGGGCACACATGGCTGGAGCGGGCAGTAGCTGCCAGGCTTCTGCTTTCTGACAGACACAGTGGAAGCAAAGAGTACAGGCGGACACATCCACAGCACATGAGACGTGGCAGTGACCTCACCCATCTCTTAGACACCACACAGTCAACATGCCACATGCATGCAACCACTACAGCACACTCATGCAGGACATAGCCTGGCCCAGCAAGGATGAAGAGTGGGAGGGAAGGGGCGGCCTGTGGGCTATGCCCAGCCATCTTGCCCTCATCCTTCCTTCCCCTCCAGTCGTTAGCTTCTCTAGTCCCCAGCTGGGTCTGGGCCAGGCTCACACTCTCACCTGGTGTCACTGAAGCCGCCATGGCGGCCTGCGGGGGCGGGGGTGTCTGTGCTGGAAAGGAAGGTGTGGTCAGCAGCCGCCCACCTGGGATCTGAGAGGTGGGCTACAGGTCTGTGTCAGACTCAACCTTCTTGGGAGATCTCTCTTGCTCAAGAGGACTCATTAAAAAAGGGGGGAGGGGGGGACTAGACCCTCGGCAACCTTTAGATCTGGACCTGGGTCTAGATCTTTGGTTACATTAATTGAGGTTGAGTGTGCAGAACAAGGGAGGTGATGCTTTCACAATTTTTTACTGATGGGGTAAAAACACCATGGTAGGGACGGAATTTGTTCAGTATGGGTTCCACTGAGTCACAGACAGTGTGACATGTTGGAGCCTGCCCAGAGAGGAGGGACTGGGATGGGGACAGGGCTGAGAGCTACAGTCTGTGAAGAACAGTTATGGAAGTAGGTCCTCTAAGGATAGAAAAGAAAAGACTCAGGGTGTGAAAAACAAGGGACAGACATGCAGGAAAAAGAAACCTGGCTGGCAGAGAATACAAAGGCCAAGCCTCTGCTCCTAACAGCTATGTCAACTGGAACTAGCGTCTTATTCTCTCTGAGCCTCAGTTTTCCATCTTTAAAATGGGGCTGAGCAGCCCTGTTCTCCTCACAGGTCTGGCAAAGTTGGCATAGACCCAGCGCTTTTCCAACACCTGCCTATGTGAATTTGGACCAGCCCTATTCCCTTTTTAAGTCTCAGTCCCCTTAGCTGTAAAACAGGAGAAGTAATGTCTACTCCAATGATTACAGGTGGTACAGCGGTTGTTTGGCTGCTAACTGAATCTCCCCATTGGCGCCGCAGGAGAAAGACCTGGTGGTCACTCCTATAAACATTCCAGCCTGGAGAACTCTATGGGGCAGTTCTACCCTGTTACATAGGATCACTACAGATCACAAATCAACAGTTACCAACAGCTACTCTATAGGAATTATTGAGAAGACTAAACGGAAGCTGAATATAAGGGTCTTAGCAAAGGACCTATGACAAAGTCAGAGCTCAATAAACAATAGTTTGTTATCACATTTAAATGTGTTTGGGCCCCCAAGTGCTAAATGAAGAACAGAATGGTGTGTCTGTTGGCATTGTATTGTTATTGTTGTTAAATGCCATGGAGTCGGTTCCAACTCATAGCAACAGGATTTCCAAGGAGTGGCTGGTGAGTTTGAACCACTGACTTTGTGGTTCCAACTGACTTTGTGGTCTAGCATATTATCCTGATGTGCCACACAAGAACATATATATTGAGCAGAAAGTGGGTCTAATGGATACTTATCAGAGAAACAGACTGTGCTCCACCTAAGCCAAGGTCACAAAAACAATGATGGGGGCAGACTGGAGATAGTGAGCTCCCTTCTCCCAGATGGTATGCAAACCAATGCTAGATGAACTCATGGTGGGGACACAGAGAAGGGGCCCACATGAATTGAGAACTGTAGGAGATGAGCCCGGATGGCCTTCCTTACCTGTGCCCAGGCGTCGGAACTGGAAGCCCTGGGGAGAGGTGGTATAGGAAGCAATGGAGCCGCTGGAGATGACCGAATGCAGCACATCCTGAATCTGAGTCCCATCAGCATTCCCTTCTGAGCCCACATCCAGTTCCACGAAGACCCAGCCATCCAGCTCCCTAGGAATAGCAACAGGGCAGGGAGAGGATGAGGGAGATGCTTGCTGTCTCAGCACCCAGCGGCCTCCTGTCCTGGGCTCAGCCCTGAGCTCCTGAAACTCACTATCCCTGGATGGCCTACACCGCAAACAGGGCAATTTAAGCTCCCAATTCTCCCCCACTGATTCCTGAATTTCCACCAGTAGAGACTCATCCCAGTAAGCCTCTCCCTCTCCCAGTGTGACCCCAGCCCTCTGTGAAGGCTGCCCCCTTCACCAGCTCCCAGGGATCATTCTCACTTGATGAACACCACACTGACCACCTGCTCTCCGGGGATCTTCGAGTACTCCGACTCTAGCTGGTGAGGGACACAGCACAGTACAGCACCATCAGTCTCCAGATCCCACCATACCCAGGGAGCCCCCCAGGCCCACTCCACCTCACCGTGTCTACCACAGCCTCGGACACCTCTCGGAACTCCTTGGAGCTCGCATCTTCCAGTCGGGGACTGTAGTCAATGGAGTGAGTGAAATTGACCAGGGCCCGGAAATAAACTGTGAAAAGAAAGTGTCACCATGAGGGGCCCAGCCTGGCAGGTTGATCAGTGGGAGGTAGGGGTTGGGGGGATGGTCTCTGGAGGTCTCTGCGTGTCCACAGTCAGACAGCACACTGTGCCTGTAGTCCTGGAAGGCCTGGCTTTGAGTGAGGGGCTTCCACCGACAAGGAAAATGTCCTGATCCTGAAACCAAGGGATGGTGCAGAGGGGGACCTCAGTGGCCCAGAGACAAAGCTGGGCAGGTAGGAGTGGTTTCTGGAGGAGGCTGCCCTGGCATGGGGTAACTTGTGTGTGCCTGGGACATACTTCCTAGTCAACTCATCCTTTGGGTTCAACTCTGTCTCACCTCCTCTAATAAGACTGCCTGAACTGCCCTCCTCCTCCAGTCCAGCCCTCTGTGTACCTTCCATCACATCGACTCTGCCTGGTTACACAAGGGCTATGGAGCATCCTGTAAAAGTCAGGGGTTCTGAAGTGGGCCATGTCTCACTTTACATCCTTGAGCCTATTTTCCCCTCAGTGAAATGGAGATATTAACTGCGTATACCACACTGGGTGGCTGTGAGCCAGCTTCCTGTGCACTTAGATGCCATACAAAGAGCTACAGAATCAGAAGCTGTTGTCATTTGTGTGGGGGCAGAGAGGTCAGTCTTTACCACCACGCTATAAACTTCTGAATTAAGTCATACCACACTGGTGTAAACACACACATACAGCAGTTGTTTCTTCCTGCTGTTGTTAAGTGCCATCAAGTCAATTCTGATTCGTAGCAACCCTGTATAGGGTTTCCAAGGCTGCAAATGTTTGTGGAGCAGAAAGTCTCATCACTCTCCCATGGAGCAGCTGGTGGGTTTGAGCCATTGACCTTGTGGTTTGCAGTGGTATACAAACTATTTTAAAATAATTTGGAAAAAACTCCATGATCTTTTTTTGAAATTATAAATACAGTATCCTTTACTTAGTCTGTACCAAGATTGAGAAAATCCAATAGAAAGTGTATCATATTTTGTATTTTATATTTTTTGATATTCTGTCAAAATATGTTCATTTAACATTCAATTAAAATAAACTTCTAAATCAGCTATTTTAAACCAATTTCTGGTATATGATTAGAATAAGCTTTTTTCATTAGAAAAGGAATACACAGAGTAAAGACATTGTAAATACATTCAAAATTCTAGGTTTTGGTCTTTACTTTCTTAGGCCGTTCAGTTGCTTTTTTTTTGGTAAACAGTGTTGGTTTGGGTGTAAGTGTATTTCTTCATGTTCTCTAGGCACATCCAAAGGCTGCTGTCACAGTTTTTATTGAAACTCTTTTCATAAGAAGTAAGCTTTCTTACTTACATAAGAAGTAAGCTTTCTTACTTACATGATTTGTAAGTGTATTTGGGTGTAAGTGTATTTCTTCATGTTCTCTAGGCACATCCAAAGGCTGCTGTCACAGTTTTTATTGAAACTCTTTTCGTAAGAAGTAAGCTGCCCTCATGATGCTTACTGTGCACACTAATGAAAATGTTTCGTTGCTGCCAACTCTTCAGGATGATATCAAAGCGATTCCAAATCTAATGCCATTTGAGTCTTCATCTGTAGTCAAACTGACTTTTCCTTAATTGCTGACACCTTCCTCGAGTTGTACAATACACAACTTCAGCGAGTCAATCTTTGAATCCATGACACACTGATTCAATATGTATGGTTACTGTGTTTGGTTTAACAGTAAATTGGCCCTGCCGAGCTCTTGTGAAAACCTTGTTCCTTGGTCCATTTGATGTTCCAGGTCTTTTTGAATGAGCAAGTTTTGTGTTTCTAATGAAGCACTCTTCTTGCCAAGTGGACACTTGGCTTGAGTCATCTTTTGGCTGGTATGGGTACATTCGCACCGTACCCATAGGAGAGTCTCATCTTCATTTTCCATTTCTGCAGTCTGCATCATTCTCTCATCAAGCACTTTTTCCAGCTTCTCATAAATGTCTAGCCTTGCCCGATGCTCAGAATTCCATGCTTGAGGTTCAGTAATGTGTTTTTCAGAAGAGGCTTGTAGACTATAGAATTCTTTAGCTAAAACCTCCAATTGCTTCTGATATTTTTTACATTCCAATCGACGCTGTGAGATTTCTTGCAGTTTCTTGTGGTAGAAGTTGAACATGCTCACACTCAAAAGATTATTTTTTACTTTGATAGAGAAATTCTGTCATTTTATTTTCCTCACTAAGTTGTAATTCTCTGTATACGTCTAAGAGCTGACCATGTTTTTCTAAAGCATCCTTTTCAACCATTACTGCTCAATCCTTTTCAGCCAGGGACTTATCTCATGCTTCTCCGAGATTTCTGTTTTCTGGTTCATCCATTTCCCTAAAGGCACTTCAAAGATGGTCAGTCTGTTGATTCGTTTCATTCTGATTTGTTCCAGTGTATCACATAGTTTATTTTCAAATTCTGTTCTATAATGGTCCCAGGTTATTACATATTTTTCATACATCTCTTCTCTAGACTTTTTGGTTTCTTCAAATTGAGCCTGTAGTTTTTCAAGGTGGTCCCCTTTATGGGTACAATGAACACTAAGTTCCACATGTTTTGGCGATTTAGATTTTTTTTAATCTTTTTTCAGTAAAGTAACAGTTTGTTATCTCTTTTGATAATTCACTTCTTTCTTTAAAGTTCTGTGAGAGACTTCAATTATTTCATATTTTCTCTTAAACTCATTTACTTTCAGTTCAAGCACATCATGCTCACTGTGGCTCGCGGGCACAAGATGCCATTTTATTTTTTTCCTTTTTTTCCAACCAGCATACAATCCCAGGGAATTTCCCACTTTCCAGGTGGTCAGAGCCACTCAGAGGTGGTGAGCCCTGGGGAGGAGCTATATACAATAACCCCACTGGGGAAGACTCGGATCCAAACCTGCAAAGACAACCCTGCCCAGCCTTGGATTGGCTCTCTCTAGGAGAGGGGGTTAAACGAACATGTGGGATAGAGGACAAAAGGCAAAAAAAAAAATAAGGAAGGAAGGAAGGGAGGAAAGGAGGCTGGTGATCTGTCGTTCTGTGTGGACCCACTGAGCACAAGACCGTTTTTCTCCATTATCTTTTAATTCCATTTTTCCACAAGCTTTTTGAAACCTCCTTACACAAGACATAATTTTATATACATTAAATCTCATAAAAGTAGTGACTATTAAACAACATTTATATTAAAAATGGGTTAGTATGAGTTGAAAATGAGTATGTATAGATATATGTACATACAAGTATGCATTTATATCTATACATAAAATATATAAGGGAATTTTTTTAAGTTTGTGGGAAAAAAATCATTCTCTTTTAATTCCATTTTCCCATGAACTTTCTGATGTTCCCTCATATATAATAAAGTGCTTATATATAAGGAGCTAAGTGGATTTGCTATTGTCATTATATGCTTTGCAACATGCCCAAGGAATAGAACTAGTTTCATTTCTTCCAATGTGAGAGAGACATTCATTCTTTCCTTTCACAAATCTATATTGAGGAACCTGATAGCATAGTGGGTTACGAGTTAGGCTGCTAACCACAAGGTCAGTAGTTTGAATCCACCAGTCACTCCGCAGGAGAAAGATGAGGCTTTCTACCCCTGTAAAGATTTATAGCCTAGGAAACCCTACACAGAGTCCCTATGAGCCAGAACCAACTCCATCAGCATTATATGTCAGTGCTTGAGGGGCAGAGGATACAGCAGGGAACTAGAGAAATGAAAATCTTAGACCCATGGAGATCACCTTCTAGTAGGGAAGGAAGGAAATAAAACAAAGAAGCAAGGAGTCCTGGTGTGGACTGATAACCGCAATGTTGGTGGTTCAAACCCACCATCTGCTCCTTGGAAACCTTGTACAGAGTCAATATGAGTTGGAACCGACTCAATGGCACTTAATAACAACAACATATGGCATGAGGAGTCCTGGCGTACTGCTGTAGGATAAGCACTGGACTGCTAATTACAAGGTTGGAAGTTCAACCCATCAGATATGCTCTGAGGGAGAAAGATGAGGATTTCTGTTCCCATATAGATTTACACTTTGGAAACCCTATACATGGTCCCTATGAGTTGGAATCGACTTGATTCCAACTTGACACTATGGGAAAAAAACACAGAGAAAAACAAACACACATGTTGGGTAGGGCAGGCTGCCGTTTTCTACAGGGTGGCCAGGGGAGACCTCCCTGTGAAAGTGGATGTTTAAAGGAAGAGTGTGAACCACACAAACCACACAAGAGTATCTGGGAGGCAAGCATTCCAGGGAGTGGAACAGCAAGTACAAAGTCCCCAAGGCAGAGACATCAGGTGTGCCTGACCCCAGGCCTGTCCCACCAGCAGAGCAACCAGAAGAAAGCCCTGGGAGATTATAGAGCGGTACGCTGGCTACAGGAGTGGACTCCCATTACTCCAAGTGACAGGAGAGGTACTTTTTGAAGGCGTGCTGCCTGCTCTGGTCTACAGGGCTCCTGGTGCTTGGTGGGCGGGGCTCTGTAGGCTGGAGTGTAGAGGCCATGAGCAGGGCCACAGAGGTCCCTTGTGAGACAGCACAGAGACCCATTGAGAGTCCCCCCACCCTGGCCCCTGGCCTCAGCCCTATAGCCCAGCATGGGCAAAGAGGCCAGGCCTCTGCCCAGGAATGTGCCTGCTCCCAGGGAAGGGGGCTGGGCTTCACAAAGCCCCTTTCTACTAGGGCCTGGGAAGGGCTTAGACCCTCCAGCGGGGCCTCACCCCCTTTCTTCACCCAGTCTAGGAGCAGGTCAGGGTAAGCACTCTCCCATCTCCACCCTGCGTTATCTCCTTACAGCTGGTGCCCGAGGGTTGGTATAGAAGATGTGGCTCTAGGAACCAGCCCTGCTCCCCCTGCCTCTGACGGGCCAGGGTGGATACAAGGGAGTGGACACTTGGGTGTCGAGCACACTTGAGGGTCAGTGATGGAACAGCAGTTCATTGGGAAACAAGACCCCGTAGTCTGGAGGCTATACCCATCACTGCCCCGTGGGAGGAGCCCAGGGCCCCAGTTCCACTGGGTTTAGATCCCTGAGCCCAGGTCGGGGAAGAAGGAAGACAGCTGGGCTCTACAGGAGGCATCTCTGAGGGAGAGGGAGAAGAGAAAAGGAACAGAGGAGAGGGAGGCAGAGGTGGGCAGCCCCTGACTGTCCTGGACGTGGGCGCAGGTTCACTTACTGAGAGGGGTCTCCTCATCAGGCTCTGAGACCATCATGCCAGCCAAGGGAGGGGATCCCAGAGGGGGCCCAGAGCCTGCAGTGGGCACAGCAGAGAGGGACACAGGAAAGCAAGGGAGATGAGAGAATCAGACAGAGACATGGAGAGGGACAGAGATAGAATCAGAGACAGAGACATGGAGAGAGATGAGACGGGGAGACAAAGAATCAGAGACAGAGACATGAGAAGAGAGAGAGGAGAAACGATAGACGGCGGGAAGGTGGAAGTGAGAAACACAGAGATAGAGGAAGATATACAAAGAGAAGGTGGGAAAGAATGAATCAGAGCCAGACACATGAGAATGATAGAAAAGGGGAAAGAAAGGAAGAGGGGAGGGAGGGATGATGGTCAGAGAGTAGACAGAAATGGAGAATCAGAAACAGAAAGACAGAGGTACACAGAGAAAGACAAAGACAGCCAGAGGCCAGGGTGGAAGAGAGATGGCGTGCAGACAGGTGTGCAGCGGAACAAAGGTGAGAAAGAGAGAGACTGATCAGGAAGTGGAGAAAACTGGGTGAAAGGAGGTGGGAGGGATCCCAAGGAGAGACAGGCAGAGGTGGGGGCTCTCAGGGAGGGTACTGGCACACAGGTGGGGCTGGGGCTGTGGCAGAACCAGGGACCACAGCCTTGGGGTGGGGCGAGCCACAGTCCTGGGTGCCGGAAGAGAGACGGGAGGGAGAGAGGAAGGGTTCTCTCAGAGGGCAGACTCTGGGGTCTGGGTGGCCTTACTTGGAGGACACTACCCTTGGACCAGGTCAAAGCAGACACTCTAGGGCACAAAAAATCCAGGAGACATACCTGCTGCCTCTGGCTGAGACTCACCTCAGCTCTCTGTTCCACGGGCCCCACCTCCTCCCACAGATGAGCCCCCACTCACAAGGAAATATTTTTGGCCCTCCCCAGCTGCCGCTCCCAAACCCCCTTCTTCCAGGAGATAATGAGCAGGCATTGCTCAGTAAGAGGCGCAGGAAGTCATTCTGGGGTGAGGGGTGAATGTGCGGGGCCAACACTCTCAGGTGAGACCTGCACGTGGAGCAGCTTCAAGCAGAGTCCCAGTGCCAGGCACCGGGAACTCACACACAGAAACAGGCTGCCCAGGTAGGACGCCACCTGCTAGCAAAGGGATGCCCTGATGTATCAGTTCAAGGGGAGTGACCCTCACTCCTGGAGAGTTCAGGTCGGACTCATCAAAGTCTGTGGTTTGGGCAAAACCGGGTGCAGTGAAGCTGTCCAATGGTCAGCCTGAGCCAAGCTCTCCCTCCATCCCTGACCATGATTGCACAGTGCCCCAGGTGCTGGCACCCAGCGAGAGCAACAGAACCCCTGTGGAGCTGCTGGGACTCGCCACAGTTCCTTCTCTACCCTGCATCCCAGTGGCGGCTGTGCAGCTCAAGTGCCAGCAGAGAGGCAGCTGGTGGAGGCCTGACTCCTTTCCTACCACAAAGCCCAGCCTTCGTCCTATAACCCAGGAGTCTGGGCCTCCCACAGATGACCCACCATCAGCTAGGAGTCCTTCTGAAGTCCAGGTGAGACTGATCCCACCCCTGTCAGAACCCCTAATCCCTCCATTCTTACCACCCCTACCCTGCAGCCACTCCAAGGAGGGCTCTGGGGAAGAACTTCACAGCTGTGCTGCCCTGGGAGATGCAGCTCTGAATGCTGGTCAGCTGGGTTTTGTCCCTATCAGAACAAAACATTTCCTGGTCCCTGCCCTGAGCCTGTGGCAAAGGCAAGTACAGAAGCCCGTCCATCTCCAAGCCCGCAGAGACCTGCCAATGGTCCACACTGCTGTCCCTCAGTGGTCAGAGAACACCTTGTATAGCTCATTTCCAGGAGGCCCCAGGAGCCCTTAAGCCCTCAGCCCAGGCAAGGATGTCTCTGTGGCTGGGAAGACCTGCTGGGACTTTCTGGGGTGAGGGGGAAGATTGTGGGATACCTTCAGCAACTTACCCATCTGGAAGTCCCCGCTACCCACGTCCCCGCTGCCCATGTCATCTGCAAGCAAAAGAGAGGAGTTTTAGTCTACAAGAGTATTAATTGAGCACCTACTAAGTATTAGACACCTGACACATAGTGGGGAAGGATAATGAAAACGGACCTCTTCCCCTGTGACTACCTAGGGAGGGCTGACCTGTACAAGTCAGCTTGGGAGCCTCCATCAGATACGATCCAAACTCTAGGGACTTAATCATCTGTCTGTATGGCCACAGTGGAAGGAGTCATGTCACAGCTCAAAGCGAGGACAAAGAAAAGGCAACAAAACCTGTTGCCATGAAGTCAGTTCTAACTCATGAGAGCCTGATGACAGAGTCCAACTGTCCCATAAAGTCTTCTAGGCAGGACTATCCAGCGCTGTGGGTTAATGCGCTGGACTGCAAGGTCAGTTTGAACCACACGGTCAACGGGTCAAGCTCACCAGCTGTTCCTCAGAAACCCTACACAGGGAACGTATGGATCGGAACCAACTCAACGGCACTTAACAACAACAACAATCTTTACAGAAGTAGACAGTCACATGAAGTGGCTGATGGGTTCAAACTCCAACTTTTCAGTTAGCAGTCAAGCACTTAAGCATGGAGCCACCAGGGCTCCTTACAGAAGTTGAGTAGACCAACCACCAAAAACCCAGCTGCTGTTTAATCAACTGAGTCATTCTGACCCCATGGGTGACAGGGCAGAACTACTCCAGAGTTTTCTTGGCGGTTATTTTTATAGAAGCAAAGAGCCAGGTCTTTCTTACACAGCACCACTGGGTGGGTTGGAACTGTCAATCGTTAGTCCAATGCAAACTGTTTGCACCACACAGGGCCCTTCGGACAGAGTAGAGGGGCAGGGGCATCATCCTGTACAGTGGACACACACACTGCCAACGACCCTCCCAGGCCAGTCCAAGAGTCCTAGGCACTAGAGGAGACTGCAGTGGCAGAGAGGTGCAGTAACCGGCCCAGGGTCACACAGATTGTAAGGAGAGCATGCTGGGATCACTGGGACCTGGGTTCAGGACATGCACAGTTCTCAGCCTCTCCCAAGGTGCCACCTGGAGCAAGCTTTAATGTGTCCTTCTGAGTACCCACCTGCACTCTGGGAACGAACACAGCCCTGCTCCCTTAGCCCTCTATTCTATTAGCCCCTGGACACCTCACCTCCGGAGGCGCTATCAGCCAGCAAGTCCTCGTCATCAGAAAGGTCAGAATAGTTCCAGCCAGCCCGGCCCGCTGTGGCAGTCTCTGCATCTTCAGGCAGAGACAAGCCATCATAGGCCCTCAGTCCGTAGCCCACCTGTGAGAGACCAGGAAGCAAATTGAGTCATGCCCTCCAACTTCTGTGAAGCCCTACGACTCTCCCCTCCCTTCATAGGTAACACAGAGTCATACCAGTGCCAAAGTCACACTTAGTTTGCCTAAGAGCCCAGCTAGGACCAAACCATGGTCCATGACTCATTTTCCCTAAATCCCCTTCTCCCCTCAGAGACCTCAGAGCAGAACCCAGAATTTGAATGAATCCTCAAAGAAGAAATACAATAACATTAAAAGCACTTTCAGAAGTGATGGTTCCTTTTTCTCTAGAGAAGACAAGAGGCATCCAGGTCATAGGTAGTGGACAGGGGAACACAGTTGGGTAAAGAGAGGACCTGTGTTAGCATGGTGAGCAGTGGATACCCAGTGTCAGTGTGGCTGGGGGTAAGTAGAATGGAAGGTAAGCCAGTAAAAAGTGTTGCCCCCACCAGTAGTTTCTCCCTGGTCACCTCTTTCTGCCCAGTCTGGCCTTCAAACCTCTAAATGCAGGGGACACTTTCCAGTCTGGCTGGAGAATTAGCTCAGGCACTTGTGGCCATGCCAGCAGGCTCTCCTCCAGCAACTGGACTAAGTGGGGGCCAGAGAGATGTGGGGTGAGCTCCACGTGACCTCAGGCTAATGTGGAACTCACACACAAATCCCACCTCAGACTCCTGGCCCCGCCCCGAAGACCTGAGGAGAAGGTTCCAGCTGCCACACAGAAAAGGTATGAGAATGGACATGCATCTTTCCCCCTCGGACAAGCTGAAGATGTTTCCAAAGTTTTATCAGGCAACTTAGAGGAACATAAACCCAAGGGAGTCCCAGAGCCCACAGGCATGCACGGGTTCATCTTGGTCGGTCCCATTATGGGCACTCAACCCAGTGAACTTGTATGAGGGCCTCAGGCCCTGCTCTGGCCTGGTCAGAAGGGAAGAGTCTTGAGTATGAAAACCAAACCTAGCCCTCACTGGCTGGATAGGGTGAGGACTGCAGGAGAGAAAATGCAGTCAGTCAGTACCCTCTAGGCCCCAAGTCCATGGCCCTGGCACTTCTGTTTGTTCTCATGCTGGTGTTTCCTCTGGAATGCCCTTCCTCTCTTTGGTTATCTGATCCATTCCTATTCACCCTCCAGCACTCAGACTAAACATCACCTCTTCCAACTCCTAGTAGTCAAAAAGAATGTACCACACTGAGCATAGCAACATGGGGGAACAAATCTCAGCCGCATCATGCTGAGTGAAAGACCACAAGCTATAGGACTCCATTTTTCTGGAACTCTGATGTTGTTAAGAGTCATCAAGTCAGTTCTGACTCATAGCCGCCCTGTATAGGGGTTCTGGGGAGCAGCTAGTTGGTTTGAATTGTCGACCTTGTGGTTATCCTATGGCGCACACCAGGACCTCATCTGGAACTCTAGAATGGAAGAAACCTAATCTAAAGTGAAAAAAGATCAGTGGTCGCCAGGAGTCAGGAGAAGTCAGGGGTGGGCTTGGCTGGGAAAGGGGCACAAGGGAACTTTTGGGGGTGATGGAAATATCTGCATCTTGATTGGGGTAGCGCTCCCCAGGAGTATGTATATCCTCACTGAAAGGTACATTTGAAATGAACACATTTTACTACATGCAATTTCTTAAGTGTATCCAATTTGATAAGGAAATGCTTAAGAAAATCTCCCAGGAGGCCTTGTCCTGGCTCCTTGCACTTTGCAGGTCTCTCCACCCCATGGCTAGATTCTGGGCTTACTTTAGAATTGTCTGGACCCAGACTAGGGAAGCACCTTGAAGATAGGGACTGTGAAGAATTCCATCTCCACCTTCTTAGCACCTCATGTTCAGTAAATACTTGAAGGAACAAAAATGTTACCTATTTTTAGCTACTTCCTGCTTTGAAGGTAACCACTCACTCCCATACCATCACTAGATGCATCTCCCGCTATGAGTTCCCTGAGCACACTCTAGGTGTCAATTTGCCATCTCGGTTTGCAGCGCTATCAATCCTACTCAGAAATTATTCTGCCCATATCTTCTCAGCTCTGGCCTAATGTCCCTTCCCCCTGCAATCCACCAACACATCCTTCCTTCTCCCTTCCCTCCTCTAGACAAGTGCCCATTCTGGGTGACCAATGGACTGCTGGGGTTCACATCAAGGCATGTGCTTTAGAACCTCCAAAGATTCCTGGGCCACTTCTCAGAGTCAGAGAGTCAGGCTTTCTCCAGCCCTGGCAGGAAGGACATGGTTGTGCAAGCCCAGAGGACGCTGACAACTCCTGGATAAGAACACAGGGGCTCTGCCTCCTCCCTTGGCTTGGGACATAGGGCAATGTTCCCACTGGGTTGGGGGGTGTCTTGGGCAGGCCTTGACTGACCCAGGCTAGGACTGATACAGGGGCACTGGCCCTGGACAGAGAAGGGGGTCTAGACAGAGATAGGCTTGGGCCCTCCCCACAAGGGGAAGACTCACTGTCACTACCTGGAAGCAAGGCCATGGAGGGCATGCATGGGACACCAAGATTCCTTGTGTTCCCCAGCCCCTAGTGCAGTGAATAAGGTCCAGAGCTTCTCCTAGCGAAAAAGGAACTGGGGCAGGGAAGGAGGGAAATGGGCTTGGAACTGGAAGGGAAATAGCTAAGCAAGATTCAACTTGAAAAAAAGTCAGAAATACACATCTGCAGGGAGAGGGGAAGGAGAAGCCAAGCATGTTGGGACCTGGCCAGAAGCCTCCTCGACCACCCCAGGGACCCCAGGGAGTGGAACTCTTCCATATGCCAGCCTGTTCTTGCTTGCAGCCCCCTTCTCAGGGTCCATGGCTCCAGGGTCAGGTCAGGGCCTGCTGCAGGGGGCAAGTCGGCAAGAACAGACACTCATTTGTAAAAAAGCTGAAGATCAAAAGATTTCAGCAGCTGTATTTTACATCTGGGAAGGGAGAAGGAGCCAACAGGAAAGAGGCTTCCGGAAAAAGCCAAAAGAAAGAAGGCTGAGACTTGACCATAGAAGGGAACTTGAATCCACACTTGGAAAGTCCAGGCTCTTAATAAACGTAATGGTTATTAAACACTTACTATGCACCAGACACTGTTTTCTAGGTGCTCAAACTGATTGTAAAGATGGGGAATTGGAACAGAGAGTAATCTACTTGAAAATAGCATCAGGGGTTTGAGCCCTGATGATCTGGCTCCAAAGTCTCAGCTCTTACTACTGCGATCAGGGCTGTGGAATCATCCAGAACTGTGGCTTCTGACAGTCACTCCCATGGAGTCTCTCGGCTACACTGTGCTTCAGTTTACAAAGCATTTCCTCAGCCTCAGTGTCATCTGACCCTGACAATGACCCTCTGAGGTAATCCACGCTGAGTAGTTGGGCAAGAATAATGATTCCTACTTACAAAAGAGAGATCCAAGGCCCTGGAAGAACTGACTTGCCCAAGACCTCCTGGCTCCCCATACAGAGCCCTCCAGTCCACCAGGGAGTTGCTGGGTTGGGCTAGGCTTCCAGGTAGGTCATGAAGCCTAAAGTGGGGCAGTGCCAGGAAGTCCAGGGTTCCCTGGTCCCCATCCCCATACTGACCAGCTCCCAGGACAGCCCAAGATGTAGGAGCCGGGAGTGGACTGGACAGGGTGTGCCTGAGGGCCCAAGGAAGGCCATCAGCAGCTGTAAGGTCAGAGGCAGAAATAAAACCCAGGTTTCCTGCCTTCCAGTCTGTCTCTGGCTGTAAGGAAGCCCAGTTTCCTCCCAAAGGAACCCAGTGCTTCAGGCAGCCATTGGAGCCGGAAGGCTGACTGTAGAGGAGTGGTCCAGAGGGCAGATCTGGGCCAGAGAGGAAGAAGCCAAGCAGAGAGGGGGATTTTCCAGACCCACAGGTTCCTGGTAGAGGAAAGAAGGCAGGGATGGGAGGGGAGGTGGGGGAGGGGGAATTAGTTCTAGCATACTGGGATCAACTATTTAGGGCAGGGTGGGGGCAGTGACCCTCCGGGGCAGGCTCTCTATGCACACAGGTAAGGACTTCTGGGAGCATACACAAATATGCTAGTGAGGATGATGGTCTACAAGGTAATCCAGGTTCAAGCTCTGGAAAGGTCCTTGGGGACAAGGGAGGGAGGCAGAGCCTCTTCTCCTGGCCTGGGGTGGGGGTATAGAGGGAGCCAAGGCCAGCTGGGAAGGATTTGAAGTGGAGGTAAAAGGTTAACCTGTAAAAGAGGGTACCAAGCCAAACCCACTGTTGCTGAGTTGATTCTGACTCACAGCGACGCTACAGGACAAACAGAACTGCTCCCTTTATGGGAGCCAACAGACTCATCTTTTTCCACAGAGCAGTTGGTAGGTTTGAACAGTCCAAACGCTTTAATCTGTACCTGTGCCCAGAGCCCGAGGTACACATTAAAAAGGTTTGGCATAGGGGGAGGAGCAGATACAGATGTAGGGCATAAAATCTAGGGTTTGAGGTTTGCTGTTTTTATTGTGGTAAATATACAGGTAAAATATTTGCTGTTTCTACAATCTTTGCAAAAACAATTTAGCAACAGTATGTTCATCACATTGTTCAACTGCCACTTAATAATACTCCTCATTTCTTCCGTCACCCTTAACAGAAGCTCAGTGTCCTCTAAGCATTGTGTCTTCCTTGCCCCACACCCCGGTCCCTGCTAACCACTAATAAACTCGGATCACTATACACCTGCCTGTTCTAGATATTTCATACTAGGGATCATACTAGGGCTTAAGGCTTTTATTTCATATTAGGGATCATACTAGGGCTTAAAGCTTTTAAAGGTGTTTTCATTAGAAGTGAGGACTGTGGAACTTGCCAAGGTTACACACGTAGACACCAAATCCACTGCCATCGAGCCGATTCCAACTCATAGCGACCCTAGATAGGGTTTCTGAGGCGGCGCATCTTTTACAAGAGCACACAGCCTCATCTTGCTCCACAGGAGTGGCTGGTGGGTTTGAACTGCCGACCTTGCAGCTAGCAGCCCAATACCTTACCCACAGGGCCACCAGGGCTCTTTCCAGTGAAGATAAGTTTCTAAAATGAAAGTATAGAAATCAAAGGTATCAGAAGACGGCAGCACAGGGAAGAGATAATTGTTAGAATCATGGTCCAAAACCATGCTGTGTCCAGCCCTAAACACTGTGCTTGGACCATCTCATTTAATCCTCCCAGCAGCCTCAGGAGGGTTGGCACCACAGGACCACAACCCTTTATCTGTAATCATGAAAAACACAAAGTTCTAAAAATCAAAAGTGTTTTTAAAAGTATTTTTCTAGCAAGCTCATTTGGTGCCAAGTTCTGACTTGAACTGATATGAAGCTATTAATATCTTATTCACTCCACTTACAGTGAAGTCATACATTTTGTTGCAGAAATATTAATGTGTTTGATTATGAGGTGTTGTCCCAGACTCCCTTGAGGGAGTCACACCACAGCTGGTAAATGCCCTATGTCACCTTTCTCAAATTCCAAACCACATCTGACCCCCAAGGTTCTGAATGACTGTGAACATGTGTTATTATTATTTCCATTTCACAGATAAGCAAACTGAGGCTCAGAGAGGGTCAGTGTACAAATGGAATCAAGCATGTTAGGCATTCAATGCAGTACCTCATACATAGTAAGTACTCAATAAATGACAGAATTAGTACCATGCAGGAGGTACAGGGTAGAGGGGAGAAGTGGGTATGGATGAGAGGTCAGCCTCCAGGTCTGGGATGGGAGAAGGGTCTGGCATGTTATTCAGGCCCTGGACAGATGGGGCATTGGCTCAGGTGGTTAACAGGGTTTGGCTCCAAGGCTGAACTCATTTGCCTGCAAAGAGGCTGACTCTGGGTCTGACCCCAGGGCTTCCCACCCCAGCTTGGCCCATAGACATTCTTCACATACTTTGGCCCATTCCCTCCTTCCCGTGGCTATGACCTGGACTGGGGACTGAGCCCCTCACCACCCACACAACTAGTCAGGAAGATCTGAGCCCCCTACAGTCCCCAGGGTAGCTGCAGCTGCCCAGGGCAGGACTCCAGGCATCTGGGCTGCAGTGAGCTCACCCCATCAAAATCCAGACACAATGTGGGGGTGGACACATGAGCTCCTGCCTGCCCACCTGCCTCTTCCCTGCTGGTAGATCAGCAGGCTCTGTCTCACAGCCCAAGGCAGAGGAACCAGCATATGTATGGCCCATGGCCCCCAAGTTCTCAGGGAGGGACATGAACCTAGACACATTGTCCCTCCCAACTCCGCCATGCTACAGGCTTCCAGACAACCCTCAAACAAACTGCTTCCCCCAACTTGGCCACAATCCAAACCCAAGACCCAGGGTCAAAGTGCCCCTGCCCTACCCATCTCATGGGCAGCAGACAGACAGCAAAGGACAAGGAATCTGTCAGGGCAGCACTTTGTTGTGCAAACTGCCAAGGTGGGAGAGCTGTACACAAAAACCAAAAGGCCTGTAATCCTCTGCAGTTTGAAAGGGGTGCTGGTCCGGAAAGGAGATGGCCACAGCCTCCTCTGGCATGCCTGGGTACCCGTGCCACTCGGGAGGTCTGCCAATTTCTCACACTCGAGCCCTCGAGGTGGCAGGACCTTCGCCAGTCAGTCATCCAAGTAAGAATAATGATGCCCAAAAAAGGAGCAAAGTTCATCAAGTGCTCATGTGGTGCTGGGAGCCAAGCTCAGGTCTCCATAAGGATCAGCTCAATCAAATGCACAGCAATCCCATGAAGCACATACGCTGGCACCTCCATTGTACAGAAGGAAAAACTAGGCTCAGAGATGTGAAGCTACCTGTCTAAGGTCACACAGCAAAAGCAACAGGAGCTGGGTTTGAAACCAGAGCCCCCTCTGTGGAGGTCACTCCCCTACTTAGCTAGCTCAGAATTGAGATCCCGTCTTCTGGATAATACCAAGGACTGGGACTTAGAAGGGCTATGGGTCCAGCCAGGGCCCACGGGAGCACTGGGTGTGGGTCAGGCCGGGCCTTTAGCTGAGAGCAAGGAACCCAAGAGTTGGGTCTGGAATTTTCTAGTCCCCTCTCTGTCCCTAACTACCCTGTGGGCTTGGACCAACCCCTGACTTCCTTCCCTTTTAGCAAAGCTCACTGAGTCACTATTATGCATGCACTCGGCTTCCACACAGGTCAGCTCAGCCATGAAGATAAGCACCACAGGACTGTGGTTTTCCCGGTTTGATCATTGTTGCATCTCTGGAATGGCAAAGAATGCCTGGCACATAGTAGGTGCTCAGTAAATATTTGTTGACTCACTGACAGACTGAATGAACAGACTCTTCCTGAGGTAGGAATTAGTCCAGGTCACTGAAAAAGAAAGCAAAGTTCAGAAGGAGTCAAGAAGGATTTGCCCCAGGTCACACAGCTAGAATGATCTTGGAGTCTCTATCCCCCATCCATAAAATAGAGGCCGCAGCATCTTCTCCCAAAAGAAATCAAAATCATAGCCAGATCCACAGCCATCAAGTCAATTCTGACTTAGAGTGACCCCACAGAGGGTTTTCAGAACTGGACTCTTGATGGGAACAGTCTGGCCTTTCTCCCTCAAAGTGTTTGAACTGCTGACCTTAGTATTAGCAGCCAACACTTAACCCACAGTGCCACCAGGGCTCCTTTCCTAACGGCTAAATCACATGACTCCTGAAATCCACTGTTGAATCCCTTCTGCCCTTAGATAACTACCTCTGGGCCTCAGTTTCACCAGTTAAAAGGTGGGAGGAGCAGAAAACCTCATTTTGATCCTGTTTCACCTCGTCCTCAGGCTGTTGGAAGAATCAAGTGGAATGAGGGAGTGATCTGGTTTACGAAGCAGGGCCGACAGGTGTTTATGAACAAATGTTTTCCTGAACTCTGAATTTATCCCTCTCTCTCTCCTATGAGTCTAACATGGTCTCTGCTGTGAGGCCCCTAGAACTCATCTGGGGCAATGTATGAATTGGTGCATCCCTGTTCAGGGCACTTCCTCTCAGAGACTCAGAGAAGGGCAGATTTGAACCCTTAACTATAAAAGAATAATCCTAGTCTAGTCTTAAAAATGAAAAATTAAATCACCCGTTTTATATAATTCCAGGGTTACAGTACAGTTAATACTAAAAATTAAGAACAAAAAGCAAAAAAAGGAAAAGGAATAGTTGATCAAACTTGTTCAAAAATTCAATCCAAGTCACGTCAAATTCTATTTACTGAGCCCCTAGGAGTACTGGTGCGGTGCTCAGGATAAGCACTAGACTGCTGATCTCAAGGCCCACCAGCTGCTCCTAGGAAACCTTATATAGGTTTAAACCTTATACAAGAACCGACTCAAAAGTACTTAACGACAACAATGTACGAGTCCTAGTGTGGCGCTGCAGGATAAGCAATGGACTGCAAGGTCAGTTTGAACTGCAAGGTCAGTGGTTCAAACCCACCAGCCACTCCTTGGAAACCCTGTAAAGGTCACTATGAGTCAGCACTGACTTGACAGCACTTTACAACAACAATTATAGTATAGAGTCTCTGTTGGCACCCATGGCTAAATGCTTGACTACTAACTGAAAAGCTGGAGTTTGAGCCCACCCAGAGGCACCTCAGAAGAAAGGCAGATGATCCACTTCTGAAAGGTCCCAGCATTGAAACGCCTATGGAGCACGCTTCTAAACTACTCTGTGTACGTAGAACTGTTATCAACTCATGAACAACTGGTCTGGTTTTGGAGGTACGTTATGCATTGGACATTAGGGATAAATGATGAAGCAGACAGGCATGGAGCTCTATGTTTCTAGGGAAAATAGACATTAAAACAACATAGTGTAAGAGTTCTGAAGATGAAGGATGGGGACTGAGGGAGCCCAAAGAAGGGTCTCCTCACTTAGTGGGGCCCAGGGAGTTATTAGGGAAGGTTTCCCAGAGGAAGCAACGAGCTGATTTGGAGTGAAGAAGTCACTGAAGTTAAGAGAAGGGGATGAGTGGGTATCCAGCAGAGGAAGAGCACATGCAGAGACTCAAGGTGGGAGAGGACCTGGCATGGTCAGGACATTGGAAGAAGTTTGGCGCACAGGAACATGGTGTACAAGGTGACAAAGGATTTTGCACTTTGCCAGAGCTCATGGCTATGCTGCGGACATGGTACTGAGTCTCAGAGCCCAACGCCCCCTCATGCTCCCCTCCTGTCCCACAGATATACACAAATGGACCTCCCCTGGCAGCTGAGTGAGATGTCTGCTGGCTTAGAGGGAGGAAGCAGGAAGCCACTGGGAAATGCCCCCACCCCACCCATGCGCCAGGTGTGGCCAAAGCAGTGGGGAGGGGACCAACAGGAGAAGCTACTGGCCAGGCTGCCCAGTGAGAAGGTCCCTAGGGATTGAACATTATCCACAAGCACTGTCGGTGCCAACAGCGCCTGTGGCATTCACGTGCCCACCTCCTGCCCACAGCCCGGCTTGGTTCTCAGGTTCTCTGGCTGCTGGGGTGGCCCAGATGGCATAAAGTGCTGGTGTGTCTGTCTGGCTTCAGAGCCACCAACGTGCCATACTGGTTGAGTCTGTCCAAGCCCTCCAGATTCCATGAACGAAGCCCATAGAGGCACAGAGAAAACATTTCACAAATTTTTGTGGAAATGGGGCACATAACCAACAATGACCACATCCTGAGCCTGCTAGGTTAGGCCTTTTATTGCTCTCGACTCACACAAGGGTTACATGAGACTCTTATTCTGGTCAACAAGACCCTACATTGCCTAATCTCCAACTCTTCAACCCCATTTCTTACCACGCTCTACCTACTTCCTACTTCTGGCCATTCCCATCTTCTGGTTAGTCCTCCCACACATCAAGCTCCTTTGTACCGCAAGACCTCTGCACTTGATGTGTCCCCTGCCTGAGACACTGGCCCCAGATATTCAATGGCTCACCCCAGCACTTCCTCTGGCTTCTGTTGAAATGTCACGTTTGCCATCCAGGCATGTCCTGTATCAGAACTGACTATAGCTCTCAGTCATTTCCTATCTCTTAGCCTGGGTCTCATTGTTATTCACAGCATGTCAGCACCTGGTGTTTTCTATACGTTTACGTTAATCTATTAGGTGCCTGGTGGTGAAAACAGTCAAGCATTCATTGCTCGGTTGAAAGTTTCACAGTTTGAACGTACCAGCGGTGCCACAAGAAAGGACCTGACAATCTGTGTGCGAGATGATTACAGTTAAGAAAATCCTCTGAGTCAGTCTACTGTGTCCCATGAGGTCACTAGAGTCAGAATGGACTCAATGGCCCCTAGCAACATCTGTCTATTAGCTATCTCCTCCACAAGGGCAGTGATTGGGTCCATTTGGCTCGCAGCTAAAAGCACCTAAAAGTGCATGGTAGGCTCTCAATAATATCTGTTCAATTCATTAATAAATGAAGTTTACAAATGAGGAAATTGAGGCTCTGAGAGGTGACTTGCCTATAGTTGGCAGAGCTGGAAGAGGCAGGACTTAATTCCAGGATTCCAAGATTCCAAACCAGAACTCTATACTACCCAAAGTCTCCCCCTGACATTTCTTTGGCCCTGACTTCTGGAGCTACCCTGCCAAGAGGTCCATCTTTGGGGGATAACAAGCTGTCCATGGTCACTGAGGAAAAACCTGTCCCACTGCCCAGAACCAGCATCCCAAGGGATGAGCAGGGGTCTAGCTCCAGGGCCTTGCGCAAGGCAGCCAGGCAGCCAGGCCTCTGAGAACCACTCCGCGCCTGCTCCGGTGAGCATCTGCAACAGGAAAAAACAGGCTGGAAAAGCAGCCCAACAGCTGAGGCCAAGGCGGCCAACTCCACCTCCCCTACCCCCCAGGGCTTTCCCCAACTGTTTCCTGCACAGGGAGGAGGGGGTAAGCAAGGCTAACTAAGCCCATGGTAGAAGACAGGCCTGTGAGCAACTGAGCTGGAAATAAGAAAGGCTCCTGCCTTTTTACTTGACCCCTGTCCCTCTTTCCTCATGGCTAATGTCTACTCTGGACTCCTGGGGTAGTGCTGTAGGATAAGCACTGGACTGTGAACTATAAAGCTGGCAGTTCAAATCCACCAGCTGCTCATCGGAAAGCCTATCCAGGGTCACTGAGTCAGAACCAAATGTCCACTCAGGACACACTAATTCTGGGACAGTAATAGGTATGGGGGAGGGGCTCCACAGACAAAGCCAAGCTGGTTCTCTGAGTCCTAAAACGGCTTGGACATCATGATTAAGGGATGAGGAGAACACACAATTATTCAGTGTTTCCCAAACTTTCTTAAGAGTCCTGGTGGGGCGCTGTGGGTTAATGAGCTGGACTGCAAAGTCAGTATGAACCACAAGGTTGGCAGTTCAAGCTCATCAGCCATTCCTTGGAAACCCTCTATCGGGTCCCTATGGGTCTGAACCGACTTTACAGCACTTACGAACAACAACAAAGTTTCTTAACCTGGATGCAGAGTTCGTACCACTAGGGTTCCCCAGAGTACATTTTGGGAACATTCATTCAAATGTACTACTTCAACTAGCTATCAACTGTTGTTAGGTGTTACTGAGTCAAGTTTCGGCTCACAGCAACCCCATGTGGTGGAGTAGAATCACCCTACAAGGTTTTCTCTGTGACGCTGTAGGATCAACACTGGACTGCTAGCTGCAAGGTCAGCAGTTCAAACCCACCAGCCGCTCCTCAGAAACCCTATACAGGGTCTCTGAGTCAGAAGCGACTCAATGGCACTTAGTAATAACAACCACCTTAAGGGGGCTGATCATCAGGTCTTACTTCAGCAGAGTTGAACACTTAATCATTGTGCTACTAAGACTCATAGAGACCCTGTACAGGGTTTCCGAGGCTGTAAATCTTTATGGGAGCAGAAAGCCTCATCTTACTCCCGTGGAACAGCTGGTAGTTTCGAACTGCTGACCTTGAGGTTGGCAGCCCAACTTGTAACCACTATACGCTACTAGTTCTCTCTAAATAAGCTTTAGATGTAAGATGTGACCTCCTCCCCCAGGAGTTCTGAAACAAAGTTCTTGAAGACAGAGGGCGATCAGGATGGTGAGGGACTGGTTGGTGGTAGGAGGGGTGTGCTCTCCTCAGAGAGGCCCTTCTGGTCTGAAACCCTGTCATTTGAAAAACCCAATTGGGACCTGCCTCTTTCTTCCCTGGCTGCCAGCCCAGCCCTCTCAGGTGGGGGCAGACAGGGCGGTCTAGTCCTTGCTCACTCCTGGTCTCCTAGGACCATCCAAAGATCCAAAGATGCCTGTCCTCGGAGAGGTCAGCTGTTGAGTGCAGAAAACGGGGCAGGGGCTTGATGGTGGCAGGGGGAGGACAGGGGTTGGTCTCCTGCCAACAGCAGGGTGGGCCATGAAATTCCAGCCCGCCCTGCTCTCCTGAGCAAGTCCAACCTTAGACCCAGCTCTTTGAAATGATGAAGTAGACCTAGATTAGTAGTTTCCAACCTGTCCTCAGACTCCTGGTGTGGCACTGTAGGATCAACACTAGACTGCAAACCACAGGGTTGGCAGTTCAAACCCACCAGCTGCTCCTGAGTTGGAACCAACTCAACAGCACTTAACAACAAGAAGTCTGTCTTCAGCTGCCTCCAGTGCCACCTTTGGGGAGTGGGTAAAGTAGAAGGGGAAAGAGAGAAAGTTTTGGGACAGGCAGAGTTTGGGACACCTCCCTCAAATACTAGCTTCATTTAAAATAAATGCCTCCTTTCCCATTTTATATTCTGACCTTCTATGTAATAGGTCTGGTTCAGCTACTTACTAGCTGTGAGGCCTGGAGCAAGTCACTTCACCTCTCAATGCCTCAGTTTCTCCATCTATGAAATGGGCATGATAATTAGTAGAAATTGTGCCCACCTCTTAGATTTGTTGTTTTAAATTAAAATGTAAATGTTACAAATACGTTGTCATTGCTCTATATTTGCTGTAATCATTACTGCTATTTGATTTGATAAGGGTTGTTCAATACACTTAAAAGCTTCCAATTTAGATGATCCTAAAGGTTCCTTCTCAAGTCCTGGTGTAGCGCTGTGGGTTAATGCGCTGCACTGCAAGGTCGGTTTGAGCTGCAAGGTTGGCAGTTCACGCTCACCAGTCGCTCCTAGGAAACCCTATACAGGGTCGCTATGTGTCGGAACTGACTAGACAGCACTTAACAACAACAACAAAGGTTCCTTCTGGCTTTGACAGTTTAGATCCTTAAAATCTGAAATGTTAAGATTCTAAAATTCTAGGCTGTTGACTCCCAGCAGCAAGGAGGGGGGTGAGGCTACAGGAGGGAATCACAGGTCAGAACGAAATGGCGGAAGCCAGACGGTGGGGAACTGCCCAGCAAAGCATTACTATTACCATCACCATCACTTATTTATTTATACCTGCCCTTCCCACCCTGTTCTAAAAAGATTCAAGGCGGCTGGCTTACAAAGATGCACACACTACAGCAAGAGAAAATAAACTCAACATATATTAGAAAGACTAGGGAAGGGCAGACAGATGGAGCTTGGAACAAAGTGAGTACACAGAAAAACATGCCAAATCTCAGAGGTCTGGGAAAGGGGCCACTCATTTGGTGCTCAGTTTTCCAGTGGCCAATGGGAAGAAGAAAACCTGACCAGTCCCTGGATTCCACATCCCATGAAGTAAAAACAAACCCGTTGCTTAGAAGAAACAACTATTCCTGATACTAAGAGCAGGGGATGTCTTGAGGGTTAAGGCCTACCTGGAGCCCCTTTCTGTCCTTGTCAATGAGGCTAGTGTCCCCTTGGTTTACAGGTTATTGGACGTAGCCCTAGAAAGCTGAAGCCAGGGACAGAGGCTAAAATTATCGAAGATCTGGACTGGCTAGAACGAACGGCAGGCTCAGAAAATACCCTCACCATCCTCACCCCAGCATCCGTGGTCTGGGCAGGATTACCCATCCCTCCCCAAGTCTGAACACCGGCCAGTGCCCAAAATAGCCACAGCAGGAGAGGATGCCAGGAGGCCCCGGGGTGGAGACCCTGGAGAGGCCCACTGCGGTGGAGGGCAGGGTGGGCCAATACACATAGCACTCCCCCTTACACAAAGGGGCACCTTCATGAGGACACATAGCTCTCCCTGGAGTCTCCCACCCACTAGGCTCCCCTGCAGGCGCACACTGCTCACGCTGCTCACGCAGGCCCCTCCACCCCGCCCACAAGGCTGGCCTTCCTGCAGGAGCTAAATGGAAAAGTCTTTGTAGAAACACCGCCTGCACCATATATGGAAGTGCCCAGACAGCCTCCCTGCTTCCCACCTCCAAAGGCAGCCTCCCTCAGGATCCTTCACTCTGCTAGCTCCTTTAGGGTGCCCCAACTGCTGGCAGAGACAATGGGGGTTATTCTGAGCTGCATGGGAGTATTTAAAGCTCTGACTGGGCTCATCCCTGGGGAACAAGAGGCCTTGGCCTAAGCTAGACCTTCCTGAAATTGTTGCTGCACAAACTGGCTGCAGCTACAGCCCCTATTGTTCCCAACCTCTCAGGCTAATCCCTGAGGCCCTACAGGATTCAGCAAGGGTACCCACTAGACAGCACTTAAAAACAACAACCCACTCTTCCAGGAAGCCTAGAGGAGTCAGCACCATTACAAGAGTTCCTCTAAGGAGCCCAGGTGGAGCAGTGGTTAAGCACTCAACTGCTAACCAAAAGACTGGTGGTTCAAATCCACCAGCCGCTCCACGGGAGAACGATATGGCAAGCTGCCTTTGTAAAATTTATAGCCGTGGAGACCCTATGGATCAGTCCTACTGTGTACTGCTGCTGTTGTCATTAAGTGCCATGGAGTCGGTTCAGACTCATAGTGACCCTGTACAGGATTTCTGAGGAGCGGCTGGCGAGGTCAAGCGCTTATCCTAATGGTGTCACACCAGAACTCCTTACTCTGTCCTGTTGTTAAGTGCCATCGAGACGGTTCCAACCCATAGTGACCCTGTATAGGGTTTCCGAGGAGCAGCTAGCTGGTGAGCTTGAACTGCCGATCTTACAGTTCAAACGGCTTTACAGTCTAGCGCATTAACCCACAGCGCCATGCCAGGACTCCACCTCTGTCCTAGAGGGTCACTATGAGTTAAAATCAACTAGAATGGCGATGGGCTGCGTACTTGGTTTTTGTTTTTGATCTAGTGCTCCAGGATGTCCCCAGCACCTTACTTAAGACGCAATGCTGGGAAGCAGAAGAGTTGGGTCCTGGTCCTGCTCTTGTTGCTGTTAAGTGCTGCTGAGTTGCTTCCGACTCATAGTGGTTCTACATCTTGCTGTCTCTGGGCAAGTTCTTTAGCACTCACGAGTGTCTAAGTGCTTTGTGATACTGATGAAGCTGAGTGTGGGTGTAGGGTGGAATGTAAGCTGGACAGGACCTTTGTCACTGCTCTTTTTCCAGTCCCAGGTACGCAGGAGGTGCTAAATGAGTATTTGTTGACTGGTATGGATTATTTGTGGAGTATGTCTATAGCTCCCATCAAACACGCACAGGGCTAGGTGTACTGGTGGCTAATACTCTTTGATGATAATATTGCCAGCTCTCAATTTTGAGCACTTAGAACATACTTGGCCTTACACTAAGCACTTTACATTGATTATCTCATTTAAATTGCTCAATAATCCCAAGAGGTGGAAACTATTATTATCCTATTTTACAAATGAGACGATGGGAATTCCTTCCAAGTGGTTAAGGGGAGAGTGCCTGAAGTTCTAAAATGAGTAAGTGGCCAAGTGGGACTCAGACCAGAACCCCAATGCCTGATTATAGAATCCTGCACAAACACACCTGGAAAAAGACAGGGAAAGAACACTGAGCTGGGAGCCAGAAGTCTGAATGCAGCCATAAGAAGCTGTGTGACTTTGAGTAAGTCACTTGGCCTCTCTGAGTCTGTTTATCTCTTCCATAAAAATAGAGGTGTGTGGACCCAGTTGGGGACCTGGTTGGCAAGCAGTGTGAAGAGGCCTGGGGACTCTTGGGCCCAAAGTCAGTGGCGTGGCCACGGAGGACTCGAAGAGGAGAGTGGAGCTACCGGCTGATGGGAAGAGAGGACATATGCACAGGAGCGCCCACACTTGCAGATGATACCCACGTGACTTGGACCGGATGACTGGATGATCAGAGCTCAACCAGGAGAGGAAAGAAGAGGGGGAAAAGAAATAAAGAAAAAAAAAAAGAGTGAGCTGATACAGTCTGATGAACTTGACCTATACCTATGGAGCAGCGACTCAAAAGAGGCAACAAATCCTCACAGCAAGAAACATTCACACACACACCCACACACAGAGTAGATGGAGAAGGGCAGCTTGGACATTGGATACTCAAATTGGGAGTGGGGGACTACAAAGGCAAGAAGTGACTGGCTTACAAGCTTTCAAGAGGGAACCAGGTGCTAGGGAGCATGGCAGAAGGCAGAATCTCCAGTAGGTACTATTCAATCTGTCTGGGCGGAGCTGATGAAAGGAGATACAGATGGGTAACTCGTGATAACTGTAGTGAATAATGCTTATCAGGACGAATTATGAGGGTTGGAAATGCAAAGGTAGACGTTTTGTAACAAGGAAGTAAGTAATTAATTCTCCAGGATAGGAGCGGAGGCCTCTGGGACCATCAATGGAGAAGAGCTGAGAGCGGGACCCTACCCAGAGAAACAGAGATACGTGAGATGGAGACAGTGATGATGACGTGGAGTGATGAAGCGACTGGGGACTTTGGACCCAGAGAGGGAAAGGGACTGTGGGCCGAAAACTGGGGGGAGTAGGGGGAAGTGTAGGGGGCGGGTTTCTGGGATATACCCTTTGGGTGGTTGATGATGCATGGAGGGGACTGGAACCATCGCAGTGAGATGATATACGATGGAATGAATGTAAAACTGAAGTTCTCCCATGTAAACTATCACATAATTCACAATAAAACATTAAAAAAAAACAAAGGTGTGATTTCTTATTTTTGAGGGTTGTTAGATCAAAGGAACTATGAAATGTGACCATGTCCCCCACATTAGCCCAAACCCCCTTCCTGGGGCAAAGGTTGTGAAGGATGCTGGGAAGAGGTGCTGGGGAGGACAAGGGCCCAGCACTGAGCTGGAATGAAGCTCAGCAGCTGCTGACAAGGGGAGGAGGGTGAGAGTTCTGGGCTGGATCCAAGCAGGGGGAGAAGGGGTGGGCTGGGAAGTCACCTCTGGCCCTTCTCCCTCACCCTCCCTGCTGACAGCTGCTAGGGCCACAGAGCTGCTAGGGCCACAGAGCCTCACGCCCCACAGCAGGAGGGGTGGGGAAAGGGGCAGGCTGTTTGGGGCCATCTCAGACCTCATGCTTCCAACTACTCAAATCTGGCTGGACCCACTGGCTAGGGTGCCCCACCCCACAGCCCTTTACCCAGATCTAGGGAAAGCATAGGGTGGGGGTGGAGGGGTAAAGGAGCCACACAGTTGGAGCAAAGGTCTGTGGGCTGAAAGAGCAAGCTAACTATGTCTTGCCAGGAGCCTGGGCTACCCTGTAGACCCTGGGGGGAGGAGGTGGTGGGCAGGGCTGGGTGGAACAGCGTCCTAGGAGAGAGGCCTGTGGCTTTCCTGGGAATGGTCCCAGTTTCAGGCCCTTTAGGGAGCCTTCTTAGGAAGCTGAGAACTCAGCTCAGCCTCATCCAGCCCCGCCCCAGGCCCCTCTCAGTCCCCTCAGATCCTGGTAGGCCCAGCTCCAGGCCCAGCTTGGACTAAGCCTTGTCAACCCACTCCAACCCACAGGAACCGCTTGCTCTCTCCTCTGAACTCTCCCGCACCCATAATTACTACTGACCATATTTCCCAAAGCAAAAATCAAGAAACAGCTCAACAAAGGATTTTCAGGCCACTTTCATGTATCAGAGGCAGCTTGGGAAATGTAGTTTGGCTGCAGTGGTATACAGATTTCTGGGGCATCACAATAGTTGGTTGGGAAGATAGACTGTATACTGGGAGCTGACTGGACACTGTGCAGTACAATCCATTTTCTGTGTGAGTGACATGCTCGTGGACAGCAGGACATGGTTTTGCGCCACTCAGACCAGGGTTTGAGCCCCAGGCCAATAATGTGCTAGCTGTGTGACCCTACATAAGTCACTTGACCTCTCTGAGCCTCTGTTTCCTCCTCTGTTAAATAGGGATCTACCTCACAGGCCTGCTATGAAGATTCAACAGGACAATCTAAGAGCTAAGCCCAGTGCAGGGCACATACTAAGTTTAAGTATCACGTCTTTCTTCCTCCCTTTATACACAGCAAAAGCATGCGTTTTATAGACTACACCTCCCCTAAGAATAAATCCTGTTCCACCCACTCAAGACTAGGTAAAGCTTAAGAGAGAGCAGCATGTAAAAAGCCCCAATGTATTCTTAGATCCTATTCCCAACACCTGGCACATGGCCCTCACTTAACAGAAACCCAGACCCACAGCAGGGACATCACTGGAGACCAGTGTTGGGGGGGAGGGGGGGTCTAGGTCTAGACTCACATACAAGGCGGCTTCAAAAAGCTCATGGAAAATTTCCATTATCTTTTAATTCCATTTTCCCAAGAACTTTGAAAAGCCCCCTCGTATACAGTTGGAAGATAAATGGAAGAATGTATGTGGAGGGCTTAGAACAATGCCAGGTCCACTGCAATTGCTTGGTATGTCGTGAATGCAGGCTCAGAACCTAGATGTTCTGGCTGCTTAACACAGGGTCTTTCACCTGTCACAATGTCTCCTCCTTCCCTTCCTGGGGGATAGGCCTGGCCAGGGCTCTGGCAGGGTAACATTAGGCTCCATCTTTGTTGGTGGTTGACCACGGCCTGAGACCCCCGCCTCAACTTCTGGAGCTTAGAGCTCATCCCTTCTTCCCCAGACAAATCCCTAGCCCCAGACAGACAGGACCAGGCAAGGAAACAGCAAGAGCTGGCAAGAGAGGGGTGCGTGTCCTTGGCAGAGAGAAGGCAACCTTCCAGGGACTCAGGTTACCGGAAATGGTAAATCTCCCTGTTGCCTGTCACCTCCAACCAGGAATGTCTGCTGCCTGAGGGAACATCCTGTCCACCTGCCCCAGATAGCCTAGGGACACCAAGGACTAGGGCCCAACCTCTGGGCCTTTGGGTTAGACTCTGCATCTCTACAACTAGAGGGTTCCTGCCATTCTGGGGCCCTGGGCACTCACTGTAACTGACCAATAATAGGAGAGCACTGGAGGTGGGATCCTGAAAAGACTGAGACCACTGCTAAATCTGATCTGCTCAATCCTGTCAAATGTGGAATGTGAGCCCCAGGTCTGGGTGAAGGCTGTGATCCTGTTCCCCAGTGTAGGAGGCAATACAGTGAGTTTTGGGGTAGGGGCTGGTCAGGTAGTCATGGGCAAGTCACTGCAGCACTCCCCCACCCATCTCTGATTGTTGACAGTGAGCCCCCATCATGGATCTCCATGAGATTCAAGGAGCTGAGCTGTGAGTCTTAGCACAGGGCTCGGCACGCTGTCAGGGCCCAATTTAAAGTGGCTATTGGGAAGCGTGGGTACGCATGTTAGGAAGGTGAAAACCACCAATAACTGAATGTGAATAGACACTCAGGAACTGACATTTTATCAAATGAGGGTAGTGCCCAAAAGGAAAATACAGCAGGCTGAGGAAGATGAGCTTTTTACACAGGTTAGGGAAGATGAAGAACGTGCGGGTCCCCGGGTGGTGCAAGTTAATACTCTTGGCTGCTAACTGAAAAGTTGGGGGTTCAAGTCTACCCTGAGATATCGCAGAAGAGCTGGTGATCTATTTCTGAAAAAACTCAGTCATTGAAAACCCTATGGAGCAGAGTGCTACTCTGACCCACATGGTTCCCCCAAGAGCCGGAGCAGACTCCTCGGCAATTGGTATGAAGGGAGCGAGGAGTAATACACATGTCCTTCCAGGCACAGGGAACAGCAACTGTCCTGAGGCAGTATTCTTGGAATATTCTGGAAATAGTCCAGAGGAGAGTGACCTAACTCTCCTAATTGCCCTTCAAGGTAGGTATAATTATCCCCAATCCCCAGGTGAAAGGACCCAGCTTGCCCCAGGCCCCAGTAGGGGAGGTGGGGGGAGGATTCTAGTCCTCAGCTCCTTAGAGCTCCAGAGGCGAGAACAAAGAAGGAAAAACAGAGAAGGCGGCTGAGTCAGAGTTCTGATTCCTTGGGATTCTGAGCATGCTACATCTCTCTGGGTCTGAATCCTCATCTGCTCAAGGACCAGCAATCCCTGCTCCATCCACCACCCCGAAGATAGAAGAAATGCCAAATGAAGGGAGGTGAAAGTGTGACTCTGAGAGGTAACCTAGAGCTTCTCAGGGGTCTCAGACCGCAAGCTTCTTCCCCTGAGGGTCCTCCACCTCCTAACAGGCATGAATGCCGAGTGCAGACTCCAAGAACCTGAACCAGCCCCTGCCTGGCCCCCCAGAGTTCTGCCTAGGCCTGCTTGGGCCTTGTCCTCACTCAGACCGAGGGCCCAGGCCCAGCCACCGAATGTGCCCTGCACGCCAACTCCAGGTGTCTGTTGTTCTCCCAGCCCCCAGGACCCAGCCCAGGAACAACTCCTTGTATCCCCCACCAGGCAGAGGTCCAAACTCAGTCTTTGTTCCCAGGGGTGCCAGAGCAGGCCAGTCCTTGTGGGCACTAGGCCAGGCCCTAAGGCCCAGGCCAAGTGCAAACAGCATGCTTGGCGCCCAGATAAGGGCGTGTTGGAGTGGGCAGGCTGCCCACTGCCCCCGTCATAACAAATCATCTCCACCCTGCTGAGAGGGGCCCCAGCAGCCGGTACCTCTGCGGTAAGCTGTGCCCTGGGGACTACCGGGGTGCCTCCTCCCGCACCCCTACCCTCTAGGAACCTGCAATGGGAATCTCAGCGTCCAGATGCCAGCGGTGAAAGGTGAGATAGATAAGCAGAGACCGGCTGAGGGGAGTAGATGGGAAAGTGAAGTGAGGAAGCTTGGGCTGAGCGAAGCAAAGACTGACATTTTTAACACTACGGGTTTTGTCAGGGGAGGAAAGGTCCCTAGATGCTGGCCTACAAACCTAAGGAGGAGTCCTGGTGGTGCAACTGGTTCAGCACTGGGTTGCTAACCAAAGGTCAGCAGTTCAAACCTACCAGCTGCTCCACGGAAGAAGACTAAGACAGCTGCTCCTGTAAAGATTTACAGCCTCGGGAATCTTGAGGAACAGTTCTAATTTGTCCTATAGTGTTGGTGTGTGTCAGAATTGACTAATAGCAGTGAGTTTATGAACCTAAAAGTTAGTGGTCTGAACCCACCCAGCAGAACTGCAGAAGAAAGGCCTGGCTTTCCATAAAAATTACAGAAAAAAAAAAAAAAAAGCAAGAAACTCATGGAGCCATTCTACTATCTAATCTAGGGTTACAATGAGTTGGAATCAAATTGATGGCAACAGATCTGATTTAGTTTTTTACGGAAAGGCTAGTGAGACAATTTCTTCCTCACTGCTGAGGAAAAAACAGGAGGGCAAGAGGTAATTCCTGTCCCCCACACCCTCCATAAAAGACCAAAGGAGTCACTCAGTCTTCCCCAGTCCAACAGAACAGGGAACAAGCAATAATGACAACAGCGACTCCTTAATGAGCCAAGTAATGTGTGTCCAGCACTATATATACTGGCACTGTCCAACAGATGTTTCCGCAACAATGCAAATGTTCTCTATCTGCGCTTTCCCATGTGGCCATGGAGCACTTCAAAGGTGGCTAGTGAAACTGGGAAAGGAAACCTTTAATTTTAAAAACTGTAATTTCATTTAAATGAATTAAATGCTCAGTGTAAATAGTCACACACGTGGCTAGCAGCTACCGTACTGGACAGTGCAAATTATACCATCAGTGATCTTTAAGTCGAGCCTGTTGTTGTTGTTAAGTGCCGTCGAGTCGGTTTCGACCCATAGCGACCCTGAACAGGGTTTCCGAGGCTGTAAATCTTTACGGGAGTAAGTCGAGCCTAGAGGAGAACAAAGGAGGCAACTGAGGCTGGCCCAAGGCCACACAGCTGGTAAGCAGCTGCAGAGGCATAATCAGAAACCAGGCTTGGTCACTCTGCTCTGCTCCCCATCCACAGTTATTGTCAATGTTAAAAAAGACTAACGGAAATCGTACGTGTGTAGGCGATAAGGCTGCCCACTTAATCAAGACCTGAAGTCTCTTTGCTTGTGGCCCAAATTCTGTCAGCTCTACTGATTATCACACGCTGACCAGAAGCACTGACGGGCCATTTATAAAAGTCTTTTGATTTCTTGGCATGAAAAAAAGGCAGAATGATGATGAAATATTCTGATCAACAATCCCAGCTGGTTTGAAGCCAAGTATATGAGAACATTGGGAATCTTTAAGGCAAGAAGGCTGGGCCTGGCCTTCTCCACCTCATTGCCACAGACATCCACACTGTCCCTCAAAACTCCTGAGAACTGGACAGCATCCTCCCAGGGGAACACAGGGTACACTTTCCTGCCTCTAGGTCTTCATGAATGCTGTTCCCTCCTCCTGGAATGCTGTTCCCATGCCTCTTACTCTAATCTACATATCCAACTTTCACAGTCCAGTACAATCACTACCTCCACTCTGAAATCTTCCTAGATTCCCCCACAATGATACTTTTCTCCCCCACACATCTGGAAGACTTAATTCCTACCTCTTAGAGCCCTAGAGATTTGGCCTTAATTATAGTCACTTAAATGTCTCTATCCCCCTGCTGGAACCAACACCCCTTGGGGACAGATATCAGGTTGGTTATCTTTCTTTCTTTTTAAATCTTTTTATTATATATAGTTTAACCTTTGGAGTCCTCCCAGCACTTAGTGGATAACAATCAAATGGATTATAGTGAATTGAATTGTAGTGGCTTAGAAGCTGGGGGAACCCACATTCTTATAGTTATACTCCAATCTTCTGTGACCCTGGCAGGTGAGGGAAACCCTTCCCTGCTTTGGCCCTCAATTTGTACATCTGTAAAATGGAGGTAAAAGAGTACCTGCCTAATGGGAGATTATCTGTATTTTCTATACTTATTTAATAAACACTTCCCATGTGCCAAAGTCCCTGGGTGGTTCAAATAGTTAATGCGCTCGACTGCTAACCAAAAGGTTGGGGGTTTGAGTCCAACCAGACGTGTCTAGGATGAGAGGTCTGGCAATCCACTTTGGAACAAAGTTAGACACTGCAAACCCAGTGGAGCAGAGTTTTACTCTAACATATATAGGATTGTCTTGAGTCGGAATTCAACTCAACAGCAACTGGTTTGGTTTAGTTTTTACTATGTACTACGGGACAAAGATGAGGCCTTCTGCTCCCATAAAGATTTACAGCCTCGGAAACCCTGTACAGGGTCACTATGAGACAGAAATGACTCCTCCACGGCACATAACCACCACCACCAGCTGTTTCTCAGGAGAAAGAAGAGACTCTCTGCTCCCGGAAAGATTTACAGCCTATGTAGGGTCACTATTGGTGGGAACCACCACCACCATCACCACCCTGTGAGAAGGTATTAAGTACTGGACTGCTAGCTGAAAGCTTGGCAGTTCCAACCCACTCAGAAATGATCTTCTTCCGAGAGATCACAGGCTTGAAAACCCTAAGGAACCGTTCGACTTTGCACACATAGGGTGGCTAGGAGTTGTAGTACACTGGATGGCAAATAGCAATGACAACATCCTCTTCCATAGAGAAGGAAAATGACTGAACTTAAACAGATAAAAGAGACAATGCAAGTAAATGCTTAGCATAATGTCTGGCACAAGGTAAGTAATAAGGAAATTGTATTTAGTCTTGTTCTCCATGTAAGGAGGAGTCTACAGAATTGGGGGGAATTTAGGAAACCTCTCCGGGACTGAGATCCTTAAATATCTGTTAATAGATTTGACTCAGTCCTGGATTTCCAGTGATAGGCAGGGTGACCTTCACAACACCCAGGGCCTGAAGAGAGCTGGCAGGGTAGCCCCTGCTTTAACGCCTTCTTTCCATGGCTCCTCCTCCCGCCTCTGACATTCAGGGCAGGGACCCCATCAATGGAGCACCCCCTTCCTGCTTCTGCTTTCTATTTCTCAAGGAGAACAACCAGTTAACTGACCTCTGCCCAGTTAGCGCATGTGGAGCTAACCCTATGGGGAAGGGAAAACATCTCTCTCCCCCAACTCCAGTCCAGACAAAAGAAGGGAGGAGGGGGGAAGAATATGGGAAGAGAATGAGCTTCTACACAGGTCATCTCTGAGGGTCTCAGTTTTCACAACTGTCAAATGAGGACGCTAATACCTAAATCACAGGGTCTTTTCATGATGAAATGAAACACTATATATAAGGCAGTATGCCTCAAACTTTACCAAACCCACACAAATCTGGGATCTTAACAGGCAGATTCTGTTTCAGCAGGTGTGGGCGGGGCCTGAAACTGCATTTCTAACAGGCACCAGGTGATGCTCAAGTTGCTGATAAATGCCCACCTTTTGAATTTGAGGAACAAAGGGATTAGAACAGTGCCTTGCACACAGTTGTTGTTAAGTGCCATAAAGTCGGTTCTGACCCATAACGACCCTGTATAGATATTCCAAGGAGCAGCTGGTAAACTCGAATCAGTCCAGCGCATTAACCCGCAGAGTCACAAGTAGGCCCTAAATAAAAGTTGCTGTTGCTAAGTGCTGTGGAGTCGGTTCCGACTCATCGCAACCCTGTATGGGTTTCCTAGTAGCAACGGGTAAGCTTGTGCGATTTGCTTTGTAAAGGCAGTGGTGGTGGTGGTTGTGTGCGGTGGAGTCAACTCATAGAGACCCTGCATAGGGTTTCGGAGGCTGTAAATCTTTACGGAAGCCGAAAGCCTCATCTTTCTTCTGTGGAACAGCTGGTAGTTTCAAACTGTTGATCTGGAGGTTAGCAGCCGGACTCGTAACCACTACACTACCAGAGAATTGGAATGATTATCTTCACTTTACTGCTGCTAATACTAAGGTCCAGTGAAGCTGAATGACTTGCCCAAGCACACAAGGCTAGAAAGAGGCAGGTTCGAGTCCAAATCACTGATTCAATCTTCTATAGCTCTACCTGCCTCCAGCAGCAAAGGTTGGAGCTGAGGACACAGAAGCCCTGGCCCTCAACCTAGCACTGACCCTTTGCTGGGCCTGCCAGACCTCCAAGCATGGACCTTGGTTCCCCACCAGTGGCAGGGGTACCCACACCTCCAGAGCCACTGGTAGCTCCAGTGGCCTCCCCCTCCATCACCTTATAAAGTGGCCCCAAGCTGCTCTTTTTCAAATGGCAGTTTAATTTTATATGAGTGAACTGCCTGTCCTCTCCCTACAGTTTCAGCCAGGCTGCTTCACACATTCCTGCTGGAGCAACATTACCTAATTTAACCATAGTCCCAGCTCTCCAGGATCTCAAAATAGCAGCTGCCAGTGGGGGAAAATGCCCTAATGTTATCAAAATAAACGAGTCTCCCTCCTCTCTGCACCAGCTCCACTAGGAAGGAACAGAAGGTAGAAGAACCAGGGTGGGCCTGTGATGATGGAGAGACCTCCCTCCAAGGTCCGCATCCCCTCCATCCATCCTGCCCTTTCAGACATGTCCTCTTTATACATGCGCCTGGGATGTCCTCATGCCCCTTTCTTGCCCCCAAATCCTCCAGTTCATTCATTCCCATAGACCACCATTGCCCTAGTTACCCAAGATTAGGAACCAACTTTTACTTTCTCATAATAACAAATGTTATAACAGTAATATAATAATTGATACCATTCTCCAGGTATTAATTATGAACTAAATACTTCCCACACCTTGGCTCGCTGACATCTGCCAAGTAGGGATTAGCATTCCCATGTTTCCGATGAGGAAATGGGAAGCCATCTGCCCAAAGTCACATAGCCTGGAAGTGGAGGCAATGGGGTTAGAAGTCATGTCCAAAAGCTGCAAAGCACCACCTCTCCCCCTGGGACTCCTCAGCAGGGTCTGGCCTCAGGAGAGGAAGAGCACAAGGAGTTTTTGGTGCTGGGAAGGGTTTGTTTGTCTGGTGTATTATTGTAGGGTCTGCTCACATAGCTGGCGCCAAACCACAGAGCCCTATTATTATACTGTAGCTCGCATTTCACCTAAAACTCATGGGCCTCAAGTCCATCCCCAGGATTTAGGACCCCAGGCTGCCTATCTGTGACTCCAAGTCCCTGCTCTTCCACACCACACAACCCTGAGCCACATTATTAAATTAAAGCAGGGAACACCCAGGTGACTGACATACCTCAGGTGCAGTCAGTGGTTAAGGAACTGGGAGGGAGGGCTTATAGGTTCCTGCTCTCTCTCCAGCTGCCTGCAGTAATCATTAACCTGGGCCGACAGAGACAGGGTGGAGAGCCAAGGTAGGAACCAGATCGTGGCACACCCAGAGCCAGCTCCAGACCCTCCCCACCTGGAGCATCCTGGGCTCACCTTTCCAACCACGCAGCTGGCTTGGTGAGGCCTCTAGTACTGGGAGAAGGGAGGCCACCTGTCCAACTCAAGCTGGTGTCACTAGGGCATGTGGCCCAGCAGATGCCTGGAAGGCATTTATGAAGCACCTACGCCATCTTCACTCTTAACCCTTCAGTGAAGAGGATTAGGTAGGGACTAGCAAACCCAAGGTCCACCAGGTTTACCCAGGACCAAGCAAGTACCAACCACTTACATGATCTCTATAATCTTCAACAAGGAGCTCTGGTAGCATAGTGGTTACGAATCGGGCTGCGAACTTCAAGGTCAGCAGTTCGAAACTGCCAGCTGTTCCGCGGGAGAAAAGATGAGGCTTTCTGCTCCCATCAAGATTTATAGTCTCGGAACCGACTCGACGGCACTTAACAACAACTATCTTCAAGAACACCCTACAAAGTAGGTATTACTAGTCCTAGCTGACAACAAGACTCAGAAAGGTTAAACTACCAGTCCAGAGTTACACAGCAATAAGTGATGAAGCTTGAACAGGACTCAAGGCTGTGCTTCCACCTCATGACATAAAACTTGCAGAATTAACTAATGGGGGTGAGGTGGGGTAACAGGTCACCTACAGAAGCCCCTGGACTCTTTTCTGGACTGCCTTGCAGCCCTTTGGCTCCTGAGTCAGAGTTGATTTTTCTAAACCAAGTGTCCTGGGCTCAGAAACTCCTGTGATGAGAGAGCTGGAGGGAGGAGTGGAATGACAGGAGGGTGGCTCCCAGAACCTGGAAGTGCCAAGCTCAGGTGGCTCCTGGGCTTTCTAGCACCTGCCAGGGCATGGGCTGGGCCTTCCAGAGGTCGGGGAAGGGGACCGCTGAGGCCCACCCGAAGTAGGGCTTCATGGACTGTTAGAAGAAGAAGGTGGGACTTGAACACACACCACATCCTCTCCCCTGCAGGCCATGGTCCTCCAGCCTCCAGCCCTAAGAGAATTCCCCTCAACTGCTCAGGTGAAACTGAGGTGAGGCCCAGGCAGGCAGAAAGCTTTGATCTTATCGCACATTCCTTCCCTAGCCAGTCCCTGTCCCCTCACCCCACCTGGGAGGCAGGGAGGTAGGAGCCAGACTGACTTAACCCTTTCCTGCCATTTCCTAAAGTCTGGACCTGAACTAAGATCTCCACACACTCTTCCCCAGGGACAGTTGGGAGAGAGGCGGTGGAGGAAGGGAGAAAAGGGAGAGCTGAAAGCAGGAACTCAGCTAAGCTCCCACCTTAACTCATGCAGTGCCACAGAAGCCCTGCACCTGAGCTCTGCTGGGAGCATCCATTCCTCCTAAGTTAAAATAACCAGATTTGGTATAAATATGTTGTTGTTGTTGTTAGGTGCAATAGAGTCAGTACCAACTCATAGCGACTCTATGCACAACAGAACGGAACACTGTCTGGTCCAACCTCACTATAAATATGTTGTTGTTGTTAAGTACCATTGAGTCTGTTCTGACTCATAGCGACCCTGCATAGGTTTTCTGAGCGGCTGGTGAGCTTGAACCACTGAACCTTGCAGTTGAAACCAACCTAGCAATCCAGTGCATTAACCCACAGCGCTAAACCAGGACTCTTCTATACATATGTTGTTGTTGTTATGTGCTGTGGCGTTGATTCCGACTCATAGCGACCCTGTACAGGGTTTCTGAGGCTGTAAATCTTTACAGGAGCAGAAAGTCTCATCTTTCTCCCACAGAACAGCTGGTAGTTTCGAACTGCTGACCGTGAGATTAGCAGCCCGATTCGTAACCACTACGCTACATAGTCCTTGATATTTTTCACATTCATGAGCTCATCTGAGACTCACAATAAAATTGGCCTGCCCCTACCCTGGTCCAGGTCCCCTCTTCCCACAGGTTAATTGCCAAGAGAGAACCACACTGTATATATATATATATATACATTCAGGATAACAAATGGGGGCTGGGACAAAGTCACAAAGACTCAGGTATCTCCTGGAGTTCTTGTGGCCCTGAAAACCTGCTGAAATGTCCCCATCAGATGATTCACTTCTTCAGCCTCTCACTGGTATTCATACCCCAACACAGGGCCAGCCACAGAACTGACAGTCAATAAATGTTTGCTGAATGAATGAATGGTCCCATTTTGCACTGGGGACAATTTGATCTCAGAAGTTCAATGACTCTCAGTCCCGGTCTCACTCACAGACCTGTCCAAGTCCCTAGATGCTAGCTCAGCAGTAGCTGCCCAAGGGACACAGAGGAGAGCCCTGTAAGCAGACCACTGTACCAATAACAGGTCCACATGAAGGACAGGACAGATTCCAAGATCTCCAGTATTCAATACAGGAAGACCTAACATAGTAATGGTGAGTTACTAATGCGTCAGACTGTAAAGTCATTTGAACTGTGAGGTCGGTGTGTTCAAGCTCACCAGCTGCTCCTTGGAAACCCTGTACAGGATCACTATGGGTCGGAACTGACTTGACAGCACTTAACAACAACAACAACATGGTAACAGGCACGCCCACCATAAACTCTTAGGGAAAGCTAGCAGTTTTCTCCCAAAACTCTTTGAGTCACTTTCCTCTGACTTGACAGGAGGCCAAAGAACAAGGGGAAAAAAGCCCATTTTGTGGCTAGGAAAAGTGAGGCCAAGGGAAGAAGGCAGTTGGCTGGCAACCAAGTGCCTTCCCAGGCCTTGACCTTTTGCATCCTGGTCTGGCCAGGTAGAGGGTGGAGGGGCTGGGGTGGGGGCAGGGGGGCTGCAGTGGTGTCACCTCAGCTATCTTGGGCACTTCCTCCCATTCTTTTTCAGTGTTAATGACTCCAGCAGCAGGCATGGGTCTTCCTGCTCACACACCAGGACAACAATGCAGGAGGAGTCCAGGGACAATGGGAACTCCTGGCCCCCTGGCCCCAGTGCCGCCAGACAAAGCCTCCTTGCTCCTTAAGCTGACTTCCTCCAGAAAGCCTGTCCAGATAACTCAGGCCAAATCCATCTTTTCCTTCCCTGCTAATTTGTTATTGTCTGGATTTAGAGTTGTGCTGAGTACTTCAGGCCTGAATCCTGACTCTTCACCAAAAGCTAAAGCTTCCAGAGAATACAGACCATGCCACGGAGTTCCTCCAGGGGAACTAGCAGAGCTGGATTCAGTTCCCACCTTCCTCTGTACCCTCATGATTTTGGGAGGTCAGTGCTCACCTCTCAAGTGTTTCTCATCTGGGAAACAGAAGTTCAATTCCAACCTCACAGGAAAGTAGATGATGTTCATAAAACAGTATAAAATCTGGCACACAGTAGGTCCTCAGGCAATGTGAACTGAGTGGGTGAATAAGGGGATAGAGTGAGGGAGGAATTCTTGAATTCTCCACTGCACAGGGATGTTCAAATGACAGTTTGGGGTTTGTATGTAGATTCTACCTTCAGCTGGGTCAGATGCTTTCTGTGCCCTGTATTTTGCCCAAGCACCCAGCACTGAGGTGGGCACAGGGCTGACTCGGAGCACACCTCACTCAGCAAATGTTCACTGTCCTCTCACCAGAACAAAACACGCAGGCCCCATATGGAGCTTGGGGTTCAACTGAAAAGGATCCCGTTTCCCTAGGTTCTCAGTCCCAGGCAAAGCCAATCCATCTCTCAGTGGGGAGCAGACCAAGGAGCATAAGGCACCCAAGTCTGAGACACAGGAGCTGGATAAACCCAGGCATGTAACACATATGTACAGTTCGCTATATCCCTGGCAAGGCTAGCTCAGGTTTGCTTCCCCTAGGCAGCCTGCCCAGATTACACCAGCCCTCCCAGATCAACCTTTCTCCAGATCCAACAGCCTGGACCCAATGGCAACTCTGCAAAAAGACAGACTGGGCTCCACTCCCAGCTGTGCCACATATTAGATGGGTGTTTTGGGCCAGTCGTCAATCCCCCTCCCTGGGCCTCTGTCCCCACCCCACCCCGCTTTATTACCCTGTGAGGTAATAATACCCACCTCACAAGATTATTTCGAGGATTACATGGGAAGGAGTCCAGTGAAGGGTCTGCCTCCTGAAATGGTGATGGATGTGAACAGAAGGTATGGGCTGATGACCAGGGGGATGGGGTCACTGGGAGAAGGGCCTACAGGTCCAGGGCAGAGAAGAGACTGTTCTGTCCTAAGAAGACTCCTAGGTCTCTGCTCCTTTGGCCCGAGGGTCACAGGAAGGCAGAGACAGCAGCAGGAGGAGGGCTGGGATTTAAGAGGCCTGAATTTCAATCATCCAGCTTTGCCAGAGATCCAAGAAGAGGCATGATCCCAGTTCCCAACTATTTGAGAACTGGGAAAGCCAAACAAAGAGAGGGATGAGTCAGCTGGAGTGAGGAGGGGAGGCCAAGACCAGGAGGTGGTGACCAGAGTCAGCTCCTTGGGGGAGGGAGTGGGGAGGGCAGGGACCCCAATGGGAGCTGGGAAGGGGCCAGAAGCAGCTGGGATTTCCCAGTCCCAACCCAGGACAAGCATCTGTGGGGTCACGCAGGGCTACCTCTGAAGCCCTCCCTCTGCCCAGTTCCACGCTACCCCTCCCCCAGATCTGTGGACTGGGATTGGAAAACAATGGGAAGAGGCCAAATGTCAAAAATGAAACACCTGGATTTTATAACCCACCCAGGTGGGGAGGGGGACCGCCTACCCTACAGCCCAAGCCCAAGACATACACAGGTTGGGGCGGGAGGGATCTCAGTGCCTTTCCATGTGTCTTTCCTTTAGGTCCAGCTTTTTCTTGAGAGCCCACAGGTGCCAGATTTAGAGCCATGCAGAACCCCAACTCTACCAAGTGTTCCCCGGACAGGGTTCTGTCTCCTTCTGCATGACCCCCTCTGCCTTAAGATGCAAGAACATCCCTTCTGCACCCAGGAAAGCCACTTGGCCACACCACTTGTTGTTCAGAGCCCACCATCTGCACACATCTGGGAAAGGAACAAGGCAGCCACAGGCTCCAGCCTTTCCCAAGCCACACCCTGGGGTGTGCCCCCCCACCTCCCCTCCAGGAAGGAGATCAGGGTGGAAGGGTGGACTTTGTCCTGCAGCTGTAGCTTAGTGGGGGAGGGAGGCCAAGAGAGATCAGATGTGGTTACATCCAGGGCTCTCAGACGGCCAAGAGAACCTTAGGGCGAAGGGATGATCCCTTTGCTGGTCATTCACTCAGCAAGCATCTGCCGAGGGGGCCAGGCAGCTGGGAACTTCGAGTCAAACACCACACTGGCCTTGCCTTTAGCAGGAACTAGACTGTCTAAGTGGCTACCAGTTTTTCAACACCATTCACAGTCCAGGTGCCGCTAAGTGCGGTGCATACTCCAGATGGTCTCAGACCATGGCCATCAAGTCTATTCCGGCTCAGCGTGACCCAGAAAATAGGGCAAAACTGCTCCCCAGGGTTCCCAAGGCTGTCATCTTTACAGAAGCAGATGGTGGCATCTTTCTCTGGTGGAGCAGCTGGGGGGTTCAAGCTGCGAACTTTTGGGTTAGCAGCTGAACATTTGTATCACTGTGCCACTTGCTGCCTATGGTCACCTCAACACCATGTGGAAAACAGGCATCATGGTTCCCCACTCCACAGGTGACCTGAAGCTCAGAAAGATGAAGTCACTTGTCCACAGTAACACAGCCCTCCAGGGACAAGTAAAGACAGCCACACTGCCAAAGGAAGGGGTCCCAAGTCCAGCGAGGGAATAGACAAGTAACAGATGGCAGAACAGGCGTCTTGGTCTCAGCAGAGACTGGGAAGGGCAGCTCCTTGGATCCGAGGACCCAAGGCAGTCCCTTTCAGTCCTCAGCAAGGAGCCTGCTACTTTCTTCAAGGCCATTTATTCATTCACTGAGCAAATGTTCATGGTGTACCTCCTGGCCACCTAAATCACCACACCTGCTGCCATCGAGTCAATTTTGACTCATAGTGGCCCCGTGTGTTACAGAGCAGAACTGAATTCTTTTCTTGGCTATAATCTCTTTGGAAGCAGATCTCCAGGTCTTTCTACCATGATGTACTGGGTGGGTTTAAACCGCCAACCTCTGTTAGTAGCCAAGATTGCTCCCCGCTAGAATTTTCCCATTTCCATCTTTCTGGATGCTTAAGCCAAACAAAGATCATGGGCACATCCCCGATTCCTCTTTTTCTGTTCCACCCCATACCAATCTATCAGTAAATCCTGATGGTCCTACCTTCAAAATATATTTATGATCCCACCGTTTCTCCCCATTTCTCCTGTTGGTCTGAACCCCCACAGTCTGTGGTTTAGATTATTGTCTCTTCGCTTCTGACCTTGGTTCCTGCGTGTTCTTCTCCACATAGCAGCTGCAACAACCAGGCTCCTTCTACAATGTCTCATCTCAGAATTAAATCCAAAGTCTTCTCTGTATACAAGACTCTACCACCTGACCTCCCTCTGCCTCCTACTTCACTCATGCTGCTCCAGTCTCCTTGCTTTTCTGCAAACATGCCAAGCACACTCCCATCTCAGAGCCTTTACACTAAGCTGTTCCCTCAGCCTAGAACAATCTTTCTCCAGCTATCTGCAGGGTTCACACCCTCACTTCCTTCAACTCTCCTTCTGTTCAAATGTTATCTTTCTTATCAGAGGCTTTCTTTTCCTGACCACCCCACCCCACCTCATGGCTTTCTCTCTTCTTCCTTGCTTTAGTTTTTCTTTCCAGCACTTATCACCACCTGACATATTAGATTTATTGTCTGTCTTCCTGCACTCATACAATGCAAGTTCCAAGAAGAGAGGGAATTTGACTATTTTGTTCTCTGGCATAACCTTAAGCACCTGGAACATGATCAGATAACTTGAAGATGTTCAATAGATATTTGTTCAATAAATTTTAAGTCTAGCATACACATACGGAATTTTAGATTATAGTATATTCGTATTTAATCACAGGCATCCTTGTTCATTCATTCATTCAACACACAGTACAAGTCTTTGTATACAAGGAAAAACAAAAACAAAGTCCATTCCAACGCATGGTAAAACTGCTCCATAAGATTTTCTTGGCTGGAAACTTTACGGAAGCTGATTGATCACCAGACCTTTCTTCAACAGTGGGTTCAAACCACCAATCTTTAGGTTAGTTGTTGTTGTTCAGTGCCATCAAGTTGGTGTGACTCAGCGTTTCCAGGAAGCGGCTGGTGGATTTGAAATACTGACCCTGTGGTTAGCAGTCTAGTGCTTCTCCTACAGCACCACACCAGGACCATTTGTACCACACCAGGGACATCGATGCACTGCTGTTAAGTGCCATCAAGTCGGTTCTGACTCACAGCAACCCTGTATAGGGTTTGCGATGGGTGGTGGCTGGTGAGTTTGAACTACTGACCTTGCGATCAAGTGCTTACCCTACAGAGCCACACCAGGACTCCTCGATACACTAGATGGTGGTGGTTACATGCTGTGGAGTCAGTTCCGACTCATAGCGACCCTGTATAGGGTTTCTGAGGCTGTAAATCTTTACAGGAGCAGAAAGCCTCATCTTTCTCCTGCGGAACTGCTGACTGAGATTAGCAGCCTGACTCATAACCACTATACTACCAGAGCTCCTTCTATGCACTAGAAAAACCCTAAAATCACATGCAACAGAGAAAAGGAAACCCTCTCCATGCCTCAGGGGAAGGGCTTTGTCAGGTAGCTGGAAGTTGGTCTTAAGGACACCTAAGGAATGCCACAGTTCCCCCAGTGCTCTGAGGCCCCTGCAGCCCTGACACATGAGGATCAGGGAAAGGAGGGGGGTGGGTTCTGGGGGCGGCTGAGCCTTGAAAGCCCTACATTCTCAAGCCTCAAAGAGTTGCCTTGTTCACAAGGATTTTATGATGGTGTCACCAGCCCACCACCCCCGGCAGCCAGTGCGAGCCACTCCCCTCTCAAGGCCGCTATTGACAGGGCCCAACGCTGCCGACTGGGCAATGAGGTTGGCGGCTCCCGCGAAGCGAGTTCCACACATACTTCTGGGTTTCAGTCAGGCAGTCTCTGGGTGCTGGGGCAGCCAGCAAAGCCTTAGCCAAGCCCTGAGAGCAGGAGGGGGCGGCAGGGCCTAAGTGGCCAAGGCCCAGGATGCAGCAACATTCCAGAAGGGTCGGGACCCTTAGCCTAGCCTCCCCGTTCCTGGCATGATGGAGATGGTGAGTGGGGGTAGGCATAGTGGCAGAGACTGTTCCCTACTTCCCAAGTGGTCTGAGGGTCCAGAGCCCACATGTCCAATCTCCCTGAGGCCTCTGAATCATTGCCCAAATCTTTCCACTGCCTGGAAAGCCCCTCCTATTCTCCCTCCTCAGACTCTCTCCCCCTAGGGCCATCAGCCCTGGAGCTCCCCAGACTCACCCTAAACCTCAGACCACCAGGAAACAACCAGGGAAACCCAGGGAAGGCTCTATGCTGGGGACAGGACCCTGGCTGGGCAGCTGATTCTTCCCCCTTCCCCACCAACAGCTTGGCAGGGATAGAGATCCCCACATTCCCACCACAGAGTAGGGCCCCGCCTGAGCCACTCAGGATTAACTCAAATGTCTATAAAGACTTAGGGAATATTGGATGAGGAAATCAATGAATTAACAAATCTACAAATTAACCCCACAAATGACTACCTGGGAGTTCAGTTTCATCCTAAGTTCCACCAAGAGGCCCTGTGACAACATCGCGCACATCCTCAGAGTCTCCGTCGCTCAGCCAGTTCTGCCTGAGGTAGCCCCTGGACTATCGGGGACCTGAGTTCTTATTTTTATCCACATCAATACAAATAAGTAACCATAAGCACTGGACTACAAACCACAAGGTTGGCAGTTAAAGTCCACCAGTCACTTCATGGGAAAAAGATGAGGCTTTCTGCTCTTACAAAGATTTACAGCCTCGGAAACCCTACACAGGGTCTTTATGAGTTGGAACCAACTCTACGGCACTTAACAATTGACTGTCTAAGAAGCTCTGGTGTCACAACGGTTAACTGCTCAGTTGCTAACCAAAAGGCTGGAGTCCTGGTGTGGTGCTACAGGATAATGTGCTGGATTGCAAGGTCAGTTTGAACCACAAGGTTGGCAGTTCAAACCCACCAGCTGCTCCTCAGAAACTCTATACAGAGTCACTGTGGGTTGGAATTGACTTGACAGCACTTAACAACAACAACTAAAAGGTTGTGGTTTGCATGTACCCGTTGTGGCTCCACAGGAGAAAGAGCTGGTGTTCTGCTCCTATACCAATTGTTGTTGTTGTTGTTGTTAGGTGACATCGAGTTGGTTTTGACTCATAGTGACCCTGAATGGGGTTTCTGAGGAGCAGGTGGTAGGTCTGAACTGCCAATCCTTGTGGTTCGCAGTCTAGTTCAGTGCTGACCCCACATCGCCACACCAGGAGTCTCCTTTACAGATAATAGCCTAGAAATCCCTACGAGGTATGTTCTACTCTGTCATATGGGGTCACTAGGAATCCAAATTGGCTCTATCGCACCTAATACCAGCACAGACTACCTACTACAAGCAAGTGGGACAGTCGGTAGAATGATTAGGAGAGTTCACCTGGCTTCAAAACTTAGCTTGTGGTACCTCCAGTTACGTGTGTGCGTAAGTGACTGGACAAGTTACTGAATCTCTCTGTGCCTCAATTTTCTCAGCTTATAGAATGGGACCCCCTACTAGCACTATAGCGTAATACATTCAACAAATGCATTTACTGGACACTTACCACCTGCTGGGTACCAGGAATACAGCAGATACAGCAATGAATAAACACAGTTAAGGTTCTGCCTTCATGGAGCTTAAATTGAGTGGGAGTCTGAGAAGTAGGAAACAGATAACAAAGGAATTACATGGGCCACTAAGGGAAACAAAGAGTGTAAGGGGACAGAGCAGGATGAATAGTAGTCAGGGACCTGAAGGAAGTAAGGCCACAAATTATTTAAGGACAAGTGTTCCAAGAAGGAACCACACACGCAAAGGCCCTGAGGTAGGAGTGTGCTTGACATGTTTAAGAAGCAAAGACAAATGCAGCTGGAGCAAAGCATGCTAGGGGGAAACTGGCAGGAAGTGAGATCCATGAGGGAGTGGCGAGATCAGATCTCATAGGGCCTTTAGGCCCTGCTAGGTCAGGAGTTTGGAGCTACATAGAGGGCGCTGGGAGGTTCTGAGCAGGGGAAGGGTCAACTGGGGACTAATTAAGACAGTGAGCCAGCATTTCTTGAGTTACTCAAGAAATGTGAACTATCCATACTGTTTGCCATCAGCATCCCAGCCCACAACTCTGCTCACACAGCTTCCAAGTCCTGAACCCAGTCACCTACTGCTACCCTCGTTCCGCCCCTCTCCTGGGCCAGGCCTCAGACCCACAAATCCCAACTTGCCTGTGCTCAGCCTGAGAACAGGCCTGGGCCAACCCAGATGGGGGCCAAGTCAGGTGGGGGCCATGACTTCCTGACACAAGATGAGGGGGCTCCATCTCTGTCCCTTCAGCCTCTGCCTCTTCCTCAGGCCAGGCTGGCAGCCCTCCTTTGGGAATCCCTGGGGTATACACAATACTGCCCAGTGGGTCTGGAGAAGGGGACCATGTTGAGGGACAGCTCTGTGGAAGGGAGGGCTGAGGTAACTCTGCCACCCACCTAGGAACAGCCAGGAAGGGGAGGTGCCTGCCCACAGTCTCCTCAGCTGAGGCAGGAAACTGGTATCTCAGGGTATCTCAGCAGCTTCCCTGGAAAATACTGTCATCACTGTACTCTCCTCAAAAGTCCTCTTCCTGGCAGAGCTGGCCCCACTAAAGAAAGGGCTAGGGCCCCAACAGGAAGAAAAGGGTTCAGAAGGCCAAGGCAGGTCCTGAGTCACCCAGGCCTTGCCCCCTTCCCTGGCAACCTCCCTACTCTTCAGAACTGAAATTGCTTCCATACTTAACCACAACCCTGTGTCCTATCAGAAGGACCATCTTACTCTCCTCTTGTGTCCCATCACTACCCAACCCACTTGTTGTTGTTAAGTGCCGTCGAGTCGGTTCCGACCCATAGAGACCCTGTACAGGGTCTCCGAGGGTGTAAATCTTTACGGGAGTAGAAAGCCTCCTCTTTCTCCCGCGGAGCGGCTGGTAGTTTCGAACCGCTGACCTTAAGGTTCGCAGCCCGATTCGTAACCACTACGCTACCAGAGCTCCTACCCAACCCACTACTGGCTGGCAAACATGAACTGAAGGGCAACAGAGAGCAAGGGCAGTAGGCAAGGGGGAGCCTAAGGCTTGCTGGGGCTGAACTAGGAACCTGATCTCACTTAATGACTCACTAAAAGCTTCTTGCTCCCATTTTACAGACGAGGAAACTGAAGCTCAAAGGGAGGCACTTGCCCTAGGCCACACAGCTGGTAACTTCAAGTTCTCTGCAGTTCTACCACCATCAGCTTGGAGTGAGAGGAAAAGTGAAGAGCTCGTTGTGGTTATTGAGAAGGGTGTATAATCCCACAGGATCAGAAGTGCCTGTGAATTCTGGGAAAGCACAGACAGACCTTTACTTTCCCATCAGTGAAACTCCAGCCCGGTGTCTGGTGCATAGTAGGTGCTTGACAAATAGCTACCAAATGAATGAAGCTCTGTATTCCCATCATGGAATGTTGCTCAGTGAAGATTGGTTGAATGAGCAAGTGAATGAGACAGTTGGATGGAGTTTAGGAATCAGAACTCAGTGGAATTTCTGAATTTCCTCACATACAGAGCAAACAGACCCTGCCCCCCCCCCCCCCCCCCCCCCCCATCACACCCATACCAGCTCTGGAAAGTTAGCACTATGCATCCAGGAGCCTCTCATGGGGGATACAGTAAGGGGAAGTCCAGGAAAGGAAGAACAGGGGGCTGCTGAGGATGCTCCAAGCACTGGGGGTGGTGGCTGAGGGCTTCGTAGAACTTTGGGGAAATGAAAAGCCAGCGTTGGGAGTGGCATGTCCGGATGGCAGCAACTGGGTGGACCCTGCTTGATGTGTGGACCTGGGCTGAGATGAAGGATCAAGGAGGCTGCCCAGATGGGAGTGAGGGAGAAGGTACTAGATGGATGGGGCAAGAGGAGTAAGGGGTCAGGCCTGGGTTGGGGGCTTAGCAAGTGACTCAGAGAGCAGGAGTAGGCAAGGACAGGGAATCACTGGTGACCATCAACTCAGTCACTGAGTAAACATTGGTCCAAAGACAGCTGAGAAGCTGTACAAGCCAACCTCGCCTGTGACTATCTCAAAGGGGCAAGGAGACTCAGCTCCCAGATGTGCTCCGATCCACATCTGCCATGAGCTCCCAGCCCACTGACCCTGCCCCACCCTCCCAGAGTTCACTTCTCCTGGCCAAGCTCCTTCTCTAGGCCTCGGGATTCCTGAGCCCAGGATTCTGCCCTCTGAATAGACCCATCCAAGTTCTGAGTTGTGAACTCTAATCCACACCCTCACCCTTAGGCCTGCACCTTTCCAAGCGTTTATGAGGAAATTTGTGAAACTCTACTGAGTGTCAGCTGCACAACATTTTCACTCACATTCCATCTAATCCTCCCAGCTACCCTGTGGCTACGTACTTTCAGGCTATGCATTTCGTGTTTCCTGTGTACACACCGGAGCTGGCCTCAGAGAGGTTTACTAGCTTGCCCGAAGTCACCCAGCTACTCAGTACCTTGCAGGGATTCAACTCCCGGGCTGTTTTCACTCCAGAATCCGTGGGTGTTCCACACACGCCTCAGATCTGGCCCCAAGGTTTCTTTGATTGCCCCTGCCCTCGTTACAAGCTCCCCAATCCAAGAGACAGAAAGGTAAAGGTCGCGTGAAGTTTGATAGGGTCCCTATCACCATTAAGTGTCCCTTCTGCCAAGTTGGCACAAAAAGGGGTACCCTGATCCTGCCAAGTTCCCACCCTGCTTGAAGTTTCTCCGCCTGGTCCCCAAGAATGGCAGGCCGAGCCATGCCCAGCGCAACTCTGAGATTCGGCAACGTGGCCGGGTGACCCATGGGTACTCCCACGCGGCCGGCTCTGACCTCGACCCCACGCAGGGACCCCCGAACAACCCCCGGGGCAGCCCCACCGAGCAGAGGGGCACCGGACTGGGCCGGTCCGATATCCTAAGTCCAAAACTGGACTCCTGGCCGCGCAGCCTCGAGCGTCCCCCACCCCTCGCCAACTCGGCGAGCGCGGCGAGCAGGGCCCGGGGCGCCCCCCGCCCCTCCGCCCCGAGCACTCACCGCGAGCAGCTGCCCGTGCAGCAGCAGGAGCGCCAGCAACAGCTCGCCCGCCGCCCGCCGCCCCATGGCCCGGCCCGCTCAGCTCGCTCTCCTGCTCCGCACCCGCCCGCAGTCGCCCGCTTGCCGGCCTGCTGGGTCCTTGGGACGGCGCGGCAAGGCTCGTTCCCCG
>NW_006408565.1:17232073-17254572 GCF_000296735.1 Chrysochloris asiatica | reverse complement strand
AGGTCCCACCCCCAGACCGCCCGACCCTGAGTGCCAGGCCCCGCCCCGGACCGCCCCCGGGCCGTCGGCTCGACTAGCTCCGGCCCGCTGCGCAGCCAACTGGGCCTTTGTCTGGACCCCCAGTTCCCAGCCCCCTCCCCGCGGACCATGGGCCCAGTCCGGCTCCCCGCCAAACCCGGCCTGGAGTTTGGGGTAGGACTGGGGCCCGGGGACTCCAGAGGGACCAGAGCGCTGAGCACCAGACCCTTCCCTCCACGCTCACTCCCTGATGCTCACTTGCAACTGACTTAGCTCACCCGTAGAGGCTACACGACCCCACCAACTTTCAGACAACTAAAAACCCATTCCCATTCCCTTCCATATTCCACAACACGTGATTCCACATGCGTCATTCTCCTTGACCCTCAAGAACTTCTGCGAACACAGGCACAACACACACACACCTTTCACAAACCCTCACGCATTTCACTGACTATTTTCTTACACCAACCTTGACTGACAAGAGCCCTATCACACCCACAACTTTCATGCACCGACACACTGTACAAGATCTATGGACACTCCACGCAACACACTTTCACACTCTTGCACCCGACTTTCATATGCTAACAAACTTTCTTCACATAACACTTGATCCCTTCACAACTGTTACAGATTCAAGCTGCTACCAGGGCAGGTTCAGCCATGTACATTCGATTCATATTTTCACACACAGACTTAGCGGAGGTGGATCCCAACAACACAGGAAGCATCAGGACACAATTCTCATACAAATTTCTCGCAGGTCCACACAGTTTCTCAGATGCATGTCAGTCAGCCTGTGGTTTTTACATTTCCTCACACACAGATGACAGCACTTTACAGGAGACACTCAGTAGTCCCTGTACTTCCACTACCCGTACCAACATCCACAAAAATCATTCACAGACCAGTTGTGACTCACATAACTCACAGCCCAGAGCCAGAGATAAGAGGTACACCCAAGGCCCAGACCCAGACAGGTCCTGCAAAACCTCAGCCCCAGTCACAGATGCTTGGGTACTAAATCACTGGCCCAGATGAACCACCTCCAACACTGGCCTGTAGACAGCATAGACCACGCTGCTGGCCTCAAAATCGCCTTGTCTCAGGTCTCTTTTTCTGACTGAAAATTTCCAGGGCAGCCCCAGGCTGATGGGTGGAGAAAAAAAATCTGTGTGGGTATGTTTCCTGAAGCTTTGAGGAAAACCTTTGAGTAATGATAGAGGGAGGAGAATAAAAACTGAACTTTCCATTGTTTCCTCTGTGAGTTGCTAGGTTCCAGAGACTCTGGGCTGGGTTTGCAGGACTGAGGTGAGCTGGGAAACAGAAGCAAATGCCTCACTAACTGGGAAGACCCAGACCTGGTTCCGAAAAGTGGGATCTCTACCATAGGTGCTGTGGGCTTCCAGGTGTTCTGGGGCCGTCCATCAGGACCTGGGGGATTGAAAGAATTCTTGTATTCTGACCCCCAACCCAGTCAGGTGTTCCATCTCCAAAGTATCTGGGGGTCCAGCTCAGAGCTGTAGGGGCAGAAACTACATCTTGCAGTGATTCAATCAACTCACTTGTCCCAAACCAGACCTCAGGGACAGCACTGAATAATGTCCATCCCTGTGTCAAACATGGAGATATAGATAAAAAGAGGAAGGATGCTCAGTATCTCTCTCAGCAAACCCCTAATCTGACAAAGAATGGGAACATAGTTCCTGTCTTCAGGTGCGTAATCCTGAACAAATATTCAACATCTCAGCTTCTCTGTTTCCTTATCTAATAATGCTAAGACCTCTCTCATAGTTTTGTTAAAAGGATTAAGATGAATTTTGATGTACGTATATGTATGTATGTTGCAGGCACATAGATTAAATAAGAGACATTTCTCTTATATTGTTTCTGGGTGTGTTCTCAGTCTGAAGAGGAAGACAACATCAGCTCTCACTCAGGGAGCTCCCGGTCTGATGGAGGAACAGCCACTGTACCTAGAGTGTTGCTCCCAATCTGATGATGGTGAGACGCAGCCCCAACCCCAGGGTCTGTAGACTGATAGAAGACAGCCTTGCTCTTGGGAACTCCCTGTCTGATGAGGAAGGCTTCAAACCTCCACTGACTTCAGACTTGGCAGGTGGCCAGTCCTGGTGGCAGGATTTTTCCAAGGTGGAGGGTCAGCATCCATGACAAATCACATTTCATGAACTGCCTTGGGTTTGTTCCCCACCTCGGGCCCTTTAAGTTCTAGAGCTTTGGCTTCTTGGATGATTTGCTCATGAGCAAGCAGAGGGAAAAGGGGAACAAGGAACCCTTTGTAGGTATTTGGTCAAGACTAAATTGGAGCTATAAGTTTCTTCCTAAAAGAGTTTGAGGAAAGAGAGTGCAGGCTGATTCCGGGACTGGAATTTGCTAGACTTACACGGAGGGCAGGAAAATAGGCCCTGTCTAGAAAAGTCTTCCAGAGTAGCTCCACCCCACCCACCCCACCCCTGAGGATTGGTCATCCACCTATTTATTCTGCATCCTCTTCCTCCCTCCTCAAAGATTTGGCCAAGTCTGTTTTATTTTGCAGTCCATGATATCTTTAGTCATGCTCTCAAGTTGCTTTGTCTAGGACTTGACTAATTTCCTCATATGGCTTGGAAGAGGAGCAGAGGCAGAGCTTCTGGGCTTTTCTGAGCTTCTGGAGGCACCCATAACCATACTGTGCATATTCATAGCTCAGGGCGCTCCTCAGCCTCTTTTGGAGAGAAACAATGCAAGCCTCATACAAGGTTCCTTAAATAAGGAAGGAGGGCCTACGAGAGTGGGTAGGCGGAGTCCTGGTGTGGCGTTGTGGGCTAATGCACTGGACTGCGAAGTTGTTTGAACCACCAAATTGGTGGTTCAAGCTCACCAGCCACTCCTTGGAAACCCTATACAGGGTCACTATGGGTTGGAACTGACTCAACGGCACTTAACAACAACTTGAGAAACAGGAGCTGGGAGACTTCTGGAACCAGCAGCATGGATTTGTGGTTCTTCTGTTCATCCCTCCAAATTGACAGGACTCAGTTCCTCCTGGCTTCCACTCCCACTCTGAATCTCGGTTTCTGCTCACCCATCTGATGTTCCTTCCTTCATTCATTCATTTGGGGTTACAGTGGGTGGTTGAGCAGGTTGCTCACTGACCTAGGGTACACAGTCATGCAGGCAAGGAAGGGCTGCAATGCACCCAGTTGGGGAACTACATCTACCCAGAAGGGGCTAATTTACACAAAGGCACTGTATGGCTTAGCTGTGCCCCTGCATTCAATAGTAAAATGAAGTACCTACTTAGTGTAAGGGTTTTGTATGGAAAACAGATGTTGGCAGAATAAAGATATTATGTCCTTGGTAGAATAGAAAATTGGTGTGAAAAAGAGTTGGGAAGGAGGAAAGGAAACAAGGAGATGAGGTTGCTGAAGAGGAAGAAAAGGAGGGAGGAGACAGTTTTAGGAAGGGAGTGAAAGTTAACATTAAGGGAAGGGACCCCATAAGACCCAGCAAGATCTGACCCTGCCCATCTCTCCAGCCACATCTCTCCCCCATATGGTCTTTACACATTCCTCATCCTCAAATGTTCTTCCCATCCCTTCACCCTACTTTTCCTTCAAGATTCAACTCAAGAATTCTGTCTCCAAAGACCCATCCCTCATGTACTAAACCATGTCATGTTCCCTGACACACTTTCCCACTGACCCTATGCTTAACATTTTTTGACAACTGTAAAAATTTGGAAGATCATTTAATCTTATAAGGCATGAGGAAGGCAGGGAGCCCGCCTGTTTAGTTTCTGTGTTGGTTCAAACTACTGCATTTTTACACAAACAACACACGGGCGTTATATGGTTAGTCCAAGACTCCTCAGCATATTTGAAAACGGAACCCATTTGTGTTTATGGAAGAATCTTTAAACATCTCCCAGGACTGGTGTTTCGCATGTTTGCAGATATTGCCCCAGAGCCTGGCTCCTTCACTGATCTTAAGTAGTCTCTAAAATTTGAATATGTCACTCATACCCCCCACCCCCACAGCTGCCCTCCAGTCAGGCTGGAATTCTTATAGTCTCCACACCCCCTCACATTCCTGCCCCACAGCCCTGCTTCTGCTATAGAAGACCTCTGTGTGGGGCACACAGTTGGAGCTCCAGAAATGAATATTCCCCCTCTTTAGTTAATGCACCCATATGCATTTTACTTCACTATGATTATAGTCTGATTTCATATCTTACTTCTCTCACCCTTCCTTTTTTTTTCCGTACCAGAAACCGAGTTGTGTGTTTTCATAAAGGCCAGGTGTACTCAAAATGAGGTGCCAGTTCCCAAAGTGTTTCTTACTAGTCTGAGGCAAAAAAAGGAGCTTGCTCTGGAGGATAAATCATCTACGTCACTAAGCAGTCTGTTTAGTTCAGCTGATATTGTTTTTCTTTTAGCAATACTTGCTTCATATTGGGAGCAGCAGGTCATACATCTACATTCTGGTGCAAAATCCTTTTTGCAGATGGTAAACTGTAACAGTTCAGGGACCAGCTGCTTTGAAAAGCACTGACAGTGACCTTGACCATAGAATTCTCTCCCTCAGTGCAGGGGATTTGGGTTTGATTTCTGGTGAATGCACCGGAAGTGCAGCCATCACCCCTCTGTCAGTGGAGGCTTGGGTGTTGTTGCTGTGATACTGAGCAGGTTTCAGGGGGAGCTTCCAGACTTATACAGACTGAAAATCAGCCAATAAAAACCATAGAGATCACAACGGTTCCATTCCATTGTGTGGGGTTAAACAGGAAAAGGTAAAAACATTCACTGTCCTCTCTACCCAGGAGACAAGCTAAAATGTTAATCAGGTTACTGAGTGGGACCAATCCTCTCCGCCCAGGAGTCAAACTAGAATGTTAATCAGGTTACTGAGTGGGACCAATCCTCTGGTTCCTTCCTGGCTTCAAACAGGTCTACAACCTAACCTCTCCCCTTTTCTGACCCCATATAAGTCTACACTGCCCTATATTTGGGGCTCAGAATCTGGAGAAATTAGCAGCTCTGAGCCAGCCGGCTTAATAAAATCTGAAACTCTGCTTCACCTCTCTGAGTGGTCTCAGTTTCTTCGATGACGGATCAAGAGCTGCAGTGACACTCTCGAATTTAAAACTACTTTAACAGGGTCACCACAAGTTGGAGGCCAACTTGTCACAGCTAACAACACAACACATCTACACTTGATCTGAGCCAAAAGACCAAGGAGTGATGTATTTTTAATTAGTCAGTATTGAGTCTTATCAACAGACCACACAGTTCATTAGTCCTATCCTATTGTTGGGTATTTGAGCAATTTCCAGATATATAGCTGAGCTGTTTCCAGATCTTTGTTACTAATCAAGCACCGCTATGAACAGCTACATATGGGCATGTGTCCATACACCTTTGTGGCTCCCTCTGTTGTTAAGGACCAGGGAGGTGGAGTAGCCTCCACAGGTTCACAAGTGGCAGAGACCAGCCTACCACCTAGACCTCTGACCCCCAGCCCCTGTTCCTTCCTCCTGCCTGCACTGCCCTTCCTTCTCCTCCTCGGCAGATTTTCCGTCCCTTTCATGGCTTTCTTTGCTTGCTTATGAGCCTTCTACAATTTTCCCACATGTTGTCTTTTGGTACTTGAGAGAAATCCTTTTGGAATGTCCTGTGCCTTCTCCCTCGAGTTCCCGGCTTTGTTCAATTGTTCAAGAGAAATTCCTGCCCTGCTGGGAGGGGCCCAGTAGGCTATTAAAGAGTTTGCCAAAATTGATGGTACCAACTCAGGCATGGTCCATGTCGGAGGCTCTTAGCCCCTCCTGTAGACTTCAGCTTAAATGAGAGCTGTGTGGAAGCACTTTGGTATGTGGGGGTGTGCCATTCACTCCTAGCTTTATGTTTTCTATATGGAGTAAGCAGGACCAGTCATAGGCAGACAGGAAAGGCATGTGGGATAAAGTGGGACAGGGGATGGGGTGAGGGACAGGGTGGCCTAAGGTTTAGAGGGTTAGGTTCAGGGATGAGGAAAGGGAAAAGGCAAGGTGTCAGGAATAGGAAGAGTGTGTCTGTCTCACATGTTGTTGTTGTTGTTAAGGTCTCAAGGCAAGTTGGTGGTGACAGAGTTGGGCAGGATGATGGATGTTTGTAGGTGGCTTGTAGGCCTGATCTGCCAGTACCTGGACTCCGAAGGAGCAATCCATGTAACAGAGAAGACCTGCCCACAGAGTTGGGTTTTTTTGTTTTGTTTTGTTTTTTGACTGTCATTTGTATAGAAGCAGATCACTAGGTCTTTCTCCCACGAAGCTGTGGGGTAGATTTGAACCACCACTATTCCACTTAGTAGCTGAGTGCTTAACCATTTCACCATGAGAGCTCCATCTATCATACATGCACCTTGATAATACAAAAAGCTTCATATATATTCTAGGATCATAAAATAGTGAAAGCAAAGGACCACACCAGATTTTTTTTTTTTACATGTACACAAAGTTCTTTAATATCGCACATGTATACCCAACAATGCCAATGATGGTTCTCCTGGATGGTACAAATGGTTAAACATTCAGCTACTAACCATAAAAGATTAGCAGTTCAAAACCACCCAAAAGCATCTCAGAAGAAAGGCCTAGAATTTATTTTCAAAAGACCCAAGCCAACAAAACCCTACTCTGACAAACATGGGGTTTGTTATACCCAGTGCTACCAAATGATGCAGAGACTATTAGATTGGATAATTGAGACTACGGGCAGCCTTTGAGCAAATTGTCTTCCTTTGTTTACTATTTATTGGAAAGATAATAATTCCAGGTTCACCCTTCCCTGTTTAAACACCTGTCTAAAGGGCAGCCTAAACCCTCAAGTTAAACACCATTCTTGTTTTATCTAATTTACTGTGCATTTTGGAGGCCTAGATGAGTTCCTCTTTCTTACGGAATCCATTCAATAAATACTAAGAAACCTGGAAAGAGTATTGGTTGAGAGTCAGAACCCTGGGGTTTTGAACTCCAGCTCTGCTAATTACCAAGAGTTGTAGTCTGGGCAAGTCACTTTCTATGAGTCTCAGTTTTCCCCTCTATAAAATTGGGTTCTAAAACCTAGTCTTGCAGGGTGGAGACTGTTGAGAGCCTAGATTTTAAGCCTTGGCAGGATGTCTGGCACACAGTATATTGTTATTAAGTGCCATCAAGTCGGTTCTAACTCATAGCAATCCTATATAGGGTTTCCAAGGAGCAACTGGTGGGTTTGAACCACTGATCCTGTGGTTTGCAGTCTAGGGCTGATCCTACAGCACCACAGCAGGTGTCCAGGCACACAGCGTGAGCACTCAGTAAAGAATGGTGTCCTTCCTTAGGCGTGAAGAGTCTTCCTCAGCCTCCCCCTCCGCACTCCCCAGCAGTTACAGGGACACCTGGGCCTCCTCTGTATACAAGGTGGACAGTACAGCAGGTGGTGGCATTGTTCTGCAGCCAGCATGCTGCTCCCTGTTTACATGCACCCCACAGCTTGAAGTGTGGACAGTGAGGACTTCCTGTGGCCTACACATGACCACAGGGAGCAGAAAATCTTCTCTAACCAATGAATTTGTCTCTCTGGACTTGTGCTGAAGGACTTGTGGAAGGGATTCATGGGCAGTGAGTATCCATCCCAAGTAGCAGTTAAAGGGCAGAGATTCTGTCCCTAAAGGGTACAATCCAACCTCCAACCAATAGGGCAAACCTCTGTTGAGCACCCACTATGGACCAAGGTAGAGTGTGTTGCACTGCTGGGCTGTGACTCAGAGAGAAGCCCCCTTGTTCTCAGAGACAAAAGTGGATGGAGTGAGGGTGATCTCTAGGGGCGCATCCCATCTTCTCTCCGGGGGCCACCACGGCAGTCTCACATTGGGGATCTTCAGGCTTGCCAACTTTTCTGCTTGGTCCTGGGACCAGATCCCAGTAGGTCACTGCCTCCAAGCACCGTGGAACCTTGTAGGCATCCAGATTCTACATTATTCATTCCACACTGACTCTTCTGAGCTGCTATTGACTGACCCTTCCATCACCAAGGAGATGAGGTGGTTCTACCACTAAGGGACTGGGTCTGAAGTTAGTAGTCACACAGACACGGACCTGAAGCAGCTAGGCAGGGTAGTTCAGGACTCAGGCCTGAGTTCTTGCGTGGGGATTCTCTCAATTCTCCCCACAGGAAGCTCCAGGCCTCGCCTGGATTCAGGAAGAGAGAGTAAGAAATTTCAGAGTCTAGAGGGCCCTTTGACGGTCTCTGTATAATACAAACAGTGTGGCACTGTAGAATAAGCACTGCACTGCAAAATCAGTTTGAACTGCAAGGCTGGTGGTTCAAGCCCACCAGCTGCTCCTCAGAAACCCTATACAGAATAGCTATGCGTCAGAACCTACTTGATGGCACTTAATAACAACAGTAACCAATCAGAAGGTGGCACCAAGGAATTAAAAACCCAGCAATCTACTTCTGTAAAGATTTGTTGTTGTTGTTAAGTGCCATTGTGTGGGTTTCAACTCATAGTGACCCTGCCAACCTTAGCAGTCCAGTGCTTACGCAGGGAAGGCTATGGAACTCAGTTCTACTCTGTAACACATTGGATCACCCTGAATTGGAATCGACTCCATGGCAACAGGTTTTTAAAAAAAATTTTTGAGGGCCCTTGGAGATTATTACAGCTACCCAACTCGTGTTTCAGGTGGGGAAACTGAGGCCTGGAAAGAAGAGCGACATGCCCAAGGTCTCAAGGCAAGTTGGTGGTGACAGAGTTGGGCAGGATGATGGATGTTTGTAGGTGGCTTGTAGGCCTGATCTGCCAGTACCTGGACTCCGAAGGAGGCTCCAGGAACATTTTCCCAGACATTCCCAGAGAGAAGAGAAAAAGGAGTGAGAAAAAGGAGCCACCTCATTTAGACCTTTCCCAGCTCATACCTTTGTCCAGACAGAACCATTGTCTTCAGAGATGACCCAGGAAGGACCCTCTTTCCACCTCCAGCACCCCTTACATTGTGGTATACTGTCAAGGATTTCCAACTCATAACAACTCCCTGTTCGGGACTTCCTAGGTTGTAATCTTTAGGAAAGCAGGTCACCAGGTCTTTGCCTTAGGACATTACGGAATGGATTCAAATGCTGAACTTTGTTTCACTGTCTTGCCAAAGGAACTCCTTAGCTCTCATTCTGATGTTGTTAAATGCCATCGAGTAGGTTGTGACTCATAGTGACCCTGTATAGGATTTCTGAGGAGCTGCCTGTGGATTTGAACTGCTGACCTTGTGGTTCAAACTGACCTTGGGATCCAGGGCATTCTCCTGCAGTGCCACACCCGGACTCCTGGTTTTCACACTAGACTCCCAAAAATCTTTTCCTTAGGTCTACCCTAAGCCCTGGTGGGTTAATGCACCAGACTGCAAAGCCATTTGAACTGGAAGGTCGACAGTTCAAGTTCACCAGCTGCTCCTTGGAAACCGTATACAGGGTCACTATGGGTCGGAATCTACTCGATGGAACTTAACAACAACAACCCTATACCCTACATCTTTAAAAGAATAAAAATATATATAAAGAACACTGCCTGGCTATCCTTATTACTTCTACCTTTCTGCCTCCATGGTACTGTGCTAAGATCATCAACAATCAAAAAAAAAGAAAATAGATGAGTGTGGTCAGGGATTGGGAATATACAGCCACTGTATTTCCTTGCATGGGAAGCTGAGGCTAAGGGAAGCTAGGAACCTCCTGAGTTTTCCATTCAACATAAAAGTCAGCAATTTCAACCTGAAATCTATGGGCTTTACATTTGGCCATAGAGCACCCTTGCCATTTTTAAATTCATTGCTAACATAAAACTCTGGATCCCTAGCTTCTCTTGAAGAGGCCGGCCTGCAGCACACTTGAGAGCAGGGTAATGGCTGCTGTCTTTAGACTAGTTATTCCTTCTCTGCTTAGCCACAGTCCCCACCCTTCCCTGTTGCCACCACCCAGTCCAATTCACTCGCTGACCTTTTACCTACCTGACTCTACAGGCCCTTGGGTTTGTAACCCCTAGTCTAAATGACTGTTTCCCTCCAACTGAGTCTTGTTAGCAGCAGTCTGCCACAGACAATTTATTTTCCATTTTATAATTGGCATTGGTGTCACCACCAATTAGAAGGTTTGGAGATGGGTTCAGGGACACTCCAACCTGAACGGATTGCCTCCCACAACTTGGGCAGACGACCTAGGGAAAAAATCCCATTGCCAAACAAGGGGAGCTCAGGCAACTTCAGCACCGGCTTCTGCAAGAGCATGGGAGAGGGGCTTTGGCTATTGAGCCGGCGTGTGTAACCCACATTGGTGGCATCGTCCATGTACTGTAGAGTACCAGCCCTAGCCCTGCTGCTTGATGGCAGCATGGAAGTGCTGGTCTGGTTGTGGGTGGCCATGATGGTGCTGGGATTGGAGTAAGTGTGTTGGGAAGAGTGGTCCAGTTGGTCCATGTGGAGGGAGTTGGTGGCTCGTTCCAGGTAATTGGCTGCAAGCCTTGGTAGGCTCAATGCTGTTTTGGGGCAGAGGGTGTAGAAGGAATTGGTGGACCGGTCAAGATAGTTAATGCCTTTGATGAGTTGGTCCAGGAAAGTGGGGTTGGACGGGCTACATGCTCGATCTGTACAAAGCAGGCAGTTGGGGCTGCCACGGCTGGCCGGCTTTCTGGCCACCTTGGGGCGGTTGGCCAGATGACTTGTCTCCACACACTTGGAATTGTAGGGCCGGCCCATGCAGATCCTTCCCAATGGGAATTTGGGAGAGCTGAGGCGAGACTTGCACTCTGAGGAGCTGCTGCAACTGCTGAACTCGGAGCCACTTGGTGTGCCGGTGCGCTTGAGACTGTTGGTCCCATTGAGGCTGGGGCAGTGGATCCAGCCGGAAGTCCGGGGTGGAAAGGACACATTGTTGGGATGGATTGGACGGCTGTAAGTGTTAGAACGGCCCACATGACGCCCAGACATTATGCACACCTGGAAATTGGTTACCTGTGTTTGGTGAAGAGAAAGGAGCATCAGTTCACTTGGGATCCCTGCTGACATACCCCTCTACTCCCACCCAAGGCTTTCTCTCCAGGTATCCTCTGCTCCCAGAGATGTAGCACCTCCAGCCATGCTCTCCCCTTCCTACACCCAGACCCTGAAATTTTCAATCTGGGAAACTAACATGCCAGTCTTCAGAAAGTCCAAAGAGAAAAGGGAAGGGAAACTAGGCCTTCAGAACAACCAATGCCCAGAAAAAGTTGATCAGTCTCCTCTATCCTTTCTCTCCAGCCCACGTGCTGAAATTCCCACTCATAGTTAGACAGAGACTTCAGAAGGTCCCAACGGTGAAACTGGGATATTCTAATGGTGAAATTTCAAGCACCAAGAGAGATTTTTTTTAGAGGTTAAATCAAATAGTGAATGTTGTTGTTGTTAGGCGCCATTGAGTCGGTACCGACCCATAGCAACCTTATGCACAGCAGAACAAAACACTGCCTGTATTTTATCCTGGGCCAGTATTTTATCAAAGCTAAGTAAAACATATTGTAAAATATAATGCTATTTTATGTGTGGCCAAGAAAACTACAAGACCCAATCAACTGCACAATGCACTCTTGTATTTAAAAATATGTTTTAGAATCAACACACTACCCTATTGCCCTCCTCATTGTGTCCCTGGCCCTTTGCTATGTGTTTTATATGGCTCATCTTACTTAATTTTCACTATAAATCAAAGAGGTAGTTACTATTTGATTCCCAGTTGACAGATGGGGAAACTGAGGCTTGGAGAGATGGCAAGACTTGCCTAAGATCACACAGCTTTTAAATAATAGGGCCAGGGGACCATCTCAGGGTGTCTATGTTGTTGGGGTGACTTTGATGCCCCTCACAGTCTAGGTTGGCTTTTCACCACTCTGATCTTCTGGCTGGATGGGGAGACGCAAGATGTGGGGGAAGACCCTTGCTAGTCCTCTATCTAAATTCATCCTGATTTTGGAAACAAAGGAGGTAGAGGGCAGATTGTACAACCAGTCTGCTGATGGGGCTGAATTTGTAAAATTAGAACCTCTCTGACCATGGAAGATCTCCCGGCCCACCCCACAAGAGGAAGGGGTGTTGGGGCCCCCACTTCTCCTGGTCCAAAAGTGGGCACTTCATGGAGGCTTAGGGCCTTATCAAGTTAAAGACTTGCCCAGTCCCTGTGCCCACTGTCCCTCTGCTCCCTAAAGTCCCTTTGCCTCCCAGTCCGAATGAGGGCTCTGGTTTCTCTCCCCATTACTGCCAGTTGATGCTAATTTTCCACTTCTGCTGGTGAGAACAGAGCGGTATTTGAGCTGGTCCCACCCAGAAAACAGCTGCCCGTTTCCCTCCCAGCCAGTGGCCCCACAGCTGCCCCTGTCCTTTGGATCTGAATAAGGTGGAATGTCAGGACCCTTGCCTTTTTCCTCCTAGGTCTGACCCCACCCTGTCTCCATCTCTGGAAAGTTAGGAGGTGAGGGAGGGCTGAACTCACAGCGCCTGCTCTGCCCTGCCCTCCCCTGCCCTCCCCAGGCTGTGCCCTTTCCCCTCTCACTCTTTTAGGAGGTAGATGACTTAGACCTCCTCATGCGCTCCACTGGGGATACCCTCATGCCCCACTCCAGACTGCTGGCCATGTCATAGAATCATAGAATCCTGGAGCTGGGAGGGGCCCCCAGGGGGCCATCCAAGTCATAACCCTGCCTCACTTTAATTCCTCCAGGACAGATGGACCTACTATTTAAAATGACACTTTCCAGTGTTCCTAGTTGCTTTTCTAGTATCTAGTTATGCTGAGAGGAAGTCCTATGCTAGGTCGACTATAACACCGCTTGCTGTGGTCAGCATCTCTTTTCTCACTGGGTCAGCAAATATATATTGAGTCTTCCTCAAGTGCTTTTTCTTGGTCATAATAGCAACGCCTTTTCTCCTGCCTCTCCCTCACTGCATTCAGCAGTCCCGTGGGGGAACATCTACTAGGAACTGGTCTCTGGCTAGAGCCTGAGGATTCTTTAAGAAGCAAACTCAGCATTCCTTTCAGGAACGCCCCACACACCCCAACTCTTCCAAGTCTGCTCCATAAAGGGCATGCAGTCATTTGTTGAATGAATGAACAAAATTCCCCTTTGAAGCTCTTAAAGGGATTTCATCATTTATGAAATCCTTATTCAAACATTTAATATCTATTTTTACTTTTAATATTGAAAAATTCTTTTTTTAATAATTTTTAATTTTGGTTTGGGTGAAAGTTTACAGAGCATATTGGATTTCCATTGCAATTTCCTGCCTACTATTGTAAAAATAGACATTCATGTGTGATAGAAATGAATATTGGGAATTATGATTATAGAAAGCTTGTAAGCCCAGCCTATAACTGATTGGATTTGCTAAAAAGGGGTTAGAATTTGCCCAGAGAAATAGGCTTCTGATTAAGGCTTTGTAGAGTATGTGGCTTTAGGTGGAATCCTGAGCTCCACCTGCGCCTGACCCAGGCCATGGTGCTTTCAATAGCCTCATATGGATGCGAAAGCTGGACAGTGAATAAGGAAGATCGTAGAAGAATTGATGTCTTTGAGTTGTGGTGTTGGAGGAGAATACTGAAAGTGCCATGGACTGCCAAAAGAACCAATACATCTGTTTTGGAAGAAGTGCAGCCAGAGTGCTCCTTGGAGGCCAAGATGGCTAAGTTTCGTCTCTCATACTTTGGACATATTGTCCAGAGGGAACAGTCGCTGGAGAAGGATGTCATGCTGGGTAAGGTGGAGGGTCAGAGAAAAAGGGGAAGACCCCTAACGAGATGGATCGGCCAGGTGGCATCATTGATGGACTCAAATGTGGCAGCGGTAGTGAGGTTGGCCCAGGATCGGACATTGTTTCATTCTGCTGTGCATGGGGTCTCTATGAGTTGGTTCCGACTCGATGGCACCTGACAACAACAACAACTTGTTTTGTATGTGTGCACCAAATATTTTTGTTTTGTTCATTTGTGAAATATAAGATAAAAATGGAGAGAAAGAGAGGGGAAAAAAAGAACAAATATTATATGAGACCAATGTTGTAGAAGGTTTTCTTGATAAAAGAAACAATCTATGATGGTTACGGTGGGAGGAGGGAGGGAAAATTATTCACGGGGTTGGTTTGAACCACAAGGTCGGTGGTTCAAACTCATCCGCTGCTCCTCGGAAACCCTATACAAGGTTACCATGAGTCAGAACCAACTGGATGGCACTTAACAACAACAACAGAGGGTAGATACATGTTAACATAGGTGACAGGGTAAGCACTATACAGCAAGAGGGTGGTAGCAGAGGAAAGATGAAGGTAGCAGGACATTCAGGGAAGAATGAATGCAATCGTTAAAGTGAATAGAGGTAAATGCTGTTAACTGTTGGTACATGGAAGGGATTATAACCATTTCAATGAAGCAAAGTATGATTTGTTGAATGTAAAACTATGGTTTGCTCTGTAAACCTTTACTCAATTCACAATAATTATAAAAAAGAATAGGTTAAAAAAAAACACAAAAAAAAGAATTTTCAAATAAAAACTTAAAAAAAAAAACCTACTATCATGTAGTGAATTGCTTAATAAGTCTCTTCTAGCCTTAGTCTTTGTAACTCCCATTAGACAAGTCTTTTCCTCATAGTTGTGACTAAGAGAAGGTGGGAGGAGATAGTGAAAGGTTAACATGATTCAGCTGTGGATGTTAACAGAATTCGTCATAATTGTAAAAACGTGGAACTCTAGCTGGGTATACAAGAAGCATCTCAAAAGCAGGAGAGGGATCTCAGTACCATCAAAGAAGAGCCAGGAGGGAAGCACTTCCTTTGGACCCCGAGATCCATGCACAATGAACCTCCTCAACCCATGAACAGAAAACTGACACCAGAGGAGCAGCAGCAGAACCAAGAGTCAGAGCCCTTGACACGGCAGTAGGTTTCCCAGCCCACTGAGCAAGTAAAGCTGAGTGGCTTTGGACATGAGGCCTGCTTACAGAGTGGGGCATCTCCAGGCACTTCATTGAGGGAGCTGGGTTTGCTGACCCACGGAGTTAGGCCAAGTGCCTTCTGGCTGAGGCTTATGGTTATGATGGTGTGTCCCGTGGGCATTGATCAGCAGCCCTATAAGAGCTTTGTGACATTGGCCAGGCAGAGAGAGACCTGCCTGTGAGCACGACTGAAGATAGACTACCTGACTGGAACAACTGTGCCCTGAGCATTTCTAACCTGTTAATTTCCCTAATAAACCCATAACTGTGACTGTGGTATCTGAGTTCTGCGGGGCCATCGCAATGAATTCTCAAACAGTGGGAGGGGTGGTTTCTGCTTCGTGTGTTTTTTACAGTTACTGAAAACTCTGAGTTTATGTTAATGGTGGTGGAATAATTTGGAAAAGGATAGCAAGACTGATTGCACAACATGAAGAATGTCCTCAATGTCACTGAATTGTACATGTAGAAATTGCTGAATTGGTGCATGTTTTGCTTTGTGTACTTTCACCAATAAGAATTTTTTATATTAATGAAAAACTTAAAAGACAAAGAAGTCACATACACTTCATCTAAATTTACTAATTATCAACATGTGTCACATCTATCATGCCATATAAGGAGCCCTGGTGTGCTGTGGGGTAGGTATTAGGCGGCTAATCAAAAGGTCAGTGATTTAAACCCACCAGCTGCTCTGAGGGAGAAAGATGAGGCTATTTACTCTGTAAAGTTTTAGTCTTGGGAACCCTACAACAGATTGCTTTGAGTCAGAATCAACTTGATGGCAGTGGGTTTGGTTTGACCACTCACTCTATGTATGTGTTTGTTTATATTTGTGTGTATGTGTGTATCTACCACTCGTCTGTCAGTTTGTTGTGCTGTGGTGGCTTGCATGTGGTTGTAATGCTGGCAGCTAGGCCACCGATATTTTAAATACTAGCAGGGTCATTTATAGTAGACAGATTTCAGCAGAGCTTCTAGACTACAGAGTAAGAAGAAGGAGAGGCAGACTTCTGAAGGTTTAGCCACTGAAAACCTTTTGAATAACAGTGTGGTATTGTTAGATACAGTGCCGGAAGATGAAATACTTACTGATGAAGATCAAAGACCTCAGCCTTCAGTATGAACTGCACTTCATTGTAAAGTAAACAAAAATCCTTACCACTGGACCCATAAATGACATTATGATAAATGAAGAAAAGATTGAAGTTGTCAAATATTTCATTTTGCTTGTATACACAATTAACTCTCATGGAAGCAATAATCAAGAAATAAAATGACATACTGTATTAGGAAAATCTCTTGCAAAAGACCTTTTTAAAGAGTTCAAGAGCAAAAGTATCAGTTAGAGGACTAAGGTGTGCCTGACCCAAGACATGATATTTTTAATCACCCCATATGCATGTGAAAGTTGAATATGAATAAGGAAGACTGTGGAAGAATCGACACATTTGACTTATGGTGTTAGAGAAGAATATTGACAATATCATGGATTGCCAGAAGGACAAACAAATCTGTCTTTGAAGAAGTACAGCCAGAATCCTTTTCAGAAGCCAGATGGCAAGACTTTGTCTCTCATACTTCAGGCATGTTATCAGGAGGGACCAGTTCCTGGAGAAGGACATCATGCTTGATAAAGTGGAGAGTTAGTGAAAAAGAAGACCCCCAATAAGATGGCTTGACACAGTGGTAGCAGCAATGGACTCCAACATAAAAAGAATTGTGAGGATGTGCATAGGGTTGCTATGGGTTGAAGCCTACTAGATGACACCTAACAACAACATGTATATGCATATGTATGTATGTATACACACACACGTACATATATTATTGCTTCAAGAGTAAGTTGTAGCAACAGTATCTTTTACCCTGAATACTTCAGAGTATCCATATTCACATTCCACTGATTATTCCTCTAATTGGGCCCAGGTATGGCACTTTAAAATAAGCACTGTACTACTAACCATGAAGTTGGAAGTTCAAACCCATCAGCCACACTTTGGTAACCCTATGCAGGGTTGCTATGAATTGGAACTGACCCAATGGCACTTCGCAACAACAATCCCTCTAATGTTCTTCCTGGTAATTATTTTCCCAACTCAGGAACCAATTTACGACCAGGAATTGTATTCAGTTTTCCTGTCTCTTTAACCAGTATCTTAGTTGTCTAGTTGCTATAATAAACACTATAAGTCAGTTGTGTTAACAAACAGAAATTTATTTCTTCACAGTTTGTTGTTGTTTGTTATTAGGTGCCATTGAGTCAGTACCGACTCATAGCGACCCTATGCACAACAGAATGAAACACTGCCTGATCCTGGGCCAACCTCACAATTGTTGCCACACTTGAGCCCATTGATGCTGCCACTTGGCCAATCCATCTTCCTCTTTTTCTGTGACCCTACACCTTACCAAACATGATATCCTTCTCTAGCAACTGATTCCTCCTGACAATATGTCCGAAGTATGAGAGACAAAGTCTGGCCATCCTGGCCTCCAAGGAGCACTCTGGCTGCACTTCTTCCAACACAGATCTGTTGGTTTTCTTGGCAGCCCATGACACTTTCAATATTCTCCTCCAATACCATAACTCAAAAGCATCAATTCTTCTATGGTCTTTCTTATTCGCTATCAAGCTTTCGCATGCTTATGAGGTTATTGAAAATATCGTGTCTTGGGTCAGGCACACCTTAGTCCTCAAGCTGACATCTTTGCTCTTCAACACTTTAAAAAGGTCTTGTGCAGATTTGCCTAATGCAATACGTCCTTTGATTTCTTGACTGCTGCTTCCATGAATGTTGATGTTGATCCAAGAAGAATGAAGTCCTTGACAACTTCAATCTTTTCTCTGTTAATAAGAATGCTGCTTATTGGTCCAGTGGCAAGAATTTTTGTTTTCTTTACATTGAAATGCAAGCCATACTGAAGGCTGTGCTCCTTGATCTTCATCAGTAAATATTTTAAGTCCTCTTCACTTCCAACAAGCAAGGTTGTATCATCTGCATATCACAAGTTGTTAATGAGCCTTCCTCCAATGTGGTTCTCACAGTTTAGGAAGCTAGAAATCTGCATTCAGGGTACCTATTCTAGAGGACTATCACTCATCTGTCAATGTGTCATGCTGTGGTGGCTTATGTGTTGCTGTAATGCTGGAAGCTATTCCCCAGTGGACAGGTTTCAGATGAGCTTCCAGACAAAGATATACTAGGAAGAAGGAGAGATAGACTACTTCTGAATATTTAGTCGCTGAAATCTTATAAATAGCAGTTTATAGAAATACAAATTGTCAGATAACACCAGAATAATGAATGTTGAGGCATGATGAAGAACACCAGAATATTGTCAGATAGCGTGCTGGAAGATGAGGCCCTCATGTTGGAAGGCACTCAAAATACAACTGGGAAAGTAGAGTTGACCATGATGACATGAGTGGAGTAAAGCCTTCCGGACCTTCATTTGTTGATAGGGCATAACTCAAAATGAAGAGAAACAGCTGTAAATACCCATTAATAATCGGAGCATGGATTGTATGAAGTATGACTATAGGAAAATGGGAAATTGTCAAAACTGACATAGAATGAATAAACATCGATATCCCAGGCATTAGTGAGCTTAAGTGGACTGGTATTAGCCATTTTGAATCTGACAACCACATGTTTTACTATGCAGGAAATGACAAACTGAAGAGGAATGGCACCACATTCATCATCAAAAAGAGCATTTCAAGATCTGTCTTAAAGTACAACACTGTCTGTGATACGAAAATATCCATATGCCTACAAGGAAGACCTATTAATACCACTATTATTCAAATTTACACACCAACCACTAAACCAGTTATGATGAAATTGAAGAGTTCTACTATTTTCTTGAATCTAAAATTTATCAAACATGCAATCAAGATACATTGATCATTACTGGCAATTGGAAGGCAAAGGTTGGAAATAAAGAGGAAGCATTAGTAAGTGGAAAATATGGCCTTGGTGATAGAAATGATGCTGGAGATTGCATGATAGAATTTTACAAGGCCAATGATGTGTTCATTGCAAATACCATTTTTAAACAACATAAAAGACAACTATACACATGGACCTCACCAGATGGAATGCACAGAAATCAAATTGACTACATCTGTGGAAGAGCTCCATATCTTCAGCCAAAACAAGACCAGGGCAGACTGTGGAACAGACCATCAATTGCTCATATCCAAGTTCAGGCTGAAGCTGAAGAAAATTAAAACAAGTCCACAGGAGCCAAAATATGACCATGAACATATTGCACCTGAATTTAGAAATCATGTCAAGAACAGATTTGATTAATTAGAAACTAAAGACCGAAGACCAGAAGAGTTGTGGGATGACATTAAGGACAGATTATTAAGACAAGAAAGAAGAAAAAGACCAAAATTGATGTCAAAAGTTTCTCTGAAACTTGCTCTCCAGCATAGAAATGCTAAAGCAAATGCAAGAAATGAAGAAGTGAAAGAGCTGAATAGAAAATCAAAAGGCAGCTCGAGAAGACAAAGTAAAATATTACAATGAAATGTGCAAAGACCTGGAGTTAGAAAACTAAAAGGGAAGAACATGCTCAGTATTTCTCAAGCTGAGGGAACTGATTAAAGAATTCAAGTCTCGACGTTCAATGTTGAAGGATTCTATGGGTAATGGAGTCCTGGCGTGGTGCTGCGGGTTAACGTACTGAACTGTAAAGTGGGCCTAAACCACAAGGTCAGCAGTTCAAACTCACCTATACAGGTTCACAATGAGTTTGAACCAACTCGATGTCACTCAACAAAAACAATAATGAGCAAAATATTGAATGATACAGAAAGCATCAAAAGAAGATGAAAGGAATACACAAAGTCACTGTATCAATAAGAAGTGGCTGATGTTCAACCATTTCAAGAGGTACCATATAATCAAGAGCCAATGATACTGAAGGAAGAAATCCACAATGCACTGAAAATATTGGCAAAGAACAAGGCAGTGGGAATTGATGGAATACAAACAGAAATCTTTCAACAACCTGATGAAGCACTGGAGGCACTCACTCATCTATGCCAAGAAATTTGGAAGACAGCTATGTGGCCAACTGATTGGAAGAGATCCATATTGGTGCCTATTACAAAGAGAGGTGACCAAATGGAATGTAGAAATCATCAGACAATGTCGTTAATATCATATGCAAGTAAAATTTTGCTAAAGATAATTCCAAAACGACTGGAACAGTGAACTGCCAGAAGTAGAAGCCAGATTCAGATGCGAATGCGGAATGAGGGGTGTCATTGCTGACATCAGCTGGATCTTGGCTAAAAGCAGAGAATACCAGAAAAAATGTTTGCCTGTGTTTTATTGACTCCACAAAGGCTTTCCATTGTGTGGATCAGGACAAGCTATGGACAACATTGCAGAGAATGAATATTCCACAACACTTAATTGTGTTTATGAGGAACCTGTACACAGACCAATAGGCAGTGTTCAAATAGAACAAGGGAACACTGAATGGTTTCAAATTTGGCAAGGTGTGCACCAGGGCTGTGTTCTTTCACCTTATTCAATCTGTATGCTGAGCATGTAGTCCAAAAAGCTGGATTAAATGAAGAAGAGCATAGCGGCAAGATAGAAGGAGGACTCATTAACAACTTGCTATACATAGATGAGGAATCCTGGTGTGGTGCTGTGGGCTAATGCGTCAGACTGCAAAGTCATTTGAACTGCAAGGTTGGCGGTTCAAGCTCACTAGCTGCTCCTCAGAAACCCCATGTAGGGTCACTATGGGTCAGAATCAACTTGACGGCACTTAACAACAACATGCATAGATGAAAGGAGCTCTGGTAGCGTAGTGGTTATGAGTTGGGTGGCTAATCTCAAGGTCAGCAGTTCAAAATTATCAGCTATTCCGTGGGAGAAAGAGGAGGCTTTCTGCTCCCGTAAGGATTTACAGCCTTGGAAACCCTATACAGGGTCACTATGAGTTGGAACAGAGTACAGAGAACATTACCGCCACTACCATACATAGATGATGGAGTCCTGGTACGGAGCTGTGGGTTAATGCACTGGACTGCAAAGTTGGTTTGAACAGCAAGTCAGTGGTTCAATCTCAACAGCCACTTAACAACAACAACTTACGTAGATGATACAACCTTGCTTGCTGAAAGTGAAGAGGACTTAAAATACTGATGAAGATCCAGACCACAGCCTTCAGTATGGGTTGCAACTCAATGTTAATAAAACAAAAATTCTTACCACTGGACCATTAAACATCATCCATATTAAAGGAGAAAAGATTGAAGTTGTCAAAGATTTCATTTTGTTTGGCTGCATCATCAGCACTCATGGAAGCAGCAGTCAAGAAATCAAATGATGTATTGCATTAGGCAAATCTGCTGCACAAGACCTATTTAATGTGTTCAAGAGCAAAGATGTCAGTTCAAAGACTAAGGTGAGCCTGACCCAAGCCATGGTACTTTCAATAACCTCATAGGCATGCTAAAAAGTTGGACAGTGATTAAGAAAGACTGTAGAACAGCATTTGAGTATGGTGTTAGAGGAGAATATTAAAAGTATCATAGACTACCAAAAGATCAAACAAATCTGTGTTAGAAGAAAGAAGTACAGCCAGAATGCTCCTTGGAAACCAGGATGGCCAGACTTCGTCTCTCATACTTCGGACATATTATTATCATGAGGTACCACTAGCTCCCAGAGAAGGATATCATGCTTGGCAAAGTGGAGGGTCGGAGAAAAAGATGGAGACCCCCAATGAGATGGATTGGCACAGTGGCAGCAGCAATGGGCTCCAGTGTAGCAACAATTTTGAGGTTGGCACAGGACCAGACAGTGTTTCATTCTGTTGTGCTTAGGGTCACTATGAGTCAGTACCGACTCAATGGCACCTAACATCAACAACAACTCTAGAGGAAGCTTTCTGCTGCCATAAAAAAATGCAGCCTCAGAAACCCTGTTCAGGGTTGCTATGAGTCAGAACCAACTCCACAGCACACAACCACCACTACTTTAGAGTAAGTGGTGTGAACTCTGTTGGAAGGTCATTGTCTCTGTAAGCTGCTGCTCATGGGCACCTCTCTCCCACCATCTCTGCTTCCCTAGCCGGCTTGTTTCATGTCGTTTATAGCTCAAAAAAGATCATGCAAAATACACCCTACACTACTATTGCCTCATTAACAAAGGCAACCAATCACCGAATGGGATTATGTTCACAAGAGTTCTTGTTATTGGTGGCTTCAAGTTAGCCCCAACTCATAGTGATTCTATGTAGAGCTGAACAAAACACTTCCCAGTCCAATTGTTGTTATGTTTCAGTCTGTGGTTGCCATTACTTTGTCAATCCATCTTGTTGGGGGTCTTTAGCGTAGTGGTTACGAATCGGGCTGCGAACCTTAAGGTCAGCGGTTCGAAACTACCAGCTGCTCCGCGGGAGAAAGATGAGGCTTTCTAC
>NW_006408565.1:17201456-17228003 GCF_000296735.1 Chrysochloris asiatica | reverse complement strand
TGGTGTGAGATGATATCTCATTGTTGTTTTGATTTGCATCTCTCTAATGGCTAGTGATCCTGAACATTTCTTCATATGTTTGTTGGCTGCCCTGATCTCTTCCTTAGTGAAGTGTCTGTCTTAAACACTTTTTTAAAGAGGTCTTTTGTAGCAGATTTGTCCAATGCAGTAAGTCATTTGATTTCTTGAATCCTGCATCCATGAGCATTGATTGAGGATCAAAGTAAAATGAAATCCTTGATAACTTCAATCTTTTCTACAATTATCATCTTTGTTGGTCCAGTTGTGAGGATTTTTTTCTTCCCATTGAGTTATAATCCATACTGAAGGCTATATTCTTGATCTTCATCAGCAAGTGCTTCAAGTCCTCTTCACTTTCAGCAAATAAAGTTGTATTGTCTGCATGTTGCATGTTATTAATTGAGCCTTCCTTCAATCCTGATGCCATGTTCTTTTTCATTTCATGGGATTATTTTCTCAGCATACATATTGAGTAAATATGGTGAAAGGATACAACCCTAGCCCACAACTTTCCTAATTTTAAAGCACACAGTATCCCTTGCTATGTTTGAATGACTACCTCTTAGTCTATGTACAGGTTCTACATGAGCACAATTAAGTGTTCTGGAATTCCCATTCTTCACAATGTTTTCCATGGTTTGTTATGATCCACACAGTTGGATACCTTTGTCAATAAAGCACAAGTAAACTCTTTCTCTTTCTTTTATTCTCTGTGTTCAGCCAAGATTCATTTGACATCAGCAATGATATCCCTCACTCAACAGGCATAGAAGTCAGGATTTACAGCACAGATTGTTGAGGGACATAGTTCAATTCATAAGAGCCAGTAAACCAATTTCCTCTTGAGTTAATTCTAACTCAAGGCTACCCCATGTGTGTCGGGGTAGAAATGTGCTCCATAGAGTTACAGTGACTGATTGTTTGGAAGTAGATTCCAGGTCTTTTCTTCAGAGGCATCTCTGGGTGGACTCAAACCTTTAGCCTTCCCGCTAGGTGATTGTTGTTGTTAAGCGCTGTCAAGTCAATTCCGACCCATAGCAATCCTATATAGAGTTTCCAAGGAGTAGCTGGTGGGTTTGAACTGCCGATCATATGGGTTCACAGTCCAGTGCTTATCCTTCAGTGCCACACCAGGATCGTTTCAACTAGGAATTGAGTAAATTTACCATCTTCAAACCCACCAGCCACTCCTCAAACCATATGCAGGGTTGCTGAGTTGAAACTGACTCAGCAGCACTTAACAACATAGTCTATATGTATATCCTTTTTCATTTCCTTTCATCTGGAAGTGCTCCTCAATCTGTCTTTGTCTTTTATAACTTTGATATCTTTGGAGAGTGCAGCCCAATTGTGGGGAATGTTCTTTCATTTCAGTTTATCTGGTGTTCCCTATGACCCTATCAGGTTTACAAAGCATTTTAACATTGAAACCTCCAGGTCTCCCTGATCTACAATCACTGAGAGTGAAGGGCCTTTTGCCCCCATGGGGTGATGCTAGTCTCCAAAAAGGGAGCCAGGAGGAGGGGTCAGATGGGTGCCTGCCTGAGAAGGAAGAAGAGGCCATGAGGGAACTCAGAGACCCAGGGATAGGGTGCTGACCTTCTGATGTGGGGTCTGAGCCAGGGCCTGGTTCTGCTCTGGGCCAGGGGCCTGGCAGGCGGGCAGCCAGCTAGAAAGCTGGGCCTCTTGTGCTGTTTGTCCTGAAGGTACCCAGGCATCGAGATCACTGGCCATTTCTGGCCTGGGCACTAAGGGTTTCTGGAAATAGCTGCAGGACAATTATTTCAGGAGGAATGTGTCACTCTTCCATCTTTCCAGAAAGTGGGGCTGTGTCCTATAAGATCAGGAAAGTTCCTCTCATGACTCCCCAACCCTAGGCCTTCTGGGAGCCACATAGACTTTTGGAGCCAGAAGGGACTGGGAACCTGGAGTGGGATCCAGGAGACTTGAAACCCATTTCCCCAGAGTTGTGGACTCTCAGGACTCAACCTGGAGCCAGGCTGGTTGGCAGGGATCCAGCTGACTCCAAGCCCAAGCTACATGATGGGGCGAGCATGGGGGAGCTGTCTGTCCCACCTCTTGCCTAGGTTCATCCCAAGAAGCTGACATTAGAAGAGTACCTACTATGTGCCAGACACCCCGACATTGTTGATGCTGATCTCACTCCCCTGAGAGGAGGTATTTTGTTTCCTAGATAAGGTCATTGAGACTCAGAGAGAGCAAGACCACCTAAAACTAAAAGCAAGACCACCCCAGAGCTGTGGAGTCAATTCTGACTCATAGTAACCCCTACAGGGTAGCCTAGAATTGATCCCAAGGGTTTTCGAGGCTATAAATCCTTACAGGAGCAAACAACCTCATCTTTCTCCCTCAGAGCAGCTGGTGGGTTCAAACAGTTGACCTTACATTAGCATTCCAACACTTAACTCAGTGTACCACCAAGGCTCCTTCAGGCTCACCTGGTGGTAATGGTGGTTGCGTGCTATGTAGTCAGTGCCAACTCATAGTGAGCCTGTATAGGGTTTCTGAGGCAGTACATCTTTATGGGAACAGTAAGTGTCTTCTTTTCCCGAGGACTGGCTGGTGGAGTTGAACTGCTGGCCTTGTGATTAGCAGTCCAGCTCTTTATTCACTACATTACTAGGGGTCCTTTCAAGCTCGCCTTCTTAAGTGCCGCCGAGTCAGTTCTGACTCATAGTGACACTGTATAGGTTTCCTGGGAGCCTTTGGTGAGTTTGAGCACTGACCTTGCTGTTCAAACTGACCTTGTGGTCCAGTGCATATTCTACAGCACTAGGTTATACTTCGAATCTGGGCTTTGGGCTGCAGCACTAAGTCAGGAAGAGGGAGAGCCACCTCCTCACACCAGGAAAACTCAGTGGCCCTGTGAATGGAGCAGGATTGAAAAGGGCCCAGATTGTTGGCGACAAGGGCTGGTGGGCATTGGAGGCCCTTGTTCCCCCTGGTGCCCTCACCCCATGTCCCCAGCCAAGCCTGGATGCCTTCCCTCCCTAAACGTTGTTGTTAAGAGCCATCAAGTCGGTTCCAACCCATAGCAACCCTTATACAATAGAATGAAACCCTATGGGGTCCTGTGCCATCCTCACAATTGCCCCTATGCTTGAAACAATTGTTGCTGCCACTGTGCCAATCTATCTTGTTGGGGGTCTCCCTCTTTTTTGCTGTCCCTCCACTTTACCAAACATGATATCCATCTCCAGGGACTGGTCCCTCCTAATAACGTCTGAAGTATGAGAAGTCTGGCCATCTTGGCTTCTAAGGAACATTCTGGTTATACTTCTTCCAACACAGATTTATTTGTACTTTTGGCAGTCCATGGTACTTTCAATATTCTCCTCCAACATCATAACTCAAAGGCATCAATTCTTCTACAGTCTTCCTTAATCACTGTCCAGCTTTCACACGTTTATGAGGTTATTGAAAATACCATGGCTTGGGTCAGGTGCACTTTAGTCCCCAAACTGACATGTTTGCTCTTCAACACTAAAAAGGTCTTGTGCAGCAGATTTGCCTAATGCAATATGTCGTTTGATTTCTTGACTGCTGCTTCCATGAGTGTTGATGGTTGATCTAAACAAAATGAAGTCTTTTACAACTTCAAATATTTTCGCCATTTCTCTTTATGTTATTTATTGGACAAGTGGTGTGGATTTATGTTTTCTTTACATTGCAGTGGACTTTGAGCTTCATCAGTAAGTATTTTAAGTCTTCTTCGCTTTCAGCAAGCAAGGTTGTATCATCTGTATAGCGAAGGTTGTTATGAGTCTTCCTCCTGCCTAATGCCATGTTCTTCTTCATATAATCCAGCTTCTTGGATTATTTGCTCAGCATAGAGTTTAAATAAGTATGATGAAAGAATACAACCCTGGCACACACCTTTCCTGATTTTAAAGCATTCAGTGTCCCCTTGTTCTGTTCAAACAACTGCCTCTTGGTCTATGTTCAGGTTCCTCATGATCACAATGAAATGTTCCAGAACACTCATTCTTTACAGTGTTGTTTATAGTTTGTCATCCACACAGTCTAAGACTAACCCTTTGCATAGTCAATAATGTACAAGTAAACAGAGCAGGAATGAGTTCAAGGTCTCAGAATGTCTGGAGTGGGTGGCACCTGCCCTGCAGAATCTCCAGGCCCAGCAGCCCCTATTCCTGCCCTTCTTCAACCACCTCTGACCTTGGTTCTTCATGCCCATTGCAAAACTAGCTACAAACCATGGTTTTTCATCACCCTTTCCCTCTGCCAGTCTCCCTTCTCCCTTACTCCCCTCCCTGCAGGGGCCACAAGCCCCACCCACATCCTCCTCCCCTCCTGTGCGTCACACACCAAGACTGCCCTCTCCCCCATAGAAGAAGAGTTCAGGGACATCTCATTCCCCAAGGCTCTCATAGATCTTATGACCCTGTCTCATTAGTGCATGTGATACTTATTAACACCTCTCTTCTCTCTCAAGGTGACAGGAGGAGCATCCCTATCTCCTCAACCACAAGGCCAAAGCAAAGCATCACAGGTAAGGAGTAAGTCCAGTTCAGTAGTCACATATATGTGACATTCATGTTACTCCAGGGGCCAGCTGAACCAAGAGTCATTAGACCTTCTGTTTTCCCGCCCCACCTGGAGGGCATGTGTACCCAGCTTCGGTGGCTGTTGGCAGTGTGACTCACCTGAGCCATTACTTGGCACTGGGCCATCTTACCTGCAAGGCTGAGAATTTCTCCTGGGCCAGGTTCAAGCCCTCCCCCAGCTTCAGCCTTCCACCCACCAGAGCGCCATGAGTCATATACTATCCTCATCCCCCAACACCCTCCAGGCTAAGGGGCCTCCGCTCACCATCTGCCAAAAACAACGTTCCCCCAAGCCCTCATGTGGCAAGTACAAGCCAGGACAGATCTGAGTTCTGGCTGCTGGGATGGGTGTAGCTTGGCAGGAGGCTGAGCCGGCAAAGTCTCTCCTTTTGGAATAAGGTGGTCAATCTCGGGAGGGGCGGACAGGGCTCCCATCTTTATGGGGAGTGGGAAATTCCCTCTAGAAGGGAGGTGCTGGGTTCATAGAGGGTAAATCTTGCTGAGAGAAGACAGTGGCAATGGGAGATGGGACCCAAAGTGCTGACTTGTATTGTGACCTTGGTTAATAGCTGGAATTCTCTGAACCTCAGTCTCCTTTTCTATAAAAGGAGGGTGCCCTGGGAGCACTGTTGACTGAGTTGTAGTAATAGTGAGTGTTTATGTTTCCAGGCAGAGTTCTAAACACCCACATCAACTTACAGGCCGCCACAGGGATGTGCTGGAGCTAGCTTTTCCTGGTTCACAAGAGTCCATTGTTAGCTACTCTGGGACTTAGCGTCCACAGGAGTATTTGCACAGTTACAGCCTTGGAAACCCTGTGAGGGCAGTTCTACCCCGTCATTTTGGATCATTTCTCCCCTATCCTATATGGTTGTTATGAGTTGTAGTTGGCTTGACAGTAACAGGTTAGTCCTTAAGCTGTTAGGAGCTTGGAATCAGTCATGATTGGAGTATTTTCCTTAGAGTATTTGGACAATATGGAATCCTGGCATGGCACTGTAGGATAAGCACCTGACCGTAACGTTGGTTTGAATCAAAAGGGCGACAGTTCAAACTCATCATCTGCTCCTTGGGAGCCCTATACTGGGCTGCTATGAGTTGGAACCAACTCGACATAAGTTCACAACAGTATTCTCATCCAGGAGTTCTGGTGTGGCACTGTAGGATGAGCACTGGACCACAAGGTCAATTTGAACCACAAGGTCAGAGATTCAAACTCACCAGCTGCTCCTCAGAAACCCTATACAGGGTTGCTATGAGTCAGAGACGACTTGACGGCACTTAATAACAATAACAACATCCTCATCCACAAAACCATAATAATAATGACCTATGTGTACTGACCTCAATCCTCTGTCAGTTTGTTGTACTGTGGTGGCTTGAGTGTTGCGGTAATCCTGGAACCTAGGCCGCTAGTGTTTCAAATACCAGAAGAGTTACCCATGGACTACAGGTTTCCGTAGAGCTTCGAGACTAAGAGCAGACCAGGAAGAAGAAATAAGCAGGCCACTGCTGAGGGACTGTTATTATTGTTGCTAATGCTGTCAAGCTGGTTCCAACTCATAATGATCCTGTGTAGGACCAGGCCCTGAAAACCTTAGGAATAACATCTGATAATAGTGCCAGAAGATGAACCCCTCAAGTTGGAAGATACTCAAAATATGACTGGGGAAAAGCTGCCTCCTGAAAGTTGTTGTTGTTGTTGTTGTTAAATACCATGGAGTTGTTTCCGACTCATAGCGACCCTGCACAGGGTTTCCAAGGCGGTAAATCTTTACAGGAGCAGAAAGCTTCATCTTTCTCCCATGGAACTGCTGGTAGTTTCAAACTGCTGACCTTGAAGTTCACAGCCCAATTTGTAACCACTATGCTACCAGAGCTTCTTGTTGTTGTTGTTGTTAAGTGCTGTCAAGTCGATTCCAACCCATAGTGACCCTGTATAGGGTTTCCAAGGAGCAGCTGGTGAGCTTGAACTGCCGACCTTACAGTTCAAACGGCTTTGCAGTCTGGTGTATTAACCCACAGTGCCACACCAGGATGCCTTGTTGTTGTTGTTGTTAAGTGCCATCAAGTCGATTCCGACCCATAGCGACCCTATACAGGGTTTCTGAGGGTGTAAATCTTTACGGGAGTAGAAAGCTTCATCTTTCTCCTGCAGAGCGGCTGTTTCCAACCACTGACCTTAAGGTTCGCAACCCGATTCGTAACCACTACGCTACCAGAGCTCCTTTGTTGTTGTTGCTGTTAAGTGCCATCGAGTTGGTTCCAAACCATAGCGACCCTGAACAGAGTTTCCGAGGGTGTAAATCTTTATGGGAGTAGAAAGCCTCATCTTTCTCCTGCGGAGCAGCTGGTAGTTTCGAACTGCTGACCTTTAGGTTTGCAGCCCGATTCGTAACCACTATGCTACCAGAGCTCTTTAGCAGTTGTTAAATGCTGTCGAGTCAGTTACAACTCAGCGACCCTGTTCAGGGTTTTCAAGGAGTGGCTTGAGGGCTTGAACTGCCTACCTTGCAGTTAGCAGTCCAGTGCTTATCGTACAGTGCCACACCAGGACTTCCCTCAAAGTAGAGTTGAACTTAATGATGTGGATGGAACAAAACTTTCCAAACTTTCATTTGCTGATGAGATATAACACAAAATAAAAAGAAACAGCTGCAAATCTCCATTAAGAATTAGAACATGGAATGTGTAAAATATGACTGTAGAAAAATTGGAAGTTGTCAAAAATGAAACTGAACACATAAAGATCTATATCCTGGGTATCAGAGAGCTGAAATGGACAGGGATTGGCCATTATGAATCAGACAATCATGGTTTACTATGCCAGGGATGACAAATTAAAGAGGAATGACATCACATTCATTATCAAAGAGTATTCTAGAACCATCAAGATAGAAGAACATGAGAGAAGCAAGAGATTTTAATCAGAAAAGTGGCGGCAGCAGAGACGGTGGCAGAGGTGGCGGCAGAGAGAGACAGAATAGCAGAGGACGGGCCAAGTGGCAGCATCGATGGACTCCAGCGTGACAACAGTAGTGAGGTTGGCCCAGGATCATCGGGCAGTGTTTTGTTCTGCTGTGCATAAGGTTGCTATGGGTCGGTACCGACTTGATGGCACCTAACAATAACAACAACAATAGACCCATGGACCGAGAAAGGCAGTGTGCCTGTGGGCAGGAGGTTGGTTTGTAAAATGTGCCCTTTGGACATATGAATGAATATACATTTTCAATGTGGTGTGTGCACATCAAAAAAAAAAAAAAGGTAATAGTGGTAAATACTGTTGTCTAAGTGTTCATGGAGGTGTTTGTAATCATTAAAATGATTTGCTAAATGTAAAATTAATGATTTGCCCTCTAAGCCTTCACTCACTCAATACACAATAAAAACTTAAAAAAATAATACCATGTCCCACCCCCTCCATACACAGAGTAGACAGGGATGGGCAAATTGGACACTGGCTACCCAAAATGGAGGGGTGGGGGGAGGCTACAAAGGCAAGAAGTGACTGGCTTAAAAACTTTCAAGAGGGAGTCTAGATCCAGAGGGCACAAAGGAAGGTAGAATCTCCACTGAGTAGCATCCAATCTGTCTGGGCGGGACTGATGAAAGGAGATGGGGATAGCACTCATGTGGTACAATAGTGAATAATTGTTATCAGGACTGCCTGTGAGGGTTGGAAATGTAAAAGTAGATGTTTTGTAGCAAAAGGAGGGGAGTGGTTGACTTTGCAGTCCAGGAGCAGAGGTCCCTGGGACCATCAAGGGAGAAGAGCAGAGTGTGGGACCCTACCCAGAGAAACAGTGACGCCAGAGATGGAGGCAGAGACGATGACATGGAGAGATGGAGTGGCTGGGGACTCTAGACCCAGAGAGGGAGAGGGGCTGTGTGCTGATGACCGGGGGACAGGCTTGCAGGGTATACCCTTTGGTTGGTTGATGATGCATGGAGGGTATTGTAACCATGGCAATGAAATGATATACGATAGGATGAAGGTAAAGCTAATGTTCTCCCATGTAAACAATCACATAATTCACAATAAAACATTAAAAAAAAAAAAAGAACCTGGCATAGGGTGCAGTAGAAAGGGGTCTGGACTAGGAGTCTAGAGTCCTGGGCCTGGGCTCAGCTATGCTACTGTCCCACTGTGTGACCTTGAGCAATTCCCAGCCCTTCTCAGGGCCATACTCTCCAGTCCCTAACAGCCTTTCTAATGCAAATGTTTTATTAGATAGTGTTTATTCACTTCAACTCAAAAATTTCCACCATCTCTTAGGTACTTTTTTATTTACACATCTAACCTCCACATTGGAGTCCTAGTGTGACATTGTGGGCTAAGCACTGGACTGATAACTGCAAGGTCACCAGCTCAAACTCACCAGTCACTCGTTGAGAACACTATATAGGGTCACTGTGAGCTGACATTCACTTGATGGCACTTAACAACAGCCGTCTCCCCATTGGAGTCCTGGTGTGGCACTGTAAGCATTGGACTGATACCCAGGAGGCTGGTGGTTCAAACCCACAAACAGCTCTTCAGAAACACTGTGAGTTGGAACTGACTCAACGACACTTAACAACAATCCCTAAAGTCAGGTTCTTTCCTTGTTCTGTCTCCCCAGTGTCCATGTAGGCCCTGTACTTCCTGGGCTCGTGGAACAAAAGAAGAGAGGCAGCTACCCATGTCTTGGAGCCTGCAGTTTGACATCTGTGGTGGAGGCTCCTGGACCTCCTTAGGACTGGTGCTTATGCACTTGCACATGACCCTGGGGTGCCCATGCCACCAGGGTGCCTGCATTTGCGTGTAAGTTGCTGGAAGCTGCAAAAGCAGGAGGTCACCGAATATGAGGAGAGCTAGCTTGGAGCTTTGGAGACTTAAAGACCTTCACTTCCTGTTCTAGAGTGTTTGCTAGAACTTGGCTCTGGCCTAAACCTTTGACCCTGACATTTAAAAAAAGATTTTTTTTTAATTGTGAACTGAGTCATTGTTTATATGGGAGAATATCGGCTTTATACTATCATTTCATTGCAATGATTACAATCTTCTCTGTGCATCATCATTCAACAGTATTTGCTTCTATTCCCTTGGTTTTTCTGTTTGGAGGGGTTGGGGAGATGGACACAAACACACTCAGGAACATATAATAATTTAAACAACCAAAGGGCACTTTCTGTAAGCCTGCCTCCTGGCTGCCAGCAGTCAGTCCCTCTCTTTCCATGAGTCTAGAGTCCTTAGCTGCTCCTTCTCTCCATGTCCCCATCTCTGCCTCCATCTCTGGTGTCACTGCTTCTCTGGATAGAGTCATTCATTTTGTTTGTGCTCTTCTCCCTTGATGGCCCTAGGGTCCTCTGTTCCTGGAATGTAAGATTAACTATTCCCTTGTTTTTGTTACAAAACTTCTACCTTTACAGTTGTGACAGTAGCAATTAGTCATGATAACAATTACTCACTATTTAAATTATAAGAATCGCATCCCCATCTCTTTTCACCAGACCCGTCTAGACAAGATGAAAACTATTCAGTGGGGAATCTATCTTCCCACACACACTCTTAAACTAAACTCCCTCTTGAAAACTTGTAAGCCAGTCACTTTGTGCCTTTCTTGCCCCCTCATTTTAAGTAGCCAATGTCAGAGTTGCCTGTCCCTATCTACCCTGTATACAGAGGGGATAGGATTGACACTTGATGTTTGACCCTGACCTTTGACCTCATCAGAAATGCAAAGGCAAGAAACCTCCCCTGAACTTGGCCTGGCATACCAGGTATGGATGGAGACCTGAGCCAAGGGAGCCAAAGCCTGCCCTCCTTGACTGGCCCAGCAAAGTTCAGCATCTCTGCCCAGCTTCATGGGGTGTACTTCATCAATGAAACCCCCACTAGCATTTTAGTAGATCCTGAGCAGGATGCTTGGGCAGTGAGGGCAGGCTCAGTTTCCACTTGAACCTCTCAGAGGCTGGGTAAGCATGGACATGTTACCTCACCTCCCTGAGCTTCAATTTTGTCATCATCTTTCACACAAGTTGATTCAGTCTCATAGGACCCTGTGTGACAGATTATCACCTAGGGGTCTCTAGACTGTAATTACTTTAGGGAAGCAGGTTGCCAGATGTTTTCTCCCATGGAGATGTTGGCTAGGTTCAAACCACCAGTCTTCCAACGAGCTGCCCAAAACTTAGTCATTGAGTCATATTGTGAGACTGTATGTAGTGTGAGAGCTTCAAAAAGTACATAGAAAATGTCCACTATCTTTTCATTAATTTTTTCACAAATTTTTTATGTTCCCTCATATATTTTCAGATGTTATATATGTATGTATGATATTTCACTGAATGTGTTTTATAGTTTGTTTTTTTTACTCAATGAAATGTTTTTGAGATCTGTCCATATCAATACATGTAGCTCTGGTTCAATCATTTTACTGCCGTTGAGTAATGTACGTTATATCACAATTCTTTCATTCTTCTCTATGTTTCTTTCCAATAATTTTTTTTTTTTTTTGCTATTTCAACTGAACACTGAAATTAATCTGATATCGTTACACATATCAAAATACGAATTAAGATACACGATAGAATAGGATGAATGTAAAACTTATGTTCTCCCATGTAAATTATCACGTAATTCACAATAAAAGTTAAAAAAAATATGAATTAAGCAAGAATGAATGTTATCAGGGAAAGTACATTCATCAGCTAGTGGTTTGTGTTCTCCACTTGAGGTTGTTAAGTGCTGTCGAGTTGGTTCTGACTCATAGTAATGCTGTATAGAGTTTCCAAAGAGCGATTGCAGGTTTGAATCACTGACCTTGCAGTTACAAGTCTAGTGTTTATCCTACAGCACCACATGATCCACTTAGATGACAGTCTTTTATTTGATCCTTTTATTGATTAATTTAAAGCTTTTTTTTTTTTAATGAATTGGGTGTTCAGTTTTCCGTTCAACAACTCATACACATTTTGTTTCATCTCATTGCTTGCAAAGCCCCACAATGTAAGATCACGTGACATTAATTTCTAAACCCCAAATCAGGGCACACATCCTGATGATGGGACAGGTGGTCTGCAGTTGCGCTGTTCTAACATATGAGAGCAATATTTGTCCCTGTCTGTTACATACTTTCTATAGACCAGGCCCTGTGCTAGCTAAGTGCTTTACCTCTCCAATTTTCTCCAAAGCACTGTCAGGGTATTTCCCCCACTGAGGAAACCAAGACACAGAGAGGTCGAGTATCTTGGTGGAGGTCACACAGCAGTGGTTGAGTTGGAATCCAAATCTGGATCGATTTTAAGCGGAGCAGAAAGGCCCCATTATCACCCTCCAGAACTGATGGAGCATAAAAGAAGGAAGGACTGATCCCAACTAGGGCTTCCAGGGCCCTTCCTTAAGGAGGTACCAATCCAGCCTAAAAGATGGGGAGCAGAGCTGAGGGTAGCCGTCAGCAGAAGTGAAGAGTGCAGCCAACACTCTTTATCTCAGTTCTTCTCTGTTTATCTTGTTTCTCTTTGCTCATCTCTTCTCTCATTTTCCCACCATTCATTTGTTCTCTCCCTCACTCACTCATCCATTCATCTCACATGAACTAAGCACCAACTCTTGCCAAAGCAGCAGAGACTGGGTGATGCTGTCCCTAGAATAGAGGGTGAGTGAATTCTCCACACTCAGTTCAATCTCTGTGGGGAACTCCTGAGACCTGTACTCTTCCTCAATCACAACCAGAGAGGCAAAATCACCTCAATACTAAAATAAAACAAAACAATTTGGAAAGCCTGCAGAGCCATTTGTGACTCTCTGGCGCTACCTGCTGCTGATTTTAGAGATCACATGCTAGGTTGACAACCCCCGCACAGCTTGAGGAAGAGACTGCTCAGGTCCTCCCATGTCACTCCTTCTGCATTGCCATCTGTGTCATAAATTCCATTTTAGGGGCTTCTGAGGACGAGGTTCTTGTCAGAAATAGGTAGTGCTCTGATCTTTGCCAGACTGAAATAAAAGTCTAAGTAAGAAGCAGTGAGAGAGATAGAGATGTTCGGGTGGTGTGTTTATTTTATTGTTCTAGAACATAATGTATGCATCATATATGCGTGCTGGTGTTGTGTGTGTGTGTGTTATGGATTGAAGTGTACCCCTGCAAAAGATATACAGAAAAGCTATGGGCAACATTATAGAGAAAGAGGATTCTAGAGCACTCAATCGTGCTCATGAGGAACCTGTACATAGACCAAGAGGCAGTCGTTTTAACAGAACAAGGGAACACAGAATGTTTCAAAATCAGGAAAGGTGTGTGCCAGGGTTGTAATCTTTCATCATACTTATTCAATCTGTATATTGAGCAAATAATTCGAGAGGCTGGATTATATGAATATATAGTGGCATGAGGGTTGGAAGAACACCTATTAACAACCTGCTATTTAGGAGCTCTGGTAGTGTAGTGGTTATGAATCCGGCTGCGAGCCGCAAGGTCAGCAGTTCGAAACTACCAGCTGTTTTGTGGGAGAAAGATGAGGCATTTTGCTCCCGTAAAGATTTATAGCCTCAGAAACCATGTACAGGGTTGCTATGACTCGGAACCGACTCCACGGCACACAACAACAACAAATGTAGTGGTTATAAATCGGGCTGCGAATTGCAAGGTCAGCAGTTTGAAACTACCAACTGTTCCATGGGAGAAAGATGAGGCTTTCTGCTCCCATAAAGATTTACAGCCTCAGAAACCCTGTATACGGTCGCTATGAGTCAGAATTGCCTTGACAGCACTTAACAACAACAACATATGTAGATTCAACCATGTTTGCTGAAAGTAAAGAGGACTTAAAATACTTACTGATGAAGCTCAAAGACCGTATTGGGTTGCACCTCAATTCAAAGAAAACAAAAATCCTCACCACTGGACCAATAAATAACATCCACATAAATAGAGAAAAAATTGAAGTTGTCAAAGACTTCATTTTGCTCAACACTCATAGAAGCAGCAGTCAAAAAATCAAACAACATATGTCATTAGGCAAATCTGCTGCATAACACCTCTTTAAAGTGTTCAAGAGTAAAGATGTCAATTTGAGGACTGAGGTGTGCCTGACCCACATGCCATGGTATTTTCAATAATAACCTCATATACATGTGAAAGTTACTGAATAAGGAAGACTGTAAAAGAATTGATGCATTTGAGCTATGATGTTAGAAGAGAATATTAAAAGTACCATGGACCACCAAAAGAACAAACCAATCTGTGTTGGAAGAAGTACAGCCAGAATGCTACTTAGTAAGCCAAGATGGCCAGACTTAGTCTCTCATACCTTGGGCATATTATCATATTTGGTAAAGTGGAGGCTCAGCAATAAATAGGAAGACCCTCAATGAGATAGATTGTCACAGTAGCAGCAACAATGGGCTCAGGCATAATAAAGATGGTGATGATGCCACTGGACTGAGCAGTGTTTCATTCTGTTGTGCTGTGCGTCAGTACTGACTCGAGGGCACTTAACAACCAACAAAAAGATACATCAAAGTCTCAACCCCTGTGCCTGTGACCGTGCTTGGGAGTAAGGGGTTTTCTCTTATGCTACTGAAGGCATATCAGAGTAGGATGGGTCCTAAACCTAGTCATTTCTGATAGTTCTCTTATAAAAAGGGAAAACAGACATGAAGAGACATCTAGACACACAGAGGGAAGACAGACACTATGTGATGATGGAGGCTGGGGGATGCCAGAAACTGTTGGTAGTTACTAGGGCCTCAAAGAGAACTAACACCCCGAATTCAAGCATCTGAAACTGCAAGAAGATACCTTTTTGTTCTTTAAAGCCACCAAGTCAAAGTGGCTGTGCCTAGGAGTGTCAAGGTGCAAATTCTGACTGTGTGTTTGTATTGTATACCATGCCAAGTGCTGTTGGAGACGTGCATGTGAGTGGTCCTCTGTGTACACACAATGTGGGCTCTGGATACACGTGGGAAGACGGGTGTGCAGCCTCCTTGTGTTTAGGTGGGACGGCCTGACGCGTTGTCTTCCAGTGATCCCAGTGGAATAGAGGCCCCGGTTGTTCATGTACACATTCTGCTTTGGTTTCCTTCCTTTCCCTGTCTCACTTTCCTGCATTCCTATGTGTGCTTGTTGGGATCATCTCCCCAGTAAACGCTGTTTTTATTGTTGGCTGCCATTGAGTCGGCTTCACTGGGGCTCCACACACAGTGGGATGAAACTGCCTGATCCTGTACCATCCCCATGATCAGGAGCCAGATAGGACCACAGTGATCATTTTCATCGGCTGATTTCTCAGAAGTAGATTGCCAGACCTTTTTTCCTGGTCTATCTTAGTCTGGAAGCTGCCCTGAAACTTGCTCATCATCATAGCAACACAGGGTTCTACCGATAGATGGGTGGTCACTGGGCATGAAGTGCACTGACTGGGAATCGAACCTGGGCTCCCTTCATGGAAGGGAAGAATTCTATCACTGAGCCATCACTGTTTCCATTCCAAATATACTGCCTACACCTGAACCCTCAGCATTTACCCTTGGGATGAGGAAGGAGGCAGCCCAAGAAGGGAGGTCAATGTGCTGAGGGTAATTGATGTTGTTCTCAAGTACTGTCGAGTTGGTTCCTACTCATAGCAGCATTGTATAGAATTTGTGAGGAGGGGCAGTGGGTTTGAATCGCTGACCTTGTGGCTCAAATGGACCTTTTGGTCTAGTGCATTATCCTGCAGTACCACACCAGGACTCCACGTTGAAGGTGGTAGAGTGAAAAACCTGGGTCCACAGTGCCATCACCAAACCACTGAATTAACCAACTGATAACGGTCCCACCCCAACCTAGTTCAGTTAGATAAACTTGTATCATTTAAGGCCAAAAATCAAACCTACTGCCATTGTGTCTAATTGTGCCCATAGAATTTCCAAGGCTGAAATCTTTATGAGCACTAATTGCCACATCTTTTTCTGGGGGAGCAGCTGGTGAATTTGAACTGTCGATCTTTCAGTTAGCAGCCAAGAGTTTAACCCACTGTGCCACCAGGGCTCCTCCCTAACCACTAAAGTCTCTTTTAGTTGGATCACCTGTTAGCTGTGGTGGGGACTCCTCCAAGGATGCCGCATTCTGCAGGGACTTGTCCTGTGTGAAGGGCAGGTGAGGGCTCGCTTTGTTGGTGCAGTACAGCAGAGTGTGTGTGTGTGTGTGTGTGCAGTGTCTGTGTACCTGAGACACAGAACTGGGTGATCCAAGCATGCCTGTGCATATCCTTTGTGATTCCTCAGTCAGTTCCAGGCATTCTTTCTTCAAGAGCTCTCTTGTCCTCAGCCCAGCTGCTACTTCACTATCCCCACCCTGGTTACCTGGGCAACCTCTATAGAATCCCAGCTAGCCTCCTTGATGGTATTCTTGCTCTTTTTAAAACTATTTTCTACTCTGCAGCTAGATATATTTTGAAAACCTAAGTTGGACCATGTCGTGCTGTTGAAAGCCCTTCAAAGGCCCCCTATTGCCCGAGGCGCTTCTCTCCTCTCCCCTTCCAAGTCCTTAGATTTATTCGGGATGGTCACTTGCTTTGCTCTCTGTGGTGTGCATGGGGGTAGGAGGGACTGACCACTGAAAGCTGTCTATCTCAGGCACCCTTGACAACCGAGTTCCAGTTAGGCTCAACCAATGGGAGGCACTGGTGGGGGATGGAAATCTCTGGGTGGCTCAACTACAACACTAAAGGTTAGCAGTTCGAATTCACACAGCAGCACTATAGAAGTAAGTCCTGGCAATCTGCTTCTGCAAAGATTGCAGCCAAGAACACCTTATGGAGCAGGTCTCCTATGCAACACATGGGCTCGCCATCAGTTGGACTCAAGGTTTTTAATGGGAAATGGGGGGTGGAAGAAGAGAGGAGTCAAGATAGTTCTCTCCCTCTACCTCAGAAATGGGGATTCTCTGCCAAGGGCTATTTGGATATTTATAACATCATTAGCAGGCCATACAAAATGATCAACTTTAAAATTAGCCTGCTATAATGTGATGGCTGTAACTGTGGCTGCCTTGGCAGGGCCAGACCAACTGATTTTGTAGACCTTAAAAGGAGCTCTGTTAGCGTAGTGGTTACGAATCGGGCTGCGAACCTTAAGGTCAGCGGTTCGAAACTACCAGCCGCTCCGTGGGAGAAAGATGAGGCTTTCTGCTCCTGTAAAGATTTACACTCTCGGAAATCCTGTACAGGGTCGCTATAGGTAGTAACCGACTTGATGGCACTTAACAACAACAATAACATAGGACCCATAGTCTGGACTTTACCCGCTCCTATCTCCTGGTGTGGCACTGTGGGTTAACGCGCTGGACTGTGAAGTTGTGTGAACGGCAAGGTAGGTGATTCAAGCTCACCAGCTGCTCCTCAAAAACCCATACAGGTTCGCTATGGGTCGGAACCGACTCAACAGCACTTAACAACAACAACCTCCTCCATCGGAGTCCTGGTGTGGTGCTATATATAGGATAAGCATCAGATCACAGTTCGATTTGAACTAAAAAGTTGGTGGTTCAAACCCACCAGTCACTCCTTGGAAACCCTATATAGCATTGCTAGGAGTTGGAAGTGACTCAATGGCATTTAACAACAACAACCTCCTTCATGGCTCCCACTGGATAGACCCTGGTTCCCTGGCGCCAGGGAATCACATCTCCCTCCTCTGGCCCTCCTGAGAGGGAGCTGTGGCTAATCTCTGGGTTCCCTCACCATAGCCTCTTGGCTTCTTAGTACTCACCTCTCCTGGGTAAGCAGGTCCCTGGGTAACAGTGAATAAAGAAGGTTGTAGGAGAATCAGTGCATTTGAATGATGATATTGGTGAAGAATTATGAGAGTACCATGAACTGCCAGAGGAACAAACAAATCTGTCTTGGAGGAAATACATCCACAATGTTTCTTAGAAGTAAGGATGGTAAGACTTTACTTGTACTTTGGACACGTTATCAGGAGGGACCAGCTCCTAGAGGACACCATGCTTGGAGAAGTGGAAGGCCTTTCAGAGACGATGACGTGGAGAGATGGAGCAACTGGGGACTTTAGACCTACAGAGGGAGAGGGGCTGTGTGCTGACGACCAGCGGGCAAGCTTGCTGGGTATATATACCCTGTGGTTGGTTGATGATGCATGGAGAGGATTGTAACCATGGCAAAGAAACGATATATGATAGGATGAATGTAAAACTAATGTTCTCCCGTGTAAACTATCATATAAATCACAATAAAACATTTAAAAAAAAAAAGTGGAGGGCCTTTAAAAAAGAGGCAGATCTCCAAAGAGATGGACTGACGCAGTGACAACACTGGGCTCAAAAGTAACAACACTTGTGAGGATGGCACAGGACCAGGCGGTGTTTTGTTCTGCTGTGTGTGTTGTTGTTGTTACTAAGTGCTATCAAGTGGGTTCCAACTCATAGTGACGCTGTATGGGGTTTCCAAGGATTCGCACTACCAACCCTGAAGTTAGCAATCCAGTGCTTATCCTACAGTGCCCTATGTTGGGCTTTGTTCTTGTTAAGTGCATCGAGTTGGTTCTGACTCATAATGACCCTGTGTAGGGTTTCCTAGGAATGGCTGGTGGACTTGAACTGCCAACTTTGTGCTTCCGCAATCCAGTGCTTATCTACAGCTCCACACCAGGACTCCATATTGCGCATAGAGTTGTGTAACTGACTTGTTGATCCTAACAACAACATATCAAATACTTGCGATTTCTGGTTTCTGGTTTGGCCCTGACTGACGCAGGCAGACGTCTTACTGTAAGCCTGTGCTGGTAGAGGTGTATCTAGGTTATGGTGGGTGTGACATAAAACCTGGGTGTCACTGGAAGGGGGCGCCACTGAGCAGGGCGCTGCAGAAAGCTGACGTCCAAACCTGGTGCAGCTCCCCCTGCCTTTGGATTGAAGTCAGATTCTGTGAGACGATACATTTCCTAATTGTTTAAGTTAGTAAGAGCTTCCTGTGGCTCTTCTCTGAAGACATCTGTGACATCCTATGGCAGAATGTTGTTGTTGTTAAGTACCGTCCAGTCGGTTCCGACTCATAGTGACCCTGCACAGGATTTCCGAGGCTGTAATTCGGGGACGGGTCCTGTCCCGTTTCCCGTCTCCCCCCAGACTCTGACGCCCCGGCGCCACGTCGCACCCCGCGCCTTGTTGCCATTGGGTGGCAGGCGGGAAACCCAATGTTTCCCACACCCCCCACACCCCCCACATCCGGAGGCCTGTGAGGCCGCTGAGCCGTTCCTTCCGAAGGAGCTCTGGTAGCGTAGTGGTTACAAATCGGGCTGTGAGCCTAAGGTCAGCAGTTCGAAACTACCAGCTGCTCCCGTAAAGATTTACAGCCTCGGAAACCCTGTACAGGGTCACTATGAGTCGGAACCGACTCCACGGCACATAACAACAACAAATCTTTACGGGAGCAGACAGCCTCATCTTTCTCCCGCAGAACAACTGGTAGTTTCGAACTGCTGACCCTAAGGTTCGCAGCCCTAAGGTTCGTAACCACTACGCTACCAGAGCACCTTACTCTATCCTATAGGGTCACTGTAAGACAGAGTTGACAGAGAGGTCATAGGATTCTCTACAGAAACAGAGTTCCACATTGTTCTCCCACAAAGTGGCTAGTAGGCTTGAACCACTAATCGTTTGGTTAATAGTCCAGTACTTAACCACTGTACCACCAGGGGTCCTTACTTTCAAGAAACAGCTAAACTTCTATCTTATTATATGCAGTTCTTTTGAGAGTCTCTGTATACAGCCAACCAAACCTGTACCCTTGCGTCACTCAGGGTCCTGAGAGGGAACAGGTGTCAAAATCACTGCCTGTTGGAACTTCATTCGATCATTAGGTCCTAGTGAGAACTGTAGGATCAACACTGGACTGCTAACTGCAAGGTCGGTGGTTGAAACCCACCAACCCCTCCTCAGAAAGTCTCTAGAGGGTCGCTCTGAGTCAGAACTGACTCAACAGCAAACATCAACAGTCTTTACAAAAAGGAGCCCTGGTGGCACTGTGGATTAGGCACTGGGCCGTTAACTGCAAGGTCATTGGTACAAACCCACCAGCAGCTATTCCGGAGAAAGGTGAGGCGGTCTACTTCTGTAAAGAATTAAATTCCCAGAAACCCTAAACAGGATCTCTATGAGTCCGAATGCACTTGATGGCAGTGTGTTCATCTTAACAGGAGCAGATCTTGCTCCCTTGGAGCTGTTGGATGGGAAAATTACTGTGCGTCACTGGGTTTTGAAATGACTGGGTTTTCATAAGTAGATCTCCAGGTCTTTCTTCCGAGTGCCCCTGATTGGACTCAAACCTCCAGCCTTTCAGTTAGCAGCCAAATACTTAACCATCACACCTCTAGGTCTCCTTAGCTTCATTTTAGGGAGTCCATTTATTATAGACCTCAAGGGATAATTGAGAAATGTTTAATAAAAGTGCTAGACGTCCCTGAGTGGTGGAGCAGGAAGAAAGAACTAGGGAAGACCACCTTCCTTGGGGCAGGAGCCACCTATACACCGTCACAGTCCTGATTCCCCTCAGTGGCATCTTTGTACCACTGTGAGGCAGATGGAAAGCCTGTCTAATCCTGGATCTTCTTCCCCATCTCTAGAGGCTGGATTGTCCCATTTGAGAGGAATGGAGCTGGTGTTTGGGAACTACAGGCATTGAGGCACCAGAGAGTTCTGGATTTAAGACCACTGGGTGTGATTCATAATGAACATTGGCATGTTAAAGACTCTGAGAAATCCTGCAGGAAAAAAATAACACAAAACATTTGAACTTTGCAAATCTCATATTTCCAAATCTCATTTGATGCTTAATTCTTTACTGAATGCCTACTGAGTTCTTGTTTCTGGAGCTGAGGACACAGCAGTGAACAATGTAGACAGAAATCTCTGCCTTTTGGAGCTTCATTCTAGGGGTCCATTTATTATAGAGCCTCTATTAAGACCCTGTAGAATGCTGCTCTACCACCCAAGTGCCACAGCTGAATACACAAAGGAGCGGTTTCCAGATGTGCCCTTCATGAATGTCAGAGTCCAAGGAACTTTCAGAGTTGGGAGAACTGAACATTTGAAGATTCCTTCAGCTTTATGTATTCATTCATTTCCTCACTTAATAAATATTATTGAGTTTCTACTGTGGGCCATTCTAGGCACTGGGGATTCAAAGAAGGGTAAGATAATGGTCTCTGCCTTCATGGAACTCCCCAATCTAGTGAGAACTAGAAATAATCATTTCAAAAAATCCCTGCTAAGAAAATTGTTCCCACTCTTCACCTCCATCTGTCTCCTCTCCATTGGTGTTGTCATTAGCTACCATTGATGGGTCCCCAACTCACGGAACCCCATACACAGTGGAACACAATGCTGTCCAGTCTGGTGCATTTCCACTGTTGGCTGCAGAGCAAACCATTGTTATTCACAGGAGTTTCACTGACTGATTTTTCTATGTAGATCACCAGGTCTTTCTTCCTAATCTGTCTTAGTCTGGAAGTTCTGCTGAAACGTGTTAAGCATTGAAAAAGCACATAAGCCTCCCCTGAGGTGCACTGGCCAGAAATCAGACACAAGTCTCCCAAATGGAAAATGAGAATTCTACCGCTGAATCACCACTGCCACCTTCTCCATTCCTACCAAACCAAATTCAATGCCAACAACTGGATTCGGACCTGCAGCGCCCCTAGAGGATAGGGTAGAACTGCCCTGTAGGGTTTCTTTACCAAAGCAAACTCCCACATCTTTCTCCCTCAAAGCAGCTGGTAGGTTCGAACTGTCAATCTTTCAATTAGCAACTGGATAGCTTAACCACTGCACCACGACTCCTTCTTCATACTACTCATACTCTCAAGCTCACTGCCACTGAGTCAATTCTGATTCAATAAGTGTCATCAAGTCTATTCCCATTCATAGCAACTCTGTATAGGGTTTCTGAGGAGCAGCTGGTGGATTTGAATTGCTGACCTGTGGTTCACAATCCAGTGCTAATCCTCCAGTGCCACACCAAAGGCGGGTGTGTGTGTGTAGAGTTTTGGAGACTGTAAATCTCTACTGAGGAGTCCTGGTGTGGCACCATAGGATAAGCACTGCACTGTAAGCTTGGTTTGAACCGTAAGTTCAAACCCATCAACCACTCCTCGGAAACCCTTTACAGGTAACTATGAGTTGAAACCTATTCCACAGTACTTAACAACAACAGTCTTTATGGGAGCAGAAAGTTTTATCTTCCTCTTGAAGTTATTTTGAACCACCCACCTTGTGGCTATTAGCCTAAGGCTTACCCAACAGTTACACCAGGACTCCTTTCCAGGCCTAAGTACTTCCTTATTCCTCACACTCTCCCACCTGGCCCTACCTCCACCTCCCCTTCAGGAACTGGATTGGTTTGTTTCAGGTCATAGACCTGACCACTGACCTTCCCTAAGCAGCTCCTTCTTCCCTAGGGCTGGGAGGTGGAAGGACTTGTCATCTTTAGGAATTTTATTCAAGGTGCTCCTAGACTAGAAAGTCCTCAGACAGGTAGGTCCATGTGCTAGCTGACAGCGTCAATGAGGCATACTTGTGCTTACTTACTAATCTGTAGTGAACAATTTCACAATTTTACCACATCTTTGATGTTTTACATATATATATATAAACAACATTTCAAATAACTGTTGTAAAAAAAAAAAAAAAAGAACTTGACTAGAGGAAGATAAAGTTGATAAAGTAAGCAAATGTAAATTGCTACAATTTGATGAACTTGACCTATACTTATGGATGTAGTAGCTCAAAATACCAACTTGGAGGGAAGAAGTCTTCACATCAAGGATCAAGCCTATCTCTTCTGTAAGCAGGGTTGATAGGGATGGACAACTTAGACATTGACTACCTAAAATGAAAGCACAAAGTCTCTGGCTTACAAATTTTCAAGAGGGAGTTTAGTTTTACAGTGTGTGGGGTGCGGGGGGAGGTAGAATCCCCACTGCATAGTTTTCATCTTGTCTAGATGAAAGGTCTGGTGAAAGGAGATGGGGATAGGATTCTTTTGATTCAATAGTGAGTAATTGTTATCATGACTAGTTGCAATTGTCACAACTGTAAAGATAGAAGTTGTGTAACAAAATGGGGAAGTAGTTAATTTCCTTGTGTGACGCTGTGGGTTAATGCACCAGACTGCAAAGCTGTTTGAACAGCAAGGTCAGAGCAGTTCAAGCTCACCAGTCGCTCCTTGGAGACCCTATGGGTCGCTATGGGTCGGAACTAAGTGGCACTTAACAACCAACAAAAGCTAAACTTACATCCCAGGAACAGAGGACCCTAGGACCATCAAGAGAGAAGAACATGAGCAGAACATGGGACCCTAACCAGAGAAGCAGCAACAGCAGAGATGGAGCCAGAGGTGATGGCATGGAGAGAGAGAGCAGCTGAGGACTCTAGACTCATGAAAGGAGAAAGGCTGTGTGCTGGTGGCCAGGAGGCAGGCTAGCAGAATATGGCCTTTGGTTGTTTAAACAATTATGTACTCCTGCCTGTTTTTGTGTACATCAAAAAACAACAACAACAACAACAAAAACCCCAGAGGGAATAGAAGCAAATACTGTTAACCAATGATGCATGGAGGGAATTATAATCATTGTAATGAAACAAAATACAATAGGTTGAATGCAAAGCCGATGTTCTCCCACGTAAACTATTACTCAATTCACAATAAAAGCTTTTTAAAAAAGAAAGTAACTGTTCACTACAAATTGGTAAGCACAAGTAAGCCAGTGCTTACCTTGCTTTTTGAGTAATCCAACACTGCTTGAAGGCAAGGCAGACCTGGTACGGAGTGCCATGGGAAAGTTATGGGGTAGCAGAGCGGACCAGAGGCTGGAGTTTGCTCAAGGCCACCTGGATAAAGACTGGGAGGCTTATTGTTTGAATGGGGGAGGGGGAGTGAAACACCCCGCCCCCCCATCCTTGTGCTTCTTTCTGCTAGGCGTTAGCAAGCCCCAACTTTTCCCAGGGGTTTAATGACCTCATCTGTAAGAAGGAAGGGGTTGGGCTACATTATCTTTCAGGTTCTTTCCTTTTCAGACTGTCAGCTGTGGAATCTGGGAGTATCCAACCTACCTCTCCCTCCCTGCAGCCCCTCCTTGCTCCTTCCTCAGCTCAGGGCCTGGGAAATGGTTCTGAATTTCAAAGCTGAGCAAACAAGCATGTCCAGGCTCATGGGGGAACAGAGGGGTAAAGGAGGACACAGCTATTTTTATCAACGTTTGAAGGATTTTCACAGCTGCTGTTGGTCCAGGCTATGGGAGTGACAGATATCACTGTGGGTGTGTTTGGAGGCAGCGCCATCCTCAAAGAAAACCTGCCCAGACAACACTTGAAATGCCACCACTGAGCGATCCATTTAAAGCAGTTAAAAATTGCCCTTCTACACTGAGTCCCAAAGGCGGGGTACACCATGAATCAGCAACATTCTAGTATGAAGGAGTCCGGAAATTCTTCCAGCACTGTTACTACTGAGGGGGAGAAGGATTGTCAAGAAAGTCTGAGATGCCGGTTTGCCTCAATCATCAGCAAACACTGAGCCCGGGCTGGGAGGCTGTTTCCAACAGTCAAGAAGGATACCCCAAGGCCGTCTCTGTTCTATAAATTAACTTGAATAAAGTTCATTGGTTTAATGCCAGGCACTGTGTATGACATTCACAGAGATGAGCTCAGGTTTTTTGTTCTACCTCCAAAATATACCCTGACTCCACCCTTGGCTTTCCATTCCTGTTTTTGAAACAACCCAGGGCAAATGGCCCCCTTCCCATGTCTCACTGAAGTCATCACATTAGCCCCAGCTGGCCCCCTTCTGTAAAAATGGTGCCTCCATATAACATAGTCCACAAAGAAAGTGGTCTATATCCTACTTGGTGAGTAATGACTGGGGTCTTAAAAGCTTATATTGGTGTTTGGTGCCATTGTGTCTGTAACGACTCATAGTGATCCTATGCTCAACAGAACGAAACACTGCCTGGTCCCGGGTCAACCTCACAATTGTTTCCACACTTGAGCCCATTGATGCTGTCACTTGGCCAATCCATCTTGTTGGGGGTCTTCCTCTTTTGCTCTGACCCTCCACCTTACCAAACTTGATATCCTTTTCCAGTGACTGGTCCCTCCTGGAAATATGTCCAAAGGATGAGACAAAGTTTGTCCATCCTGGCCTCCAAGGAGCACTCTGGCTGCACTTCTTCCAACATAGATCTGTTGGTTCTTTTGGCAGCCGGTTGGCACTTTCAGTATTCTCTTCCAACACCATAACTCAATAGCATCAATTCTTCTATGGTCTTCCTTATTCACTGTCCAGCTTTTGCATGCATATGAAGTTACTGAAAATACCATGGCTTGGGTCAGGCACAACTTAGTCCTCAAGCTGACATCTTTGCTCTTCAACACTTTAAAAAGGTCTTGTGCAGCAGATTTGCCTAATGCTATACGTCGTTTGATTTCTTGACTGCTGCTTCCATGAGTGTTGATAGTTGATCCAAGAAGAATGAAGTCCTTGACAACTTCAATCTTTTCTCCGTTGATAAGAATGTTGTTTATTGGTCCAGTGGTAAGGATTTTTGTTTTCTTGACATTGAGATGTAATCCATACTGAAGGCTGTGCTCTTTGATCTTCATCAGTAAATGTTTTAGGTCCTCTTCACTTTCAGCAAGCAAGGTTGTATCATCTACATATCCCAGGTTGTTAATGAGTCTTCCTCCAATCCTGATGCCACGTTTTTCTTCCTATAACCCAGCTTCTTGGATTATTTGCTCAGCATACAGGTTGAATAAGTATGGTGAAAGAATACAACCCTGCCTCACACCTTTCTTCATTTTAAAACCTCTAAATTGACCCTCTAAAGTGCTGTGGGTGAAGAAAATCAAATGACTCATGGAAAAATTTAGTCCAATTAACTAAGGGACCACAGGAACATCAGCCTTCATGACCCTGAGACCAGAAGAACTACAGGTGCCCGGTTACCACTACCAGCTCCTTTGAAAAGGATCACATTCTAAGGTCATAGATAGAATGGAAGAAAAACATGAAACAAAGTTCAAAATCATAAAGAAGACCAGGCTTACTGGTCAGTTAGAGCCTGTAGAACCCTTGAGGTTATGGTTGTTAGTCACCCTGTTATTGTTGTTAAGTGCCGTGGAGTGAGTTCCGACTATAGTGACACTGTATAGTGCTGTCAAGTGGGTTCCAACTCATAGTGACCCTCACCAGGAGCACCTGGTGAGCTTGAACCACCGACCTTGCAGGTCTAGAAATGAACTCACTCCCCCTCCCCCATGGCTCAAAAACCAGACAGGTCTATAAGGGGAACATTAATACTAGGGAGGTACACACTCCTTAGAATAATCAACCTTTTGAGATAAAAGCAGCATTAACCAAGGACAAAGTTCAGAAGGGTTAGGAAAGGAGGAATGGAAACAGGAAACACAGGGAGGAAGTGGGATAAGTGTTACATTGTGGAGGTTGTAATCAATGACAAGAAATAAAATGTGTATGAATTATTGAATGAAAAGCTGATTTGCTCAGTAAACCTTCAACCAATTCACAGTGAAAAAAAAAAAAAAAGTTTTTAAAAGGCAACAACTGTAAAAATGCCAGTGTGAGTCTTTTGACCTCCTCCAACCTCAAGGGGTGTGAAGGGAGAATCATTATCAGCATCCATAGCCTAAGGCTGATTCCTATGAGGCAGAGATCACACAGAAGTCAAACACACCTTCTCTCTCCAATTCATCAATAGCTGACCCTCCCAGGAAACTCTGCTTCTCTGCTGGGTTTGATTATGGTGTTGAAGAAGAATATTGAAAGTGCCAATCGGTTGTCAAAAGAACCAATAGATCCGTTTTGGAAGAAGTGCAGCCAGAGTGCTCCTTGGAGGCCAAGATGGCCAAACTTCATCTCTCATACTTCAGTCATA
>NW_006408565.1:17198707-17199766 GCF_000296735.1 Chrysochloris asiatica | reverse complement strand
GTCATTGAAACTCATTGCAGCATGGCAATGGCTCTGTCTTAGGTTGCCAAGGTTCCACGTGATCCTTACCTGTCTCTGGCCACATGTCCAGCATAAGCAGCCGCCATCTGAAGAAGGCAGGGAGGGAGGAGACCGGCTGGGGACCCCATACGCAAGATGTTGCCAGACCACCACTTCACCACTTGCTCTAAGGTGACCAAGCAGGATCACTATGCTGAGGTTCAATCAAGTTCTTAGGGGATCTTAATCTCTACCCCTGCTCATTTTTGATTGCCATTAGCTTGAGATATTTTTTTCCCAACCTTTTTTTAATTTCTTTGTCTTGTTGTCTTTGTGTGTAAGTTGTGTTACCCTGTAATTTATTATTTTGTTCCTCATTTAAAACTTTTCCACTTTAAAGTCTATTTGACTTCCTTACCATTTGGAAGCTCTTTATCTACACTATTCCCTCTTTTTGGCTTGTTTTTTATTTCATTATAAATTGGTATCTATGGTTCCCTGTTTTCAGTCTTGTAGGTTTGTTTTATTTTGTTGTTGTTATTATATGCCATCGAGTCAGTTTGACTCATGGTGACCATGGTGGGTTTGAACTGCTGACCTTGTGGTTACCAATCCAGTGCTTATCCTACAGTGCCACACCATGACTCCTTTACTTGTTTAACTTTGTCATTGTTGTTGTTTAGTGCCGTTGAGTCAATTCTGAGGAGCGGCTGGTGAATTTGAACCGTTGACCTTCTAAGTTCAAACCAATCTTCCCTTCTAGTGCTTATCCTACAGCACCACACCAGGATACAGATACTTCTATATTTGGATTGAATTTTGGATAGTGGTATCATATATGCTAATCTCAGATTGTTGTCTGCTGTTGTTAGTTCTTAGTCCAAAGAACACCCTTTAGTATATTTTTGGTAAAATTGTCTGGTTACTATAAATTTCTTTATTTTTATTTAATTTCTGCTTATCTAAAAATGTCCTGATTTCAACATTGTGTTTGACAGACAGCTTTGCTGGGTATATAATTTTTGGTTGGCAATTTTTTTCTTTCAGAGTTTTGTATGT
>NW_006408565.1:17195367-17196976 GCF_000296735.1 Chrysochloris asiatica | reverse complement strand
CTTTTAAATCCTTTTCACCTTTACCCATTAGAGATTAAGTGCTAAAGGTATGTTAAGTAGCCTTGAGAAACCTCACATCGCTGCCTTAGGTCATTTAAGCCTAAAAAGTAATTTATAACAGTTTGCTTGAATTTTTGGAAAATTAAGAATGTTAGATTATTAAGACAATTTGTGATGTATCTTTTAGAATTTGTTCCTGTAAATCATTGTGTCCTGTTTTGAACAATTAATCACATTTCATTTCTGTATCCTGTCTTATCTGAATAATCACCTTCTTCCTTTGTGCAAAATCCCTCCCTGAAAAAATAAAAGACGAATGCGGATTCAATGCTGCATGCAATACTGCCTGCAGTGTCATGCTGCCTGCAATGCAGGGTCTGCCTGCCAGTTTTGCATCCACTCTGGTCTCGGAGTGTCTCTTTTTTTCTCTCGTTGCATCTTTGTGTATATTCTTTCTCTATTTCTTTCACCACCAGATCTCCCTACTTCATGAACCAAACTTCCCTGTCGAGGCAGGTCCCCGACATTGTTGTTGTTGTTTGTTTCTTACAAGGCCCTATAGGGTCTGATCCTCATTCACTTCTCTCTTTAGAAATTTGAACTTCATTCATAAGCATTGGCTAAAAAGAAGGCTCCAAGAATTGATAGACCACAAGTAAAATCTCAACAAACTGACGTAGCCCTGAATGTGCTCACTCATCTATGACAAGAAATTTGGAAGACAACTTCCTGGCCAACCAATTGGAAGATATCCATATTGTGCCCATTCCAAAGAAAGGTAACCCAACAGAATGAGGAAATAATGAAACAATATCATTAATATCACATGTAAGTAAAATTTTGCTGAAGATAATTTTAAAACAGTAGCAACAGTACATGGACAGGGAACTGCCAGAAATTCAAGCTGTATTCTGAAGAGGATGTAGAACGAGGGATATCATTGCTAATGTCAGATGGATCTTAGTTGAAAGCAGAGAATACCAGAAAGATGTTTACTTATACTTAATTGACTATGCCAAGTTATTCAACTGTGTGGATCATAACAAACTATGGATAACATTGTGAAGAATTCCAGAATCAGGAAAGGTGTGAGGTAGGGTTATATCCTTTCACCATACTTATTCAATCTGTATGTTGCTGTTGCTAAGGTCCATCTAATCAGTTCCCACTCATAGCAACCATGTGGGTTTCCATAGAGTGTTTGGTGGGCTTGAACCACCAATCTTGTAGTTAGATATACAGTGCTTATCAAACAGCACCATACCAGTATTCCACTGAACAAATAGTCTGAGAAACTGGATTATATGAAGATGAATGGGAAATCAAGATTAGAGGAAGACTCATGAACAACCCACAATATACAGATGATACATCCTTGCTTGCTGGAAGTGATAAAGGATTTAAAGTACTAATGAAAAGACAGCTTTCAGAATGGTTTGCACTTCAATGTAAAGAAAACAAAAATCCTCACAACTGGACAAATAAATAACATTATGATGAATGGAGAAAAGGTTGAAGTTTTCAAAGACTTCATTTTGCTTGGATCCACAATCAACACTCATGGAAGCAGCAGTCAAGAAATCAAGCGACATATTACATTATGCAAATC
>NW_006408565.1:17192533-17195042 GCF_000296735.1 Chrysochloris asiatica | reverse complement strand
AGTACTAATCTGTGTTGTAACAAGTACAACCCAAATGCCCCTTGGTATGAAGACGGTGAGACTTTATCTCTTCTATTTTGGACATGTTATCAGGAAGGACAAGTCCCTGGAGAAGGACATTATGCTTGGTAAAGCGGAGGGTCAGTGAAAAAGAGGAAGAGTCCCAACGAGATAGACTGACAAAGTGGCAGCAACAAGGGGCTCAAATGTAGCAACCATCGTAAGGATGGTGCAGGTTGTTTTGTTGTTCATAGAGTCACTATGAGTTGGAGCTGCTGGATTGGGAGAGAAGAAAAGAAGAAAACTCTGGGTGGTTCCTTCGAGCCAAGGATCTCATGAAGTGGGGGGTGGAGGGGATGTGACAGCAGAATTCCTGACCCTAGATGGAGTTCCTTTCAGCCTTGATGTTAACTATGTTCAGGGCACTCAATCAGGAAGTACTGCGTGGAGGTCCTTGATGGAGCTAGTTTCAGGGTCTGTTAGGACCACAGGGCAACTGGAAGCAGGTTGACTGGTTAAATGGTCTGATGTCTTTGCAGGTTCTGTAGGTCCTAGGACAAGCCCACCTGAATCCAGGCACCAAAATATAGCACCAAAGCTGACAAACAAGCCCCAGCCTCACATGGCTCCGAACTCTCAGAAACCAAGGGCTGTACTGGGGACACAGGAGGGTAGGAGCTGGCCACACCTCTGATCTCTAAGGGAGTGTGGAGAAAAAGAAGGAATCAAACCTTTCCAGTCACCTGTGTGACTCTGTTCTGCCAGGTCACCTTCTGTTACCAAAGCTGCTCACAAAGGTTCAAGATGGTCATGACGTGTCTGGTCTGTTGTTGTTGTTGTTGTTAAGGACCATCAAATTGGTTCCAACTCATAGCAAACCTGTATAAGATTTCTGAAGACCAGCTGGTGAGTTTGAACTGCTGACTTTGTCATTGTTGTTGTTTAGTGCCGTTAAGCAGCTGGTGAGTCTGAATTCATAATACCATTAGTACCTTCAAAACCACAGCTACCATGTTGTTTTTGTTAAGTGCTGTGAGTTAGTTCCAACTCTTAGCGATCCTTTATAAAGTTTTTAAGCAGCAGCTGGTGAGTTTGAGCCACAGACCTTGGGTTCAAACCGACTGTGTGGTACAGTGCTTTATCCCACAGCATCACACCAAGATTTACATCTACCATAACAGGGGTAAATCTTAAAAATAGTACACTAAGTGAAAGAGGCCCAGAAACAAAACACAGATGACTCCATTTGTGTGAACTTCCAGATTAGGTACAACTCTAGTGACAGAAAGCAGATCACTAGCTGCCAGAGGTCACGTATGAGCGTGGAAATAGAATACAATTAGGCAGGAGGAACATTTTTTGAATGACACAAATGTTTTGTATCATGATTATGGCTGTGGTTACGTGACTATGTACATTTACCAAAGCTCATTGAATTTTGCACATAGAAAACACCAAAACAAAGTTAAAACCTTGATAATAATTGACACTATAGAGTACACTATATTGTGTACTCTACTCTAGATCTGAGGTGACCATTACCCAAAATCCTATGCTTCTTTTTTAACGTAGTTGTGTCTGTCTCTTTATATTCCTCTAAAAAGTGTATTTTAAGATTTCAGTTGTTTGAGGGGACTTCTGGTAAGATGGCTGAGTAGGCATATGCACTACACAGACCCTCTACAACAAAAATATGAGAGTTAAATAAAACAGTCACAATTTAAAGTCCTGGACCCCTGAACTTCAGAAGAAAGGTTAGAGAAGTCGATTGAATGCTTGCTGGGAGGAGAAGCTGAGCAGGGATGGTGAGAGAGGGAGATGGATAAGCAGCCAGCCAGTGTGGTGCTTTAGGATAAGCACTCAATCTCAAGGTCGATTTGAACCACAAGGTCAGAAGTTCAAACTCACCAGCTGGTCTTCAGAAATCCTATTACAGGTTTGCTATGAGTTGGAACCAATTTGACTGAACTTAACAACAACAACAACAACAACAGACCAGACACGTCATGACCATCTTGAACCTTTGTGAGCAGCTTTGGTAACAGAAGGTGACCTGGCAGAACAGAGTCACACAGGTGACTGGAAAGGTTTGATTCCTTCTTTTTCTCCACACTCCCTTAGAGATCAGAGGTGTGGCCAGCTCCTACCCTCCTGTGTCCCCAGTACAGCCCCTCATTTCTGAGAGTTCGGAGCCATGTAGTGTAAGGCTGGGGCTTGTCAGTTTTGGTGCTATATTTTGGTGCCTGGATTCAGGTGGGCTCATCCTAGGACCTACAGTATCCGCAAAGACATCAGATCATTTAACCAGTCAACCTGCTCCCAGCTGAGCTGTGGTCCTAACAGACTCCAAAACTAGCTCTTCTCAGGAAGAAGAGTGAAAAGGGAAGCCTGTTTCCTGATCACATCTACCTGGAGGCAATCAGAAAGCATAAAAACTATCAAAATACACACCCATCTAAATATTAAGGCCACAGATAACCCCTGAAGATGCCCAAAAAACAGAAGCAGA
>NW_006408565.1:17164459-17189954 GCF_000296735.1 Chrysochloris asiatica | reverse complement strand
AATGAAACAAGTTATATGAATTGTTGAATGTGAAACTGATGATGTGCCCTGTAAACTTTCACTCAATCCACAATAAAAACCTTAAATTAAAAAAAAAAGGTTGATGGTTTGAATTTGCCCAGGGCTCCATGGGGAGAAGTAAACGCTGTTGTTGTTGTTAGGTGCCATCGAGTAGGTACCAACTCATAGCAGCCTTGTGCACAACAGAACGAAACACTGCCCGATCTTGGACCAACCTCACTACTGTTGCCACACTTGAGCCTATTGATGCTGCCACTTGGCCAATCCATCTTGCTGGGATTCTTCCTCTTTTTCTCTGACCCTCCACCTTACCAAACATGATATCCTTCTCCAGTGACTGGTCCCTCCTGACAATATGTCCAAAGTTTGAGAGACAAAGTTTGTCCATCCTGGCCTCCAAGGAGCACTCTGGCTGCACTTCTTCCAATAGAGATCTGTTGGTTCTTTTGGCAGCCGATTGGCACTTTCAATATTCTCCTCCAACACCATAACTCAAAAGCATCAATTCTTCTACGGTCTTCCTTATTCACTGTCCAGCTTTTGCACACATATGCAATTATTGAAAATACCATTGCCAAAGTGCTCCTTGGAGGCCAGGATGGCCAAGCTTCATCTCTCATACTTCAGACATATTGTCAGGAGGGACCAGTCACTGGAGAAGGATATTATGTTTGGTAAGGTGGAGGGTCAGAGAAAAAGAGAAAGACCCCCAGCGAGATGGATTGGTCAAGTGGCAGCATCGATGTACTCTAGCGTGGCAACAGTAGTGAGGTTGGCCCAGGAGCGGGCAGTGTTTTGTTCTGCTGTGCATAAGGTTGCTTTGAGTTGGTATCGACTCGATGGCACCTAACAACAACAACAATTCCTAGTCTGTCTTAGTCTGGCATCTCCCCTGACTCCTGATCAACATCACAGCAACACCCAAGCCTCCACTGACAGGTGGGTACTGTTTGAACACGAGGCACATTGGCTGGGAATTAAAGCCTATTCTGCAGGCTAGGTAAGAATTCTACCATTGAACTACCACCTAATAGAAATTAGTTATCTTCATTTCCACTCCTGAAAGTCCTGGTGTGGCACTGTGGGATAAAGCACTGGACTGCAAGATCAGTCTGAACCACAAGGTCGGCAGTTCAAACTCACTAGCCGCTCCTTGGAACCTTATACAGGGTCACTATGGTCACTATGAGTATGAGTTGGAACCAACTAGATGGCACTTTAACAACAACAATTTCTACCCTAGTCTCCATAATTTTCATTGCAACCACTGTTATACTCTGGTAGTGTAGTGGTTACGAATTAGGCTGCTAACCTAAAGGTCGGCAGTTTGAAACTACCAGCTGTTCCATGGGAGAAAGATGAGGCTTTCTGTTCCCGTAAAGATTTACAGCCTTGGAAACCCTGTACAGGGTTGCTATGAGTCAGAACCAACTCCATGGTACTTAACAACAACAACAATGGAGTCCTGGTGTGGCACTATGGGCTAATGCATCAGACTGCAAAGTCATTTGAACTGCAAGGTCAGTGGTTCAAGCTCACCAGCTGCTCCTTGGAAACACTATACAGGGTTGCTATGGGTTGGAGTCGACTCGACGGCACTTAACAACATCAACAACTATTATACTCAGAAATAGCCTTTATTTATTTTTATTGATTTGGCCTTGTCTTCTCAACTTGACTCAAGTTCTAGCAGGGTTGGGACCAAGTGTGCCTTGCTCACAGTTGTATCTCCAGAAAGTACTCAATCTTGGCGGTGGTGGTGGTGGTGGTTAGGTGCCGTGGAGTTGGTTCCAACTCATAGGCAACCTGCATAGAGTTTCTGAGGCTGTAAATCTTTACAGGAGCAGAAAGCCTCATCTTTCTTCCACGGAATGGCTGGTAGTTTCAAACTGCTGCCCTTGAGGTTAGCAACCCGACTCGTAACCACTATACGACCAGGACTCCTTCAATCTTTCTAGCAGGTACTAACATCAATCCTATATTAGAGACAAGAAACCCAAAACTCAGGTTGAGCCATATGTTTAAGGTCACAGAGACCGGAGGTGGCAGAGCCAGGATTTGAACCCAGGTCTAACTGGTGTGAGCTCATGTTCCTTCCTGGAAGAGGGTGGCTTGTTCTGATGCGAACTTTCCTTCCCTCTCCCCTGTTATCAGCTGGCCATTCAATGCCACCTGCGCAGTTGCACGTTGGAGGAGATTTTGAGACCTTCCATTGGCTGTCATTCTTCCACCTGCAGTGGGCAGTGGTCATGGCCTTGGACTAGGGAGACCTGGTGTTCCACCACCTGTTCCAGGAATGGGGCCCAGTACAGTCCTTCCCACGCACTTCTTTCCCTTTATTAAAGCCCCAGGTTCCGCTCTACCTTCCTATCAGCTCCAAACTCACCATGCTGCGACTGCTAAGTTCCCTCCTGTTTGTGGCGCTTGGTAAGACCTCAGCTTGTTTCTGTGTTTCTTGTTCTATGATGGGCTAAGAGTCCTTGAAATCTACCGCTAACTCTGTGCCCCATTGCACCTAACATCTGGTTACATGGGATGGAGTCTCCGCATGTATATGGGGCAGAATGGTGAGGACTCTCCGTCCAGCACTGGAGCAGGAGAATGGAAGAGAAGTAATGGGTGGACTGACTCAGGAGAAAGAATGGGAGCTTCAAAGAGCTACAGGGATGGGCACTAACCAAAGTCTAGTGGTTAGGCTGCTTGGGTTGAAATTTCTACTCCTATGCTTAGCACTTGGTGAGGCCAGTGAGCCGCTGAAGGCAGGCCACGTGGGACCGGGTCTGGAGTGCCAAGGTTTTTTTGGAGTCCTGGTGTGACGCTGCAAAGTTGGTTTGAATTGTAAGATCGGTTGTGCAAGCTCACCAGCTGTTCCTTGGAAACTCTATGCACGGGTTGCTATGGATCAGAAACAAGTATGAACTGTGGCACTTAACAACAACAATAACAACATGCTTAGCACTCAACTCTTCTCTCATGCTCTTCCACCTTGGGGACTAGCCTTTTCCTGGTCCCTCTGTTATATATTACATTATAGACCAGGGCACCTCCTCCAAGCAGCTTTCTTTAGTTGATGTACTGACCGCATGGGGGCTATTGTTGTTGTTGTTGTTGTTAAGTGCCATCAAGTTGGTTCTAACTCATAGTGACCCTGTTTAGGGTTTCCAAGGAGCAGCTGGTGGGTTTGAACTGCCGACCTTGTGGTTCACTGTCTAGTGCTGATCCTACAGTGCCACACCAGAAGTCTATAAAACTGTTCTTCAAATGAGAAAATATTGAAAACACCTGTCTTCCATTTGGTTGTTGTTACTGTCACCATAACTCACACGCCTTCCTACTAGATCAGAATGATCAGATTTGTCACTAAGTCCAATTGCCTTTGTTGGGCAATCCCTGTACAATTCTGTTAGGTATTCTGATGATAAGAGGTAATGTTTATTGAGTGCCTACTAGGCACAGTGCTCAGTTTTTCTTGCATTATTTATTATCTCATGTAATACCCTGAACAACCCCCAGTAGTCAGTACTATTGTTATCCCCATTATACAGACGGGGAAACTGAAAATGACCCTCGTAAAGGTAAAGTAGCTCATTCTAGAATGAGAGGCCATCTTGGATATCTAGTGTTGCTGTAACAGAACTGTAACAATTAAATGACTTTAATAATCAGAAACTTGTTTTCTCATAGTTTAGGAGGCTACAAATCTCCAAAGTCAGGATTCTGGTTCTATGTTGGCTTTTTCTCTGTGAGCTCTGCAGAGAGTCCTTGTCACTATGAGATTCTGCTCCTGGGTGATCATCATGTGTCTGGGCATCTCTCTTCCCCCAGATCTGCTTGCTCCTTTTATCTCCTGTAAGAGTTTGACTCAATACATGCCCTGTACTAATCCTGCCTCATTAACTTAACAGAAAACTCTTTCTCAATTGGGAATATAACCACAGGCATAGGGGTTAGGATTTATGACACATGCCTGGTATGATGCTGTAAACTAATGTTCTGGACTGCAAGGTTGGTTTGAACTACAAAGTTGGCAGTTGAAGCTCACCAATTGCTCCTCGGAAACCCTATACAGGGTCGCTGTGGGTCGGAACCAACTTGACGGCACTTAACAACAACAACAAATATTTTGGGGGACACAATTAATCCATAATAGAGACACAGGAACTCCAAAGCCTCCACTTTTATAACAATAACCAGAGGAGTGTCTGCCCCCCGACCATGGATCTCCTCTCATAACAGAAGGTACAGAATCCTTGTTATTGCTGTTAAGTGCCATTGAGTCAGTTCCAACCCACAGTGACCCTGTATAGGGTTTCCAAGGAGCAGCTGGTGAGCTTGAACTGTTGACCTTGAGGTTCAAACTGACTTTGCAGTCCAGCGCATTAATCCACAGTGCCACACCAGGACTATTATTATTGATTTTAATAATAGAATAATATGTAATAAATAGAGTTATAAATTGCCTAAATATAATATTTCTTAGACTATATGAATGTTGTTGTTAAGTGTGGTGTCGGTTCCAACTCATTGCAACCCTGTATAGGATTTCTGAGAAGCAGTTGGTGGGGTTGAACCACCAATCTTGCAGCTAGCAGTCTAGTGCTTATCCTACAGCACCACAACAAATTTTTTTTCTGTAAAACCTTTCTACCTTGAATTAAAACAGTATTAGCAACTGAGTGGAAGCTTTTGTTTTTCCCTCCTTCTTCTCCTTTAATTACTACTTCACTCTCAAAAAAAGTGGTTGAAATAAGTTGACAAATATTAATTGCCACAATATTGTAACTAAAACACCAGAAAATGTAATACAATCAGCAACTACAAAACTACCAGCAGCTACAAAAACAAAAGCTGAAATTACGAGGTTTGAAACGCCATTGTAATTAGGTAACAATGACAGTTCTGACCTGAGCCCTTGAGAAGGTTCAAAAAGTAAATCTGCATAGTTTTAGCCTTGTAAATATGAGGGGGCTTTAAAAAGTTTGTGGAAACATTCCATTATTTTTTCATTCCATTTTTTCCCACAAACTTTTTGAAGCCCCCTCATATATTAGTGCATGTAAGCTGGATTTTTTTTTTTAAATGCTTTTGTTGCTATATTTAACTACAGGAATATTTTTATTAAAAAAATTTTTTTCTGCTGAAACATTGCACAACAGTTTTCTAGACAGGCCTGTGGGTGCCAGCGACTCTGACAAAGTCTTTAGTGACTCTACTGACAGTACCTGTCATTTCTCAAGGATGACCCTGTTCTAAGAGAACCAACTCCTTCCGTCCTCCCATTGAAGGCCACATGTTTCTCTACTACCCTGGACCACCGGGACTGAAAACCCCTGCTCTGCTCAGCCCACTGCTTAGATGTGGCCCCTGAAGTCCAGAATGGGGAGCAAACTTGACAGAACCCCACAGTTTGTGGACCTAGGCATTCTCTTTTGTTTTCGGGGCTTCCTGACTGACTGACACCCCCATTCTCCCCTCTAGCCTCAGGCTGCGGCAGACCAGTCTACCACCCCACCACACGCGTGGTCAATGGTGTGGACGCAGTGCCCTACAGCTGGCCCTGGCAGGTAAGAGCTATGCCCACTCTGGTCATTCCCACCATGGAGTTACTTTGGGGATGAAGCATTATTATGACATCTACTGTTTGCCTTCCAATTCCCACTTCAGCTTCTAGAGGCCAGCAATCCTTGGGGCAATCTGATTCACGTGGGGTGTTGCCTATTCATTCTACAAGCTTCACTGGCCTGATGGCAGTTTAAATGTGGCATCTGAGGGGAGGGTAATGCTGAACTCAGCTCAAGAGCTGGTGCACTAATGGTGGAATCTCAGACATAGTGTTTAGGGAGTAAGAATTTGAGGCATCCATTTCTGGAGCCCTCAAATTATACAGCAGGGCTGTGAAGTCTAAGGAGCAATGAAGCAGGTAAAGGACTTTTAGAGATTAGGGGAAGGAGGTTCAAGGAGTCCTGGTGATGCAATAGCTAAGTGATTGTCTGCTAAGCAGAAGGTTGATGGTTCGAATCCACCAGTGGCTTCACAGGAGAAAAGAACTGAAAATCTGCTTCTGTGATGGTCTCTGTTGTTGTTAAGTGCTGTTGAATTGATTCCAACTTATAGCGATCCTCTAGCTCTGGTAGCGTAGTGGTTACAAATTGGGCTGCAAACCTTAAGGTCAGCAGTTCGATACTACCAGCCGCTCCGCGGGAGAAAGATGAGGCTTTCTACTCCCGTAAAGATTTACACCCTCGGAAATCCTGTACAGGGTCGCTATGGGTCAGAACCGACTCGACGGCACTTAACAACAACAACAACAACAACACAGGGTTTCTGAGGAGTGACTGGTGGGCTTGAACCACCAAGGGGCAGTTATATTCTGTCCTATAGGGTCACTATGAGCAGAAAACAACTCAAGGGCATGCTACAACCAAGAGAGGTCCAGAGGGACTTGTCTGCTGCATTGTCCTATGCAGTTGTCACTAAATACATGTGGCTCTTTAAATTTAAATAAGCTAAAATTAAAGGGGCTCTGGTAGCGTAGTGGTTATGAATTGGGCTGCTAAGCTCATGGTCAGCAGTTCAAAACTAACAGCCATTCCACGGAAGAATGATGAGGTTTTCTGCTCCTGTAAAGATTTACAGCCTCTGAAACCCTGTACAGGGTCACTATGAGTCGGAACCGACTCCACGGCACATAACAACAACAACAACAAAAATTAAATAACATTAAAAATCCAATTCCTTGGTTGCACTTGTCACATTTCAAATGCCCAATAGCCACATGCGGCTGGCTAGTGGCTACTGTATTGGATAGCACAGAGAGACAACATCTCCATCATCACAGAAAGTTCTATTGGACAGCACTGGTCTAGAGCAGGGGTCAGCAAACTTTTTATGTAAAGAGCCAGAGAGTATAAATATTTTTATTTTGTGGGTCAGGTGATATTTATAACAATTCAAATCTGTCATTGCAGTGCAAAAGCAATCAGAGACAATATGTAAATGTATGAATGTGTTTATGTTCCAATAAATCTTTCTGCACAAAAGCAGACCATGGAATAGATTTGACCCATGAGCTAGAGTTTGCTGACCTGTGACCTGGAGGGAGCTTTAAAAATGAGAATGTGTAGAAAACCAGGAACAAGGCACAGGACTTGGGAGGGTTGTGTTTCAGAGAGCCAAGAAGCCTTTTGAGATCTGGGCTTCAGGAGAACAGAGGGCTTGGCTTGAAGGAAAGGGGGTACTACAGGACTCTCAGAGACAGAAGTGTGGGGATGCCCAAGGGCATAGAGCATGTTGGGGTCCCCAGAAAGATGACAGGGGCTAGGGATCCCTTGTTCCCAGTGGAAAAGTGACAGGGCCGTCCTGAACACTTGTGCAAGTTGGACACTGCAGGCTTCTAGGGACTGTCACTGTTTTCTGTGCAACGGGTACCCACTAGTGTACAACTTACACTGCCATTGGTAGTGTGGGCTCCAGGCCATTCAAAGCCCTCCCTCTTCGGCCACCAGATCTCTCTGCAGTATGAGAAGGAAGGAGCATACTACCACACCTGTGGGGGCAGTCTCATCGCCCCCGACTGGGTCATGACTGCGGGCCACTGCGTCTCGTAAGTTCTCTTATATACCCCTGTCACAGGCTTGGGCAGTGGTAACTAGGGGAGGGGAAAGAGACTGATCAATCCCAGACTGACCCCACCTTTACCTGCAGGAGCTCCATGACCTACCAGGTGGTGCTGGGTGAGTACGACCGAGCAGAGAAGGAAGGCGCTGAGCAGGTGATCCCTATCAATGCTGGAGACCTGTTTGTGCACCCACTCTGGAACCCCAACTGTGTGGCCTGTGGGTGAGTGGTTCTCAGTCCTGAGACCCAGGGTCTCAACTCATTCCTCTGCAAGCAGAGACAGGTCTGAGAAGACACCCACCAGCCCATGCCAGGTTCCACACACTAGCGTTAGAAGGGCAAGAGTCTTAGGACCATCCATGTTAGAGGGACAGTAGGACTCAGAAAGGGGCAGGAGCTCCTCCAAGGCCACATCCAAATCCTAGGGCTTCTGGCAGTCAACAGAATTCCTCCAGTGCTTTCTGGGTTCTCAGTACCATGGGCAAAGCAGCACTGAGAATCAGGCTAAGGCACTATCTGGCTGTGTGGTCTGGACAAGTCACTGCCCTTCGCTGGGTCTCAGTTTTATCACCTGTGTCAAAGGGTGACCAGAAAGCTGCACTTCCTGGGTGATTGCACTTCCTGGGTCAAGAGGCAATCTCTGGATAAGATCGCTAAAGCCGAGCTGCTGCTCAAACATATACAAAACTGTGTGTCTTTGTGGCTCAGTGTTTTTCTGATGAGAAAGTCAGAGAAGGGTACAGAACCCTCAAAGTGCAGCACAAGAGGGAGGAGCAATAAGGACTGAAATCTAGCCCATCTTACTGGCCTCCTAGGATGAGCAGAGGGAGAAACAGAACCCAAGTGAAATAACCTGAGTGACAAGGGGGATGAAGCTTTAGAGAAGTAGTGCTCAGAGCCTGGTCCCCAGCTAGCAGGTACAGCTGTTGTTGTTGTTGTTGTTAAGTGCTGTAGAGTTGATTCCAACACATAGTGACCTTATGTATGGGGTTTCCAAGAAGCAGCTGGTGTGCTTGAACCACCGACCTTGCAGTTCAAATGACTTTGCAGTCTGACGCATAACTCACAGCACCATAGCAGGATCCATACCCGCAGGGAATTTGCCAGAAATTCAAATTCTCCGGCCTTAGCTCAGAATCATTGGATCACCAGCTCTGGGGAGGGGCCCAGCCACCTGTACAAATGCCCTTCGTGTGATTCTTAATGCAAGTAAAGTATGAGGGCCAAGAAGCTGAGGACGACTGTAAAGGCCATGGGTTGTCGTGGGAGGACTGACCACAAGAGCTTCCAAAAGTTGCTCAGCCTTGTGGATGGATGGGATTTGGTGGGAAAGGGGATAGTGGGGGCTTCCCAGGGGTAAACGTGGTTGGAGCAAAGGCTGAAGGTGGGACTGGGTCTGGTGGGGGGCCAGGCGCCCTGTGACTCTTCTTTCTTTCCCAGAAATGATATTGCCCTCATCAAGCTGTCACGGAGCGCCCAGCTGGGAGATAAAGTCCAGCTCGCCTGCCTCCCTCCTGCTGGTGACATCCTGCCCAATGAGGCCCCTTGTTACATCAGCGGCTGGGGCCGCCTCACTAGTACGTGCTGATCCCTGCCACAGGGACAGCGAGCAGGAAGACAGGGCTAGGGGATGGGGGCAAGCACAGGACCAGACCTTGCACCGTTCTCCTGTTCTGCCCCTAGCTACAGTCTCTCCCATCTACCCAGCCGCTTTCGATTGAACATTTTTTGGTGTGCTGGAAGTCTCTGGGTGGTGCAAAGGGTCACGTGCTCCAGGTGTGTGTGGGGGGGGTGTTGTGGTGGAGGAGGCAGGCAGGCCTACATAACCTGGTGGGAGGAGCGTTATCGTTAGGCCGGAAGAGTCACCTGCCTTGGGTTCATGCCCCAACTCACCCCAATGATGTCCCACTCACTGCTTCCTGTCCCCACAGCTGGCGGACCGCTCCCAGACAAGCTGCAGCAGGCCCTGCTGCCCGTGGTGGACTATGAGCACTGCTCCAAGTGGGATTGGTGGGGCAGCACTTTGAAGCAGTCCATGGTGTGCGCTGGTGGGGACATCCGCTCTGGCTGCAATGTGAGTCCGCTCTTTTCCGCATTCTTAGCAGGGTGTCCAGGGTCCTGGGAAACTTCTGCCATCTGCCAGCAGGGGGAGGTAGAATCTTGCCTACTGTCTTATTCAACTTCAGATCACATAGGACTTGGAAGAAATTGGGATAGTCCAGGGAAAGTATGCTGACCCCAAGAGCTTAGTGTCCTAACTGGGTCACTGATGTGACCTGGGGCAAGTCACTGTCCCTCTCTGGTCCTCAGACTTTCCCATTATAAAGGATCCTGACACCACGACTTCTGAAACCACCTTCAGCTCTATGGTTTTGAAGTTACAGTTAAACATTAAAGATACTGTCAATATATTATGAGTACAAGCAATACAAAGATAAGTACTGGACTGTAAACCACAAGGTCTGTGGTTCGAGCCCACCAGCCAATCCTCGAGAGAAAGATGAGACTTTCTGCTCTTTGTTGTTGTTGTTGTTAAGTGCCTTCGAGTCGGTTCCGACCCATAGCGACCCTGTACAGGGTTTCCAAGGGTGTAAATCCTTACGGGAGTAGAAAGCCTCATCTTTCTCCCGCGGAGCGGCTGGTAGTTTCGAACTGCTGACCTTAAGGTTCTGCTCTTGTTGTTGTTGTTGTTATGTGCCATCGAGTCGGTTCCGACCCATAGCGACCCTGTATAGGGTTTCCGAGGGTGTAAATCTTTACGGGAGTAGAAAGCCTCATCTTTCTCCCGCGGATCACCTGGTAGTTTCGAACCGCTGACCTTAAGGTTCGCAGCCCGATTCGTAACCACTACGCTACCAGAGCTCCTCTTACAGAGATTTAAAAACCTCAGAAACCCTATACAGGGTTGCTCTGAGTCAGAACCAACTCAACAGCACTTAACAACAACAAGCAATAATGAGCCCTGAACTGAAAGGTTGGTGGTTCAAGCTCAGCAGCCACCTCTTAAGAGAAAGATGTGACAGTATGCTTGTGTAAAGATTTACAGTTTTGGAAACTATAGAGCAATTCTACTCTGTCTTACAGGCTTGCTATGATTGGAAATGGATTGAACAGCAACGGGGTTTTGTTTTTGGGTTTTTTGGTTTTATGAACAATAATAATAATTAATTGTGCTAATAATAGCAACTCCCATTTACTGTGTGCATCCTCTGTCTTGGCACTGTGCCAAGGTCCTTTGCTTCATTCTCACAAGATCCTGTAAGACCTATATTGTTATCACCTATCAGAAATGAGCAAACCGAAGCTCCAAGAACTCTAATCATATAGAGGGTTCTCAAAATTCCCAAAGTTGGAAACCAATTCCTTAAACCTCACACCCAACTTATCTCCTCACACATGTCTGACTGTTGCAGGGTGACTCCGGAGGACCCCTCAACTGCCCTGCTGCAGATGGCAGCTGGCAGGTCCATGGTGTGACCAGCTTCGTTTCTGCTTTTGGCTGCAACACCCGCAAGAAGCCCACAGTATTCACCCGAGTGTCAGCCTTCAACAGCTGGATCGAGGAGGTGAGTAGATGAGCAAGTGGGAGGGCTCTGGGGTTCGGACTCTGCAGAGATATGCAAGGACAGTGGGTGAGGAACATAGATCCTGGACGCTCAGTGGGTGCAGGGGCAGCAGTGTGGCACCCTGGACTTTGATGAAGGAGTCTGGGTCGTATAATGATGAAGCATTTGGCTACTATCTGGAAGGCCAGTGCTTCAAGCCTACCAACTGCTCTGAGGGAAAAAAAGGCCTCACATCTACTCTTGTAATGATTTCAGCCTAGAAAACCCTATGGGACAGTTAGACTCTGCTATAGGGGCAATATGAATCAGAAGCAACTCAGCGGCAATGGTTTGGGACCTTGAAGCCTTCTGGGAAAACTATGAGCAGCTGCTGAAAAAAATGTGTTTCAATGAGTGTGTGAAGTGCCTCCCCTGGCCTGGGTGGGTTCTTTCTTGGCATGAGAGAGGTGTCAATCAAAGTATAAGCAATGCGAATGAAGAGTGGGGAGCATTGTGGTGGGCAGACAAGCACCAATGGGAGGGCAGGCCTCGGTTGGGGGGTGGTGGTCAGGGAGGACTCAGATGCTCATGCTAACACTCACAGTCCCCATTTACACACATTTCAGTATGTGTCAGCCACTGCGATGAGCAACTCTGATCATGGTTTCACCGACCCAAGAACCCTCAGCAGCTGTGTCTTTTTTCAGCAGTGAATACAATCAAACGCATTTTTTTACAAAAAGATAATATTGTCCACCTTACCAAAACTGTACTGAGCCAAAGAGAAGACATGAGACATAGTGACTTCTAATAAGCACTTTTTAAGCACTTTTTTTGTTTTTCTCTTTGAATATGTGTAGTAGTAACTTTCTGATAGCCAAATTGGACATTCTCATGATGAGAAATTCACTTAGAAAATAGTATTTTTGGAACAAAAAAGCAAGACCAGAAAAAGGATTTCCTAATTCTGACCATAAGTTACGAGGTAAATATTATTACCTTTATTTAACAGATAAGGAAACTGAGATTCAGAGAAACCAAGTCACTGTACCAGGGTCACATAGCTAATACATGACATGGGTGGGAAGTGAATGATCCCAGGTCCATTTGGCTCCTCACTACATGGTAATAACCTATTTGGTTTTTCTCCATCTGTCTTCCAGACTATGGCAAGCCACTAGAACCAGAAGCTGATGTTGGTGCAGATTCATGCCCTTCTAAAAGAATAAAGGCCTCTCAGAAAGTTCTGTCTTATGTCATTCTTTCCTCATTGGCTCACCTCTTCAAATCCTAGATCTGATATGTAGAAACAATATGAGATTCAACTTTATTGTTTGAGATGAGAAAAAAATGAGTCTAGAGCAAGGAAGAGAGTTGCTTTAGGCCCTAAAGTTTAGGGTGACCAGTCATCTCAGTTTGCCCAGAACTGGGGGTGGTTCCCTGGAGCCCTGGTGGTGCAGCGGTTAACTGCTCTGTGGTTCGAACCCATCAGCCACTCTTCAGGAACAGTTCTCCTCTGTAAAGATGACAGCCTTGTAACAGAGGCAGTTCTACTCTGTCTAATAGGGTCACTGAGTCAGAATGGATGACAGCAGAGCGGTTTGGGCATTGGGGGAAAGGTTCCCAGGATCAGAGGGGTGTCTAATGTATGCCGGGTATAGCACTAAGTGAGAGGTCCACCACTTAAGGGAGAGGGGGGCACCCATGAGAAGTTCCTATCCGCCAATGCAGTTTCCATCCCACTGTGAAAGATCATTCAGCAATTTAAAACCAATTGCCTTGGATGCTATTTTCCACACAACAATGCTGCCCAAAATGCAACATTTTCAGGGTAAAAACTGAGAAAATCCCCAGTAAACCAGGACAAGTTGGTTGTAGTTTAGAGTCACACATAAATCAGTGGCTTTTCAATGCAGGCATAAAAACATCGTAGAAACTGCAGAAAGAAAAAAACACTTGTCAGCCTCTCAAGAAGCTCATTGTGGAGTGGGAAACACCATGCATTTTTTGCATCACGGTCATTTAGTTATTCAACATACATGCCTTGTTCCAGAGGAGGGCTCAAAGGGAGAAGAAGACATAGTTTCTGCCCTGAAGTAGCTCATTATTGAGAGAGGAAATGAGCCTATGAGAGTCATTCATTAAACATTTATTAGGCACCTGCACTGTGGTAGGTTGAGTGAGGGTGGGCGAACACAGAGGAGAGTATTATGGACTGAATTCCATCTCCCACCCCCCAGAATATGTGTTATAAACCCTAACCCCTATACCTGCAGTTGTAATCCCATTTGAGAGTAGGTTAGTGTTATGTTAATGAGACAGTATCAATGTAGGGTATGTTTTAAGTCAATCTCTTTTGAGATGTAAAAGGAATTAAATAAGCAAGTGAGGGAGCAGAGATGGGGAAGAGAGATACCATGCATGACACATGAAGATCACCCAGGAGCGGAAGCCCAAACGGGACAAAGACCTTCCTTCAGAACCAACAGAGAGAAAAACTTCCCCTAAAGCTGGCAAATTTCTATTTCTTAAAGCTACCCAAACCCAGCACAGGTATCTGTGATATTTCTGTTACTGCAGCACTAGATAGCTAAGACAGTGAGTGAGACATTGGCCTTGTCCTCAGCAGGACCCCTTCTGTAGGGACAGCAGAGTCACACACAGCTGCACACCACCTAGGAGTGGTAGCAAGTTGAGATGGAAAAGACCACTGCTGGACAGTCAAATAAAACATAAAAACAACTGAAATCATAAAAGTAATGGAAAAAACTTAAATTCTCTTGTACACCGTGAAAGAAACACACATGCCTACAGGTATTGTCACAGCGAGGATGAAGTGTCCAGATTTGGTCCTACTGTCCCTCCAAAGAATTGGCAGGACACAGGCACAACACATACTTGAAAGGAGGCAGAGAGACAGGGGTTTGAGCAAGCAAATAGATTTCATGGAGCATAGCATAGACTCCTTTGCAGAGATGACAATGGACTTCCACCTGGAGAGTGACGGGAAGTGCCAAGTAAGTTCTTGGTTTCACTTTTCTGTTGTTATTCTCTGGGGTGGGTGGGCTCCAGGTCTCCTGTTAATTGAATCCTGATTCCTAGTTTTCCTACCATCAATAAGGGCCCATAATTGGTCATTTCTTCCTGGGTCTGATGTACTTCTTTCCCCATTACATCAGGCTGTTGTAATTGGATTAATGAGCTAACCATATTGCTGATTTATTATAGTGGTATTATGATTTGTTCCTTGTTCACATCAGATCAGTCCTGTTCTTCTCTGTACATGCTTGACTTTGGTGAAAGTCTCATGTTCTATGTCTTCGTTTACTAGACTCTCCTGACAGGTCAAGTCAATTGCTGCATTCTTTGTGGTTGATCTGTGGTTAGCCCCTATTCCCTGTTGTAACTACCTAGCACCACAAGATTTTTTTAAAGGGGAAGCAGCTCTCCTTTTGTATATTATTTCCCCCGTGGTGTGGCACTGCAGGACAAGCATTAGACCGTAAGGCTGGTTTGAATCACAAGGTCAGTGGTTCAAACTCACCAACCACTCCTTGGAAACCCTATACAGGGTCACTCACTATGAATCAGAATTAACTCGGTGGCACTTAACAACAATGGTTTTAAAGACCTCAGACCCAGATTCTTACAGCACTGGCCCACCGGTGGGATACAGGCAGGAGAGGCAAAGGCTGTGGCTCTGATTTTGTCTGGTGGACAGATAGCAACAGCAGCGGCTAGGAGGTGTGGGGCTATGCTACCCCTGATACTCAGGTGAACAGTGAGCAATGAATTATTTCATACTGCTCTTCAACAGTCTCCAACCAAATGGCTTTTTCCCTCAAGGGACTGGGTAAAAAAAGTGGGGGAGATGTTAATAGGATTATATGATTCAGTTGTGATTGTTAACAAGGTTTATGTGATTGTGAAAACTTGGAAATCTAATGTGAGGATTGGTCAATTTTGCCATCCTTATGGGAATAAAAGGCGGCATCCCAGAAGCAGAAGCGGATGGGCACCGGAGGAGATAGATCTCATTTTCATTAGAAGGAAACATCAGGAATGGAGCTCTTCTTTTGGACCACATGATTCTCTGCACATTGACCTTCCTCAACCCAGGGGACAGATATATATATCATAATATTTGACAATTTAATTTTTTCACTTGTACAAATTAGTGACCTCAATTATTTTGATCATATACAACTATCACCAATACCCACTGTCAAATTTCCATCATTACAAACAGAAATTCGCTGCTTCCTAAATAATGAGTCCTCCTTTCCCCTCCCTCCTGTCCCTGGTAACCACTAATAAACTTGGATCTCTATATATTTTCCTATTCTGACTATTTCATGTAAGTAGGATCACACGATATTTGTCCTTTTGTGGTTAACTTACTTCATCGAGCATAATGTTTTCAGGGTTCGTCCTTATTGTAGGATGTATCAAGACTTCATTTCACATTTACATTGTATGCATATACTACATTTTAAAAATCCATTCATCTGTTGAAAGAAATTTGAGTTGTTTCTACTTTTGTCAAAAACCTAAATGTGTAGAGAAAACACCAAATATTAGTATAACAGAATGTTTATTGTGAGTAGATAACAATATGAATTAGGCAGTGTCGACCCAAATATAACTCATTCTCAAGAGGGACATGTAAGTTATATGTTGTTGTTGTTGTTATAAGGTGCCATGGAGTCGGTACCGACCCATATCGACCTTATGCACAGCAGAATGAAACACTGCCCAATCCTGGGCCAACCTCACTACTGTTGCCATGCTTGAGTCCATCGATGCTGCCACTTGGCCAATCCATCTTGTTGGGGGTCTTCCTCTTTTTATAGGTCATTCTTTTATCAATTTCTCAGGAGGTAGCATCAAAGCCCATTGAAGGGTTTCAGGATCTGTCTGGTACAGAGCCTCTAAGGACACACCATACATCCTGAAACACAACCTCTAGTCAGACCCAAGAGTTCTGGTGTGGCACTGTAGGATAAACACTGGACTGCTAACTGCAAGATCAACAGTTCAAACTCACCAGCTGCTCCTTGGGAACCTTATAGAGGATTGCTATGAGTCAGAACTGACTCCATGGCCCTTAACAACAAGAAGTCAGGCCCTGGAGTTTCTGCTTTTTGAAGCTGATTGAACAGAGATAAAAGGCATCAGGCTTTTTTGGAAAATTATATATGTTCAGTCAGCTTCAAGAAGCAGAAACTCCAGGGCCTGATTTCTTGTTGTTAAGGTCTCTGCTAAGCTCTTAGTAGGACTTCTGGTGTGGTGGTGTGGGTTAATGCGTCAGACTGCAAAGCCATTTGAACTGCAAGGGCGGCAGTTTGAAATCAGAACTGCTTCCTTAAAGGTAACAGGTTCAATGGCAAATGGCTGAGGTGGGTCACTGCAAGGTCAGCAGTTTGAAATCAGAACTGCTTCCTTAAAGGTAACAGGTTCAATGGCAAATGGCTGAGGTGGGTCATCCCAAATCCATGAGCCCAGAAATCTGGATGCCAGGAGAATCAAATCAGTTTTGTCAGCATACATGCATCGATGACACTACTCTCATATCCCTTGGGTATATGGTGTTCCATCATATTATCCCTTTAAAATTGATACTTTGAGCCCCTTCTCATGCCACTTGAGGCTGCTTGGTTCGTTGGTTCTTGCAGCTTTGAGTATGCAACTAAGGCCCACTGGGCGGCGCCTGGATTTATGAGGGCGAAGTGGCAGAAGAAGCAGATGGTGGTGGTTGTGTGCCGTGGAGTCGGTTCCGACTTATAATGACCCTGTACAGGGTTTCCGAGGCTGCAAATCTTTACGGGAGCAGAAAGCCTCATCTTTCTCCCGCGGAGCAGCTGGTAGTTTCGAACTGCTGACCTTGAGGTTAGCAGCCCGATTCGTAACCACTACGCTACCAGAAGAAGCAGAAGCAGTGGCTAAAACGGAAGAGAAGAAAGATGAGGCAGAGATCCAAGTAAACGGTATTGAAACAGATGAATCAGGGAGAGAAATGAGCGCATGCTGCTGCAGTGGACATTGCTTCTGATGTCTTCACCTCTTTTTTTGTTGTTGTTCTTCACCTTTTGAAAGAAGATTTAAAAAAAATCTTTCCCCTGATTTGTTAAACTGAAAATAAAGCTATGAAGAGAACTTATTGTAAAATAAAAAATGATCACTTTGGGTTTTAAAAAGTTTAAAAGATACAACATCATAAAACACCCATGGATTCTCCTTACTGAGTGAACAAAATTCACATTTTTGCTGCACATTTTAAAAATACAGCTCTTGCAGTATATGTGGAGGCTCTTTTGTACTTCTCCCAGAGATCATCATCATGGGTCTGGGATTGTCCTTTTGGGGACATAGCTCTTGCCTGCCCCCTGGAAGCAGGGTTGGGCCATGTGCCTTGCTTTGGAGCTTTGAAGAAGCAATTTGCCCAGCTTTTCCCCCTTCTGCCATGGCAACTGACGGCTGCTGGTCAGCCTGGTCCCAGCATGAGAGACATGGAGCAAAGTCACAGTTGAGCCCTGATGGCAACCTCATGTGTCAGAGTAGAGAATTGTGTTGCAGAGGGTTTTCAATGGCTGGTTTTTTGGAAAGAGATTGCCAGGCCTTTCTTCTGAGGTACTTCCATTTGTACTTGAACCTCCAACCTTTCAAGCATATTAACCATTTACACCACATGGGGACTCCTTGTTATAAGCCATTAAGATGTTGGGTAAACATTTTATTACAGCACATGAACTAACCTATTCTGGCTGATAAAATGAAGCTAGGTGTTTATCCTTCTACTCCATGCTTATATATTTTTTATCACATATGCTAATCTCCATATACAACATATTGCATTGGTTGGTCCTTAAAAATGTATGCAGAGTGTCTTGCAGTATGTATTGTGCCACAACTGGCTTCTTTGACTCAATGTTACGTTTTTAAGGTCCATCTGTGCTGATTTATGTATCTTGAGTTTGGCGCTATTAGTTTGGTAGTGAGTTCTCTTGCACACCACCTCTAGTTATTTACATTCTCCCCTGCTGATGACGTTTAGAGCAGTGCCAATTTTTCTGTGATTACAGGCAGTGCTTCAGTGAAGGCCCTTGGACGTATCTCCAGGTACACATGCTGAAGAATTTCTCAGCAGAAAAGTCCAAGAAATGGAATTGCTAAGTGGGAGGGTGTGCTCATTTTCAAATTTACCCATAGCCAAACTGCTCTCCAAAATTTATCAACGATACTTCTTAACATTCTTTTTTTCCTTTTTCCTCCCCCTGCCTCCACACATTGGAGTCCTGGTGTAGTGCTGTGGGTTAATGCTCCAGACTGCACAGCCATTTGAACTGCAAGCTCGGCAGTTGAAGTTCACCAGGTGTTCCTTGGAAACCCTATACAGAGTCGCTATGGGTTGGAACCAACTCGACGGCACTTAACAACAGCAACAACAGCCCCCACACATTACAACTGCATGGAATTTTTCTCCCTTACCCCCACCCTTCTCCACTAAAGTCTCTGTGTGTCACTGTGGGTTAATGCGCCAGACTGCAAAGCTGTTTGAACTGCAAGGTCGACGGTTCAAGCTCATCAACTGCTCCTCGGAAACCCTATACAGGGTCGCTATGGGTCGGAACTGACTCGATGGCACGTAACAACAACAACAGTCCTCACCCGCATTCCAGATACTTAGGAAAGTCTAAGAACTGGTCTGCAGAGTGAAGGTGGGGGGCAAGGAATAGACTGAGTCAAGCAGAGCAGAAATCATGGGGGAGCGTAGGAGAAAATTCTGGAATATTTTTACTGAGCCAGTCAGACAATGCCAGGTGACACATGCAACTGTGTCATGTGTTCCTAAGGCACAGCAGGATTGCAAAGGCTGACTGTTGACTTCCTCTCAATGGGTCCGTGAAGGACTCTCAGATAATCTTCCAAAGCAATTTCAGAATAAAGAGCAGTCTGACATGTCAAATCCGACCTTGTGGCTGGGCAGTAGATGCCTCAACTGCTAGAAACTGCTATGATACCTTTCTTGCCACTAAGAGGCAGCACAGAGGCAGGAAATCTTGCTTTAAAGTACAACAATGCAATAGAAAATTCCATTTCATTCGATTTTTTTAAATCTACAAATCTCAACAACTCAAATCATTTAAAAACCATATCGTCAATAATTTCATTTTTTTGAGTAACGATTAGAGTGTCAATGCCAACAATTTTGGGGTTTTGTTTTTCTAAATCATAAACGACAGCCATCTACTTTTTCTAAAAGCACAAAACCAATCACTCAGTTTTCTTTTAGATATGACAAAGGATCAGTGTTGAATGTTCACTTTTTAATCGCATGGTATTGACAATAGAGTTCTCATTTTTAAAGTGATTAATTTTTTAAATCTTAAAAAGAGTGAGCAGTTTCTTTCTCTTTTTTTTTTTTTTCCAGAACATTAATATTGACATTTTAGAAACTTTCACTTTGGGAAACAGAATTTTTAAACACCTTGTATATTCCCATCTCTCTCACACAGTTCCTGTTATCACTGATATGCTTCTTTTTCTCTGCATTTAGAAAACCTACCAACAATTGGGGTAAGGCGATAGCTCAGTTGTAGAATCCTCACTGTCCATGAGAGAGACCTGGGTTCAAATCCCAGCCAGTGCACCTCAAGTGAAGCCACCACTTGTCTGTTAGTGGAAACTTGCATGTTGCCAAGATGCTGAACAAATTACAAAAGAGCAACCAGACTAAGACAGACTAGGAAGAAAAGCCTGGTAATCTACTTCGGAAAAATCAGTCAGTGAAATCCCTATGGATCGTAACAGTCCAGTCCCATTGTGCAGGAGTGGGAGGCCAACTCACAGAAGCTAACAAAAACTACAACAATTAGATATAATCACCATTGACAAGTGTCTACTGGCATTTTGTGCCATGTGTGGGGACAAGGGGAGAAGAAGATGACCTAAACTCAGGCCGTGCCCTCAAGGAACCTACATTCCAGCAGGGAAGCCAAGGGATGAACACCGGTGTGTTTTTGTGAGGCTGACTTGGCTCTGAGTGATGTGGTTCCTAGGGAGCTAAGGTTACACTGCGATGGGATGCTCACAATGGTTCTCAGAACAAGATGAAAGAGGCATCAAGTGATCCCTGCCAGAAGTGAATCTGTCACATCTTCTTCTGTTGATTCATACCAGAACATGATGCTGACCAAACTTTTTCTCTAAAATCTGTGACTGCCAGGAATGTTGCTGTTTGAAACCATGTCAATGAGAACAGAGCAGCCCACTCTTGCCTGATGGGTCTGAGCCAGATTTGACAGAGAAAAACAACCTGGATTTCCAATTCAGGTGCAGAGTTTCAGAAAGGGGTTTTGGAACACAATGGTCCATATTAATCTTAAATATTGGTTCCAAGGAAACAGGACCCCAAATTCATTTATCAGTCCAAGCTGATGTTAACCCCTTTACACATAACCCAGTTGTATTGAGCCCATCAGAACAATTTACTTTAATTTCATACAAATTCCCTTTCCCCAAGTCCTATGATAGCCCTGTTTCTTCCTTTGTTTGGAGACACCTACAGGCTCTCTCCCTTGTTTCATCAAATTAATCAAACTACAAGTGTGTCTCTGGTAGTCTTTATCACACTGACTTAACACAAAAATTACGACTTGTCTGCTCATTGCCTAGGTTTAGTTTAGTTTTTTTTTCCTTAAAGCTTGTATTGTGAATTGCATGATAGTTTACATGGCAGAACATTGGTTTTGTACTCAACCAATAGTATTATTCCCCCCTCTGTTCTTTTTTTGATTTTATTTTTATTGTGAACTGAGTGATAGTTCACATGGGAGAACATCAGTTTTACCTTCATCATTGCATTGCAATGATGACAATCTCCTCTGTGCACCATCATTCAACAGTATTATTTCTATTCTCTATGTTTGTTTGTTTGTTTTCCTGAATGGACACAGAAACATTCAAGAATATATAACCATTTAAACAACCAAAGGGCAGATTCTGCAAGACTGCCTCCTAGCCACCAGCACCTGGCTGCCAGCACACAGTCTTTCTCTTTCCATGAGTCTAGAGTCCTCAAATACTCTCTCTCTCCACACCTTCACCTCTGCCTCCATCTCTGGTGTTGCTACTTCTCTGGTTAAGATAATCAAGTTCTGCTCATGCTCTTCCTAGGGTCCTCTGTTCCTGGACTGCAAGATTAACTACTCCCCTCTTTTTGTTACACAACTTCTATCTTTACAGTGTGACAATCACAATTAGTCATAACAATTACTATTTAATCAAAAGAATCCTATCCCCTTCTTCTTTCACCAGACCCATCTAGACAAGACAAAAACTATTTAGTGGGGATTCTACCTTCGCAGCTTCACTCTGAAACTAAATTCCCTCTTGAAAACGTGTAAATCAGCCACATCATGCCTTTTTAGTCTCCTATTTTAGGTAGCTAGTGTCTAAGTTGCCAGTCCCTATCAACCTTGTGGACTGAGGGGATAAGCTTGATCCTTGATGTAAAGACTCCTTCCCCCTCAGTTAGTATTTGATCAACTACATCCATAAGCAAAGGTCAAGTTCAACAAATTATAGCAATTTATACTTGCTTCCTGTATCAAGCTAGGTCAAATGGGTACTATCTGAAAGTTTTGGTGTTCTTGCATGCCTCTCCCCATTTCATATCAGCTGGACACTTCACTGTCAACTCTAGCCCCCTAGTGGTTAGGTCAGTGTCCATGAGCTTAGGAGTTTTCAAATGTCCCCAGTCTTCGGCCCAACCAGCCCTTCCTCTTTTCTCTCTCATCTCAAGGTCATTAGGTTTAGGTTTATGCACTGGGAACCTGGTAGTGACAGGACAGACAAGGTCCTTGGAGGTGTGAACCCTGCTGCTAGTGGACAAAATAGAAAGTACACAGATAATAACAGAAGTGGGATAACAGTCTGGTAAGGGGCTGGATGGAAATTTTTCTATGGGGGTAAAGGACAGGAGGATGCTCTGCAGAGGTAACATTTGAGTTGACCCTCTGCAACAAAGACAAGAAAGACCGAGTGAAACAGATACAGATGGTGATCTTGGAACCCTGAGCATCTGAGGACAGGACAAAGAGGTGCATTGAGGGCTGAATGGAAAAGGAACCTGAATAGGAGCAGGTTTTGCAAGCAGCTGCTGATGTGGTTGGAGGCTGGCAGCAAGAGGTTGCAATTTTCCCTTGTTCCCATGCCCTCTTGGTAGTTAGAGACAGGGCAAGTCCCTGCCCTCACCAACCCAGCAGCTAGTGGTACCCCCTGGACTCAGGCTCCTGGCATAGCACCCCTGCTTAGGAAGGCGTGTGAACCCTCCCTGAACTACATTACACAAACAGTGGACAGACAAGCAACTGCATTCACACTTCTGGGCTCTCCCACATCTAACAGGAAAGAGGTGGTAAGTGCCTGAGAAGACACCAAGATATATTGTTGTTAAGTTGTTAGGTGCCATCTAGTCCATTCTGACCAATGGCTATCCTGTGTAGGGTTTCTGAGAGGAGAGGCTGGTGGGTTTGGAATGCTGACCTTGAGGTTGGCAGTCTAGAACTTATCCTACAGAGACACACCAGGACACATACCACAATGTCTCAGAGAAAACAGGTAATTTCAGCTTACACAAAAAAAACAAGAGAGAATGCTTCAAACAAGTGACTAAAATAAAATCAGAAAATATAACATCAGAAATGGTATCAGAACTACCTGATGAGGAATTTAAAAGAATGTTAATTCAGTAACTTCAACGGACTGTGAGAAAGAGCAAGAAAACTGCAAATGAATTCAGGAAACTATAAACAAAACTGTGAGAAAACTCAGGAAACAAACTGAGAAAATATATTTTTTAAATGGGAATCATACAAAAACAGCATTCAGAAAGCCAAATTAACACTAAGATTTGAGAAATGATAATACATAGAAAGGACAAAGAAATAGAATTGAAAAATGTCTCAATATTCATCTGCTAGAGGAACAATCAGAAAAAAGGAAAAAAGTTTGGTAGAAAACTTAAGATTTATGTGGGTTAATATGAAGAGAAATAACTTAAGTGTGATAAGAATTCCAGAACAGGAAGAGACAAAACAAAACAAAAACCCCAGAGAGTATGGTCCAACAGATGTAGGAAGAAAACTTCCTTAACATCATGAAAGGTAAAGAGAGAGCCTTGAAGAAGTTGAATGAACTCCAAACAAGGTACACCCCAAAAGAAAAACACCAAGGCATGTTATAATCAAACTTCAAAACCAGAGACAAGACATGCATCCTGAGAGCAGCTCCAGAAAAATTAAAAGTTACTGTCAAAGGAGAACTAATAAAACAATGCTCTGATTTCTCAGCAGAAACCACGCAGGCAAGAAGACAATAGAGTGACGTATATAAAACTCTGAAATAAATTACCAGCCAAGAATCATATATCCAGCATATATCCAGTCATATGTCCAGTTGCTATGAGACGGGAGGTACCTAATAACACAACAGAAAATTGGAGTTGCTCTGAGGCCCAGAGTGCCCTCCACTTCAGTTTTCTGAAGCAATCCCAAGCAAACTTAGAGTTTGGGAGGATGGGGGACAGTTTGAAGCCACTTATCTAGTCTAACCCTCTCATATTACAGATAGGGAAACCAAAGTTGAGAAGGGAGGTGAATGGTGACAACATGGTTGTATGAGTAAGTGAGGGATGGGTTTCGGGAGGTAAGGCTGCAGCTAGCGCAAAGAGCCATGATCACCAGTTGGAGTTCCTGACCCTCTGCGAGTTTATCAATCAGCAGTAGCAAAGCAGACAAAGGCCACCTTGTTGTTATTGTTGTTGTTGTTGTTGTGTGCCAGGGAGTCGGTTCCGACTCATAGCAACCCTGTACGGGGTTTCCAAGGCTGTGAATCTTTACAGGAGCAGAAAGCCTCATCTTTCTCCCGCGGAGCAGCTGGTAGTTTCGAACTGCTGACCCTTCCTTAGTGATACTGATTTGGTGTATTAACCTAGCCAAAGGCCTTTGGGTGGCCTCTATTCATATACCCCAGTCCATTCTGTTTGGCTAGGTCAGTTAGAAGGAGCATGAGATGAGCCATGTAGCAGCCAAGTCCCTTTTCCTTTATAGAGTTAAGAGTGAGGTGGGCAAGCTGTCTTGGTTAGCATTGCTGTGCTTCCTCTGACTGTCATTTAACATGTGTGCGCAGACTCAAGGCAGATTAGTATGACTTCAGAACATAACCATCAGGCAACACACAGTACAGTATATACTCCGAAGTTAATTGGAGTCTTAAAGTTGCACACAGAACTGCTATTCAGCCTTTCGCACATGGGGTCTCCTCCAGGATCAAACAAACAAAAAACATCACCACCAAACCCACTGTCATTGATCCGACTCAGAATAAACCTACGTATGGTTTTCCAAGACTGTATCAATCATCTTTTTCCTCCAGAGTGGCTGGTGGGATTGAATTACTGACCTTGCAATTGGCAGTCCAAAGCCTAACCCACAGCACCACCAGTCCCCCAGGACAGACTGTGTCAAACACCCAGAGACACATACTCACTGCTATCTGGATACATTGAGGTGTGGTCAGGTGCTGTCGAGCCTATGCACAACCACCCAGTCCTGCGCCATCCTCACAATTGTTGCCAAACTTGAGCCCATTGCTGCAGCCATTTTGCCGATTCATCTAGTTGAGAGGTTTCCTTGTTTACACTGATCCTCCACTTTCCCAAGTCTCCAGGGACTGGTCCCATCTGATAATAGATCTGATGTGTGAGAGATGAAGTCTTGTCATCCTGACTTCTAAGGAGCATTCTGGCTGTACTTCTTCCAACACAGATTTGATACTCTCAACAATTTTCTCCAATATCATAACTCAAAAGTATCCATTCTTTTATGGTCTTCCTTATTCACTGATCACTTTTCACATGCATATGAAGCTATTAAAAATATCATGGTTTGGATCAAGCAGTGATGGCTATGTGCCATGTAGTCAGTTCCAACTCACTGCGATTCTGTATGGGGTTTCTGTAAATCTTCACAGGAGTACAAAGTCTTATTTTTCTCCCGTCGAGAGGCAGGTAGATTTAAACTGCTGACCTTGTGGTTAGCCTCCCAACTTATAACCCTCTAGGCTACCATTGGGCAAATCTGCTGCACAGGAACTTTTCAAAGTATTGAAGAGCAGAGATTTTAGCTTGAGGATTAAGGTGCGCCTGACCTAGGCCATGGTGTTTTCAATAGCCTCATATGGATGCGAAAGCTGGACAGTGAATAAGGAAGATCGTAGAAGAATTGATGCCTTTGAGTTGTGGTGTTGGA
>NW_006408565.1:17153314-17162654 GCF_000296735.1 Chrysochloris asiatica | reverse complement strand
ACCGTGTCTATTGCCTTATCAAAGAAGCTCTGGTAGCTTAGTAGTTACAAATCGGGCTGTGAACCGCAAAATCAGCGGTTCCAAACTACCAGCTGTTCCGCGGGAGAAAGATGAGGCTTTCTGCTCCCATAAAGATTTACAGCCTCAGAAACCCTGTACAAGGTCGCTGTGTGTCCGAACTGACTCCATGGAACACAACAACATTGCCTTATCTGTAGTGACTCCATGGGGCACAGACAAGACTATTGCAAGTCTTGCCTGTATTTTGATTTCACACCTTCAGGTGATATAAACGGTCAGGGTGTAAACCTCACTCAGGGCGGGGGTGCTGACTCAGCAGCTGGCTGCCTCCTTAAGTATTTCAATTCCTGCTTAATCTTTCTCCCATTTTACAGTTGGGCAAAATGCAGATGAACTCCTGGGGTAGAGCAGTAGGATCAACACTGGACTTCAAATCACAAGGTCGGCAGTTCAAACCCACCAGGTGCTCTTCGGGAACCCTATTCTGGGTCACTGTGAGTGGGAACCGACTCAATAGTACTTAACAACGAAAGTGCAAAAAGAGCAAATACTTTATGGGGGTGGACCATCAAAGCCTAATACCAGAAAACAGAGGGCACGGTCAAAACCTAGAGAGACCCCGCCCTTCTAGCTAACCACCCCCAGTTCCGCGCCCAACTTCCGGCGAGCAAGCCCAGATTCCGGTTCCGGTGGCGCGTGCTACAAAAGTCTGCGCCCAGGAGGTGGTCTCCCCTTTTCCGGAGTCAGGTGTGTTGGTAAGAGTTTTCCTTTGCTTTTTCCCTTCCCCTCCCCCAGCCTTTCGAGGCAGCGCTGCTCAGGTGAACGCTCCCCGGCGGTGGCCCTCGGACCGAGGAGCTCTGGGGTGTGTTGTGCTGGCTCTTAGCATTGCAGAGCCGTGAGCCTTGGCCACAGCGCATTAGATGGAGAAAACCGTACTGGAGCCCTGGAACCTCATTTTCAGGCTATCCTTGAATCTGGCTTAGGCCCCCGAGTGGGAAGAGTAGGACGCCCGCTCCCAACAACAGGGATGCCGTTACTAGACCGACTGGTTCCACCATCTCCCAGCCAAGTGGTCTTAGGCAAGTCCTCTTTCTGAGGGCCCCAATTGGCTTATATGTGGATGAAAATTAGTGTACCTGATTGCTCCACTGGGTTATTTATTTAAATAGTTACTGTTATTAAAAAAAGGATCTCTGGTAGCGTAGTGGTTACGAATCGCACTGCGAATGTCTAGATCAGCGGTTTGAACCTACCAGCTGTTACGCTGGGGAAAGATGGCGTTTTCTGCTCCCGTAAAGATTTACAGCCTCGGAAACCCTGTGTAGGGTCGCTAGAGATAACTGGAGTAGTAAAGTCCCATCAAGAGCAGTTATGAGGTTCACAATCAAGAAAAATGTATGTCAGATTCAGCACAATGTCTCATAAAATGCTTAGCAAACTGGGCTTATTAATTGCTAAGAGTAATGGGTGTTTGTAGTAAAAAAAAAATAATAATCTTCTAGACGTTGTTTGTGGGTATATAAAGTCATATAAGGACCTCTGGTAGCATAGTGGTTACGAATCGGGCTGCAAGCCACAAGGTTAGCAGTTTGAAACTACCAGCTGTTCCGCTGGAGAAAGGAGGCTTTCTGCTTCCGTAAAGATTTACAGCCTCGGAAACCCTGTTCAGGGTTGCTATGGGTCGGAACCGACTCTACGGCACTTAGCAACATATATAAAGTCAAATATGCTTGTTAAGTGCCATCGAGTTGATTCTGACCCATAGCGACCCTATATAGGGTTTCTGAGGAGCAGCTGGTTAGCTTGAACCACCGACCTTGCCATTCAAACGACTTTGCAGTCTGATGCATTAGCCCACAGCTCCATACCAGGACTACATCATACATGCTAATGTATGTTTTTACCATATGTTAAGGTCACAGTTGGAATCCTGGTGTGCTGCTTTGGGTTAACTTGCCAGACTAAAGCCTATGGAACTACAAGGTTGTTGGCAGTTCAAGCTCACCAACTGCCCCTCGGAAACCCCATAAGGGTCGCTATGGGTCAGAATCTACTCATTGGCACTAACAAGCATACAGCCAAAAGGTTGGTTTGCATGTACCTGGTTTTCTGCTCCTATATAGACTGTTAAGTGCCATAGAGTTGGTTCTGACGCAGCGACCCTGAATAGGGTTCCGGAGGAGCAGTTGGTAGGTCTGAACCACTGACCTTGTGGTTTGCAGTCTAGTTCAGTGCTGGTTCCACATCACCACCTAACAAAGATCACAGTATTCTACTCAGTGGTTGGACCATGCTTTAGTCATTTGGATGGTTCCCAAGATAGCACTTTGCACATGACGATTTAGCCAGTCCTGTGACTTAGTACTCTTTCATTCAAAGCGTTTTTATGTTTGTTATCCTCAATACCCTAGGATAATAACCACTTTCAGGGCATGAACAAATTCTTGACTGAACAGAAATGTAAATGCATATAACTGATTGAAAAATGCATACACGCCAGGAGGATTCAAGGCCCCTGGGAAAAAGTTGTCATCGATAAGTGTCGATGAGTTGGTTCTGACTCAACAGTGACCCTACATAGGCTTTCCAAAGAGGGGCTGGTGAACTTGAACTGCTGACATTTGCAGTCCAGTACATTAACACATAGCACCACACCAGGGCGCTGGAAAATACGTGGTTATTGCGGAGTGCCATCTAGTCGTTGCAACCCTGTGTAGGGTTTCTGAGGAGAGACTGGTGAGCTTTGAACCACGGTTCAAAGAGACTTTGCAGTCTTTGTACCTACAGCGCCATACTAGACTTGCAGAAAATAGGTTCGTGAACCTTTTTTCTGCCCAAATTTATAACATTTACAGGCCATACAAAGTTATTAACGTGAAAATTGTTAAGTACCATGGAGTCATTTCCGACTCATAATGACCCTGCACAGGGTTTCCGAGACTAAATCTTTAGGGGAGCAGAATGCCGCATCTTTATCCTGCAGAACCGCTGACCCTGAGGTTGGCAATGCAACTCAACCACACTACCAGAGCTTCTTGAAAATTAGCCTATTATATTTGATCAAACATTTAATTAACTCACCCATAATGTAATAGCTTGCAAGGCCAGCAAGCTCACCAGCTGCTTCCTATACAGGGTTGCTATGGGTCGGAACCAACTCACTGACTGGCACTTAACACTGTGACCGCTGGAACTGCGGTTATCTTACTTGGCCGGATGTTCCCCAGCCCTTGTTTAGAGAATAAGGGACCAGGTGTGGAACTGGTAAAGCAAGGTCACTGCCAGTCTTGGCTCTCTTACTGCCCAGGAAGCAGATGGTGAGAATCTGAGTTAAAAGGGATTTTAATGTCCACACCCTTGTTCCAGGGGGTCAGGGAAAGGTGTTAATGAAGAAAGATGTGCTCTTTGGAAAAAGCAGTTATGTCATATCATTTGATTAGGTGTACCTGTAAGTGCTGGAACAGACCCTGAAGTGAGAATTGAGTCATTTCAATTCTGTCAGTTGAAGAAATGGTTTCTTTTGTTTTTCTCAACACCTGAGGCTTTTCTGTAAATAACTCTTGGACTCAGGCCCTAACTCAAATGAAGCTAAGGCTTTTTCTTTGCCCTCATCCACCCCCTGGAATTATACAGGTGTTTCCCTCCCACTTGTTAAGTGCTAGGGGTCAGTCCCAACTCCACCCTGTTGAGGGTCTCCAAAGTTTTTAAATCTTCAAGAGACCAGAAAGCCTCATCTTTCTCCCCTGAGCAGCTAGCTAGTGGCTTCAAACCACTGACTATGTGGTTCAAAGTCCAGTAGTCTAGTACTTACTTTATGGAGCCACCACACTCCCTAGTTTAATAATCCTTTGCAACTCAAATATTCAAAGGTATGTTAATATAAAGGTATTCTGTTTGTTCTTTAGCCTTAACTGCTGTGGATCAGACACAACGCATACTCAAAGCGGCCCTGTATAGGATCTCCAAGGAGTAACTGGTGAGTTGAACCGCCAACAAAGCTCCTCTATAGTCTTTGATATCAATTACCAGTCCTCCTTTCCCTCAAGTCGCCCAGGATTTGCAGTGTCTCAAAAAAAACTTTAGTTTTCAAAAGAAATGGCTCACGCAATTGTGCAGGCTGGGAGACAAGTCCCAAATCCGAAGTTCAGAGATGAGTCTGGAGGAATCCATCTATGTCGGATCAGGTGCTAAGGAACCCGAGTCAGCAGGTCAGGCAACAGACTGAGGAGATGTGAAGTGAGGTGATGAGCCTCAGGTGTTCTAGGAGCTGGAGGTCAGACCTCATGAGCCAGATGAGAGCTTCTGGGCAAGAGTGGAAGCTTTTCCAAAGCAGTCTTCTAAATTGGGAGTCAGGCCATTCCCCCAAGGGAAACTAAGGTGGGGGCATTTTTAATACTTAGTTCCAATGTAATTTTTACTCCTTAGCAAATCATTTAAAAAATGGGTCTACAGTTGCAGGTATATTAAATGCCCTGGAGTCCAACCCATAGCAACCCTGTATAGGGTTCCCAAGGAGCAGCTGGTGAGCTTGAACCACCAACCTTGTGGTTCTAACCAAGTTTGCTGTCTAGCTCCTAGCCACCCACAGAATGGAGAAGTTGGGCTAGAAGGGCCAGAATAAGTAATTGACTGCTTTGTGAGATCAAATTGACAATAGCAATTCAGAAGGCTACAACTTGAACATATAATCACTGTCGTTGAATTGTACGTGTAGAAATTGGTTTACTGTGTACATTATACCCAACAGAGACTGAGAAAAAAATGTTTGAAAGAAAAGCCTTGTTAAGGTTGGAAGGCGGGTAGAACTTGGTTTTGAATCAGATCCATAAGATAAGAGCAATGTTAATAAGTCTTTGTGGATGTTTGTCTTTTGTGCCTACAAATTTAAGACATTCTCTTCTGTAGTTCCAGAATGGAGACTGTCAAGTACACCGAGACACAAGGAAATAGGGATGATGCTCAAATAAAGTCACCTGATGAGGCAATGCCCGTTGAGCCCAAAGTCATACCGGCTCCCCTGGTCCAGGCTTCATTGGGTCCTGCAGGACCTTCACCAAAGAGCCTTGATGAAGATTCTGTGGAAGACATCCCACGGAGAATTCCCCCCAACCCTGCAGCCTACCAGCAGAGGTTCCGCCAGTTCCGCTATGAGAGTGCCCCTGGGCCCAGGGCTGTCCTCCAGCGTCTCCAGGAGCTTGCTGAGCTGTGGCTGAGACCCGACATCAACACAAAGGAGCAGATTATGGAAATTCTGGTGCTGGAGCAACTGCAGGCCATCCTGCCAGAAGAACTTAAGGGCCAGGTGCGCAGATTCCGCCGCGGAGTCAGAATTACTGGCTGAATCAGCTAACATGCGAAAAGTAAGCCAGAGTTTCTGTGATCCAACTGCAGCGATGAACCTGTTTTCTTGAAGCTTTCCTTTGACTGTCAATAAGAAAAATCAATCAAAACCTATGTCTACCTCTATTTGAGTGAGGCAGTCTTAGTTTCTCAGACTGACCTCTAGGAGATGTTTCTCAGCCTTCTTTGCACAGTGATTGTATTTTCTATGCTGAATATCTCCTTGTTGGCACTTTAATATGCTTTAATATATTGCCTTTATGTAGCCAAAGAGTAATCTGCTTTAAATTTCAGAACTCTTAATTCTCACTGGGAGCATGAATGCAACCTTCTGTAACCCCACTATATTCATAAAAAATGATTAAAGTAATCAGTAATCAAGTTTTGTGGTGACTGGTCAATTTAATTTAGCTTCTTAGCATTAAAAAAAAAGCAAGATAGCTATCAGGTATTGTGTGCCCTCAAGTCGATTCTGACTTACAGTGACCCTGTGTAAGATTTCTAAGGAGCAGCTGGTGAATTCAGGAGTTAGGCCTAAGCTAAACGCTAAGAACTATGACTGTTCACTGAGAAGTAGAAACAAGTTTGGCTTTTATTTTTAAAATCAACATAATGGAGAAAACTCAATCATAAAAGGGTAATAATAAAACAGGATCACAAGAGGTAAGGGACTGGGCAGAGCTGTTTAGGTGTGGTTTTTTTTTCCCTCCATTTCCACGCCTCTGTTCCCACTTGTCCTGTAAGAACTCACTAGGATGCCATCCGACCATATGCTGCCCTGCTCACCTCACAACATTGATGTCATCCTTGCTTTGCTGTGTGGAGATTTACCCTTTGACAGCTGAGACAGATTAGTAGCTGTGGTTATGACAGACACACAGAGTAAACAGCAGCTGCTTCTACCTGGCCCAGCCCTGAGGATCCTTCCTGCCTGGCTCTTTTTGGATTTATAGGTCCACTCCTATAACTTAAACTAAGCTTTGGGGATAAGGGATGGTTAGCTATGTGCTAGAACTCATTATATTGATGTTTGGTACTTCCCATGCCTCTTACTGTTCTAAGTGCTAGAATACAAATATCAAACCCAGTTTAAAGGAAATTGAAAGTACAAAGCCATGAAAAGTCAGTTGGCTAGAAATGGTAGCGTAAATTTTCCTTTTGGTATCTTTTTTTTAATTGTGAACTGAGTGATAGTTTATATGGGAGAACATTGGCTTTACACCATTTTATTGCAATGATCATGAATTCAAGTGTGCAAGTAAGTGGCCCCTCCCCAGGTTGACCAACAAACTTTTAACCTTAGAGGTTTTATGACAAGACAGCTAAGGTTTCTCAATCTTGGCTCTCTAGATTTGGGGCCAGAAAATTAGGTATTATCAGGGCTTCCCTGTTTATCATAAGATGTTTAACAGTATCGCTTCATGTTGAAGCAAGAATGCTGTAGGAAGAGAAATAATAAATTTTATATTCCGTTTATGTGTTTGGATAGTACCGCCTACTCTGGCAAATCTTAAAAGTCTAGTGTGAAGGATCTTTAACTATTAGAACACTATTGGGGTGACTTTACAGATCCGTGTTGGAAGAAGTGCAGCCAGAGTGCTCTTTGGAGGCCAAGATGGCCAAACTTCATATCTCATACTTCAGACATATTTTCAGAAGGATATCACGTTTGGTAAAGTGGCGGGTCAGAGAAGAAGAGGGAGACCTGCAGTGAGATGGATTGGCAAAATGGCAGCATCAATGGGCTCAAGCATGGCAACAATAGTGAGGTTGGCCCAGGGCTGGGTAGTGTTCTGTTGCATAGGGTCGCTATGAGTCAGATCTGACTCGATGGCACCTAACAACAACTGAGGATCAGAATCTGCAGTACCCCTCCATGTTTCATTTACTCCTAAGAGTTCTGTTGGTAAGTAGTACATTGATGTATTTCACAGATGAGAAAACAGATCCAGCAGTTGTGCATCAATTGGAGCTCGAATCTGAGCCTGGGGTTTCTGTAACCCTGGTCTTGGGGGAATGTTAATTTAATAAACAGCTCAATATGTGCAGGATTGTTCTTTGCTTTTAAAAAAATCTTGAAACTTGAAAGAACATCTCTTAGATTCATTTTGGGGAATGCAGTGGCTCTGTAGGATGGATGCTGGACTGTGAACCACAAGCTTGGAGGTTCGAGCCCACAAGCCATTCTGGGAGAATGATGAGGCTTTCTGCTCCTGCAAAGATTTATAGCCTTGAGTTGGAACTAACTGGAGAGCACTTAACGTACTCATTTAATAAAAAAAAAAATTTTTTTTTGCATGTTGTTGCCATGAAGTTGGTTCTGACTCCTGATGACCATGTATAAGGTTTCCAAAGAGCAGCTGGTAAATTAGAACTGCAGACCTTGTTCAAACAGCTTATGGCCAAGTACGGATCCTGCTCCACCTCAAATAGTTCATAATCATCTCACTGCCCAGAGATTTTTTTAGGATAGAGATAAAAAAGCAAGTATCTCTTTGTAGAAGGGTATAGATGGAAATACGAATTACACATGTGCGACATGTGCAACGTGTACAGGGTCGCTAGGAGTCAGAAGCGACTCCACAGCACATAACATCAAACCTGTAAGGGGAGTCCTGGTGTGGTGCTGTGGGCTAATGTGTCAGACTGCAAAGTTGTTTGAACAGCAAGATTGGTGGTTCAAGCTCAAGCAGCTGCTCCTTGGAAACCCTATACAGGGTTGTTATGGGTTGGAATCGACTTGATGGCACTTAACAACAAACCTGTAAGGAGTCCTAGTGTTGTAGCGGGTTACTCCTTGGACTGCTAACCACAAGGTCAGTAGTTCAAATCCACCAGCTCCTCCACGGGAGACAGGCTTTCTATTCCTGTAAAGATTTACATCCTCAGAAACCTTACACAGGGTCACTAGGAGTCAAGCCCGACTCAACAGCACACCACAGCCACCACCAAGCAAATGTGTAAGGACTCTTGGTGGTGCAGTCATTAGCCTTTTGTTAACTGAAAGATTGGCAGTTTGAACCACCAGCCACTCCATGGGAGAAAGCTATTGCAGTCTGTTTCCATAAAGATGATAGTCTTGGAAACACTGGCATTTCTACTATGTCCTTTAGGGTCACTGTGATTTGGAATTGAATGAATGACAGTTGGCTATGTAAGCAAATGTATACGTGCAGACATGCTATACAAAATAATTATTATACATGTTATATGCAATGGGTTATCTTTTGCTATTGACGATAGAGGTTTTCTTTTTTTTCTCATGATTTTTTAGCAGCTGTATAGTTGTCCTGGAAGGAGCTCTGGTAGTGTAGTGGTTACGAATCGGGCTGCGAACCTTAAGGTCAGCAGTTCGAAACTACCATCTGTCCTGCGGGAGAAAGATGAGGCTTTTCGCTCCCGTAAAGATTTACAGCCTCGGAAAGCCTGTACAGGGTCGCTATGAGTCGAAACCGACTGCACAGCACATGGAAACAACAACAACATAGTTGTCCTGGAGTCGTGGTGTAGCACTGTGGATTAATATGCTGGAATGCAAAGTTGTTTGAACCTCCAGAGCTGCGGTTCAAGCTCACCAGCCACTGCTCGGAAACCCTATATAGAGTCACTATGGGTAGAACTGACTCAATGACACTTAACAACAGCAACATTGTCATCCTGGTGTAGCACTGTGGTTAATGCCTTGGAATGCAAAGCCTGTTTGAACCTTAAGGTCAGTGGTTCAAGCTCACCAGTTGCTCCTGGGAAACCTTATACAGGGCACTATGAGTTGGAACGGACTCGGCGACACTTAACAACAACATGTTGTTGTCAGGTGCCATCGAGTCGGAACCGACTCATAGCGACCCCATGCACAGCAGAACGAAACAATGCTCGATCCTGGGACAACCTCACCACCGCTGCCACCCCCGAGTCCATCAATGATGCCACCTGGCCGATCCATCTCGTTGGAGGTCTTCCTCTTTTTCTCTGACCCTCC
>NW_006408565.1:17151696-17153214 GCF_000296735.1 Chrysochloris asiatica | reverse complement strand
AAGGTGGAGGGTCAGAGAAAAAGGGGAAGACCCCCAACGAGATGGATTGGCCAGGTGGCATCATTGATGGACTCAAGTGTGGCAGCGGTAGTGAAGTTGGCCCAGGATCGGACATTGTTTCGTTCTGCTGTGCATGGGGTCTCTATGAGTCGGTTCCGACTCGATGGCACCTGACAACAACAAAAACAGGCTACCAGAGCTCCTTGGGTCAAGCAGTGTCATTGTTTATCAACAATGACTGTCGAGTTGGTTCGGACTCATAGTGACCCTATGCACTACAGAACAAAACACTGCCCCATCCTACACCATCCTCACAATCATTGTTCTGCTTGAGCCCATTGTTGCTGCCACTGTGCCAGTTTACCTCACTGTGGGTCTGCCTCTTTTTGCTGACCCTCCATTTTACCAAACATGATGTCCTTCTCCAAGTACTAGTCCCTCCTGATAACATGTTCAAAGAAAGTCTTACTGTCCTGGCTTCTAAGGAGCACTCCGGCTGTACTTCTCCCAACACAGATTTGTTTATACTTCTGGCGGTCAATGGTATTTTCAATATTCTCCTCCAACACCACAACTCAAATGTATCAAATTTTCTATGGTCTTCCTTATTCACTGTCCAAGTTTCCCATATATATGAGGCTATTGAAAATACCATGGCTTGGGTCAAGTGCCCCTTAGTCCTCAAACTAACATCTTTGCTCTTGAACATTTTAAAGAGGTCAAGCGGTTTGGTTGTTATGTGCCTTGGAGTCAGTTGGGTTCTGACTCATAGCGACCCTGCATAGGGTTTCTGAGGCTGTAAATCTTTACGGGAGCAGAAAGCCTCATCTTTCTTCCGCGGAACAGCTGGTAGTTTCAAACCGCTGGCAGTGAGATTAAGCAGCCCCATTTGTAAACACTACGCTACCAGAGTTGTTGTTAAGTACTGTGGAGTCAGTTCCGACTCACAGTGATCCTGAACAGGTTTTCCGAGACTATAAATCTTTACGGGAGCAGAAAGCCTCATCTTTCTCCCATAGAACAGCTGATAGTTTCGAACTGCCGACCTTGAGGTTAGCCGCACGATTTGTAACCACTACGCTACCAGACATTGTTGTTGTTAAGTGCCGTTGAGTCGATTCGGACTGATAGCGACCCCATATAGGGTTTCCGAGGAGTGACTGGTGAGCTTGAACCACCAACCTTACAGTTTAAATGGCTTTGCAGTCTGGCGCATTAACCCATAACGCCACACCAGGACTCCGCTACCAGTTGTTGTTGTTGGTAAATGGAGTCGGTTCCGACTCATAGTGTAGGGTGCACAGGGTTTCTGAGGCTGTAAAACTTTACGGGAGCAGAATGCCTCATCTTTCTCCCCCGGAACCACATGTAGTTTCGAACCGCCAACCTTGAGGTGCAGCCAGACTCCTACCCACTACTAAATTGTTGTTGTTGTTGTTATGTGCCATCGAGTCGGTTCCGACCCATAGCGACCCTGTATAGGGTTTCCGAGGGTGTAAATCTTTACGGGAGTAGAAA
>NW_006408565.1:17122247-17131232 GCF_000296735.1 Chrysochloris asiatica | reverse complement strand
GTCTTTCTCCCGCAGAACAGCTGGTAGTTTCGAACTGCTGACCTTAAGGTTCGCAGCCTGATTCGTAAGCACTACGCTACCAGAGCTCCTTAATCAGGCTCTAGCCTTATGCTATTATCAGAGGCCACGCTACCAGGATGTCAAAGAGTAGATCAGCTCTGGTGTTTTCATGAGCTCTGTGGGGATTTGGGAACAGAACAATCCTGAAGTCTCTTGCTACCTCCCAAGATGGTTTCTGCACTTCCTCTGCTCAGTTGGTCAGTTGTTGTTGTTGTTGTTACGTGCCGTCGAGTCGGTTCCGACCCATAGCGACCCTGTACAGGGTTTCCGAGGGTGTGCGCTGTCATTTCTTGGGCCAAGCTAGACTCCGCCCACCTGAGGATCCTTAAACACATCCAGTCTAGTGAGTGATGGGGAGAGAGGAAACAGAGAGAAGTCTTTCTAAAATGCCTCCTTTGTGGTGATTTTGACTCCAAGTTTCATCTCGCTATTGAAAAGTGCCCCTCTTAGATTACTGCTAATGAAAATGATTGTTGAGACCACAAGGTAATAGGAGACTCTGAGCAACTGGCTGGTGCCATGGAAACATATCTGTTGGGCAGCTTCTTCTTAAGCAATGAGTGGGTGCCAGGATCTAGCTGCTGGAGAGGAGGCCAGCTCCAGGGGGTGTAGGGCCACTAGGAGTTCACCATGGTGGTGGCTAGAGAGTTCAAATGCAGCTGGCCCTCCTCAGAGGGTCATGTGCGGCCAGTTTCCATAGGCAGCTCAGTACAATGCACACTGCCAACTCCTTTTTTGCTAAGCATTTTCTTTCCACCCACTGCATTTGTTGGACATTTTCCCTTGGCCTGGAATGCCCCTCCTCCACGCCTCCCTGTTATTTGCCTGCCTACTCCTATTCATTCTTGATGATTCACATAGGCAGTGTCACCTTCATGAAGTCCCCTTTAATTTCTGCATTTGGCACCTTCCAATGGTCTCTAATACCAATTCTCTCTTCTTTAGTTCCTGTTCACTGAGCAAACAGATACAGCGAACCCAATGCTCTATGCACTGTTCTAAGTGTCACACGTAGGAGAGGGTCTTATTGGTGTTTCCCCGCCAGATTGTGTGCTCCATGAAGAGGAAATCTCTGTTTTTAGCACCCAACACAGGGCCCACACATGGTCAAGCTTCAAGAAACATTTTGACTTGTGGGAGAGCCATGGTTGGTTGCTCCTTGTGTTCAGGAGTTTCCTTCTAGTAAAGACAACAAGAACTCATTGGAGAATATGAAATGTTACATTGGTGGTGGTGGTGGCTGAGGGCCGTGGAGTTGGTTCAGATCTTTACAGGAACAGAAAGCCTCATCTTTCTCCTGAGGAGAAGCTTGGTTGGTTCGAAGTGCTGACCTTGCAAATGTTACAGTAAGTGGGAAGGAGTGAAATTCTGAATTACTGTGGAAGGAAGGGGGAGGAAGATATAATTAAAAGAGGAGATTCAGTTAGGTGACTGACTGGCTTCCCTCTCAGTTCTGCACCTGACCTTGTAACAAGGTGAAGTTAGTGAGGTGAGGTGAATTGCCCTTGACTAGCTCTGCTTGAAAGCTCAAGGGCCCCTTGGTGCCTAGCAACAAGCTGGGTGTGTCTCTTGGGCAGGAAGCCACCCACACCACCAAAGCAGCCGGAGCCCTCCCCTTCACTTCCTCTGAGTCCTAACTCCACCTCCTATTGGGGCCAATGCTTAAGTGTTTTTGAACCTTGTCTTAGAAGCGTAACTGGGAGGCTTCTTGCATTGAAAACTCTTGTCACTTAGGAAGTGTGTTGTCTCACATGACTCATGACACTCTTGAGTGTCAGTACACCTGTCTTCTTCCTAGCTAGGGTCACCCTAGCACAGCACCCAGGACACAGAAATAAGAAGTGCTATTGTATGGTGGTGGCTGTGTGCCGTGGAGTCGGTTCCGACTCATAGTGACCCTGTCCAGGGTTTCCGAGGCTGTAAATCTTTACGGGAGCAGAACACCTCAGCTTTCTCCCACAGAACAGCTGATAGTTTCGAACTGCTGACCTTGAGATTTGCAGCCTGATTCATAACCACTACATTACCGGAGTTCCTTTGTATGGGAACTGCTTAATTAAGGGCAGATACAGTCAGTGATGTGTTCTCAGTGGTCCCTTTGATCTGTTATTTTCTGAGTTCCTCTCATGAACCAGCTCCATCTTCTCATGACTAGTTTTTCAACATAAAATCCCCTCCTTGCCATGCCACTCCTTCCCAGCCTCTTTGATTTCGCTTTCCCACTGCCATCTTCAAGACGAGCAAAATGTCTCCTTTTAACAAGTAGCAAGTGTTTGTTATTAAGGTCAGTACTGCTGTTGCAGTGATGTTTATGATTTTTAAAGTGTAAGTGCATCCTGTAAAGTGAACATACCCTAGTTGTACAGCACAGTTCATTTGTACCAAGTGAATACACCTCTATAGCCACCTGCAGATGGAGATACAGAATATTACCAGTACCCCAAAAGCCTTCTTCACTCCCCCTCTCACTCATTAACCTTGAAAGATAGCCGCTACTATAATTTCTGAGGGACAATGGTGAGTCAGTGGTAGAATTCTTGCCCTCCATGGGGGAGATCGGGAGTCCTGGTGTGGTGCTGCATGCAGGATCGCAAGGTCCAGCTGCAAGGTTGGCAGTTCAAACCCACCAACCGCTCCTTGGAAACTATACAGTGTCGCCATGAGTCGGAACAACTCCACGGCATTTAACAACAATAAAAGGGGAGATCAGGGTTTGATTTGTGGTCAGTGTGCCTCGTGTACAACCACCACTTGTTTGTCAGTGGCGGCTTATGTATTGCTACAATGCTGAACAGTTTTCAGCCGACCTTTCAGATTAAGACAGACTAGGAAGAAAGGCCTGGCAGTCTGTGTCCAGGAATCAGCCAACGGATACCCAATGGATCACAACAGTTCCATCTACAACCAATCATGGGGATGGCACAGGACTTGACAGCATTTAGTTCCATTGTGCATGGGGTCGTCATGAGCCCCGGGCTGACTCCATAGTAACTGTCATGGATTGAATTGTGCCTCCCCCTGCCCCCCAGTACATGTCATCTTGGCTGGGTTATGATTCTCAGTGGTTTGACAGTTATGCAATGATGTAACGTGACTGTTATGTGAGGATTCCTCATGATGGGATCTGACCTGATAATCAACAAAAGGATTAAGGGTGGGCAACAATCCCCTTAATACTATCACAACCCTGAGTCAATGGAAAGGAGTTTCCCACGGTTGTGGACTACAACTTTTATCTGACAAAGATAAAAGGAGACAGAGCAGTGAAGAAGGGCGCTATTACCACCAAAAAAGAAGAGCCAGGAGTGGACTGTGTTTTTTGGACTTGGGGTCCCTGCTCTGTGAAGCTCCTAGATTCAGGGGAAGATTAATACCAGGACCCATGGAGCTCTCCAAGGAACACTGGGTCTACAGCTGCTGAAAGGAGACAGGGACCTTTCCCCAGGACTGAGAGACAGAACCCCTTCTCCTAGAGCAGGAACCGTGAATTTGAACTTGAAGCCTCTCAGTGGTTAATGCACCAGACTGCAAAGCAATCTGAACTGCAAGGTCGGCGGTTCAAGCTCTCCAGCTGGTCCTTGGAAACCCTATATAGAGTCTCTATGGGTTGGAATCGATTTGACGGCACTTAACAACAACAACAACAAACTGTGAGAGTAAGTCCTGGTGTGGTGCTGTGGGTTGGACCATTACAAAGTCTGAACCCCAAGGTCGGTGGTTCAAGCTCACCAGGCGCTCCTCGGAAACCCTATATATGGTCACTATGGTCCGAATCGACTTGACGGCACTTAACAACAACAAACTGTGAGAGAATATGTTTTGGTTTGTTAAAACCATCCACTTGTGGTATTTCTGTAGTAGCACCATTGGATAACTATGGCAGTTGCTAACAACATTATAGTTTCTGTCACCCTTGACTAGTGTCTGTTTCTAAACCAAAATGGATTGTACAAATGTCTGGTTTCATGTAGTCAACATTATATCTGGGAGATTCATCCATTCCCTGAATATCCTGCTGTCCCATGCTTATATGCCTGGACAGGCCTGTTTTTTCTGCTGGGACTTGACATGCCCCACCCTGGCCCGGCCAGTCTGTGCAGGTCCTCCCAACTCAGACCAGACCTTGCTCTTTTCAGAAATCTTCCTTGGTCAGCTCTGGTTTGCATCTCAGCTTCTCCACCTACCAGCTCTGTGACTTTGGGGCAAGTGTTGCTGACCTCTCCCTGTCTCATTTTTCTTGCAGATAATATTTGCTATATTCTAGGGTTCATTTTTGTAGTCTAGGGGTCCTATGAATTTTAACTGAGATTGTTAAGTGCCTTCGAGTCAGATTCCACTCAGAGCAATCCTATATAAGGTTTCCAAGGCTGTAAATGTTTATGGGCGCAGAAAGCCTCATCTTTCTCCTGGAAGCAGCTAGTGAATTTGAACTGCTGACCTTACAATTAGCAGCCCAGTGTGGAACCCACTATGCTAACAGGGCTCTATTTTACTGAACTGAAGATAAAGCAGTGAATGAAGCTTTTGAATTTACTTTCTCTGAAAACTTTTTATTATTTTGAATTGACTGAAGGTTTACAGAGCAGCTCATCAGTTTACATTCAACAGATGTTGTTGTTAAGTGCCGTCAAGACTGTTCTGACCCAAAGTGACCCAATGTATGGTTTCCGAGGAACAGTTGGTGAGCTTGAACCACTGACCTTGCAGTTCAAATCGACCTTGTAGTCCAGCACATTAACCCACAGCGCCACACCAGGACACAAATCATATATTTTGCTTAATTAGAATGATTGCAGTTCCCTCCATGTACCATCAGTTAACAAGTATTTACCTCTATTTAATTTAACACTTTCATTGCTCCTCTTGTCTGCTGCTGCTTTCATCTTTCCTCTGCCAGCTTCCCTCTTGTATTATTGTCTTCTCCGCCACTCAAGTTGTGGGCTAATATGTCAGACTGCAGAGTTGTTTGAACTGCAAGGTTGGTGGTTCAAGCTCACTAGCTGCTCCTTGGAAACCCTATACAGGGTCACTATGGGTCAGAATTGACTCAATGACACTTAACAACAACAACAACAACTACCCTCTAGCCAGTGATTGAACTTACTTTTTAATAAAATGAAAAGTAAATAAACTAGGGAGGTATACACTCCTTATCAACCAATGGAGATCAAAAGGGCAACCTTTACCCAAGGACCAAATTCAAAAAGGTTAGGAGAGAAGGAGGAATGAAAACAGCAAACAGGAAGGATTTGGGATAAAGGATACCATACTATGAGGGTTGTAACTAATGATGTGAAAGAGAAAGTGTATGAATTTTTTAATGGAAAATGGATTTGCTCTATAAGTCTTGACCCAATTCTCAATAAAAAGATTAAAAAAAGAAAGACAGTAAACAGATAGATGATTTTGGGTAGTGGTAAACTCTAGAAAAGAAGTAAAGCAATGTGATGTGGTTGTGGGTTGGGTGCCACTTAAGCTGGGCAGGAAGGGGGTAACATTTGAGCAACATAGAAAGAGCCAGTTTGTGTGGAAAGCAGGAAAGGGAACAGCAAGTGCAAAGGCTCAGAGGAAGGTATAATAAGCCATGTGTCTGGGAACAACAAAGAAGACAGCATGGTTGGAGCTCAGTGAGTGAGTATATGGTCCAGATAATGATAAAGGGATAGACAAGGTCAACTTGAGGTTATAGGGCCAAGAGAAATCATTGAAGAAGCTAAGCAGGAGGATAGTGTTCATCTTTGCACCCACAGAGTGTAGTCCATAATGGGTGTTCACTAACTGGATGCCTGGTGTGGCACTGTAGGATCAGCACTGGACTGTGAACCACAAGGTCGGCAGTTCAAACCCACCAACTGCTCCTTGGAAACCCTATATAGGATCACTACGAGTCAGAATCTATTCGACAGCACTTAACAACTGTTGAATAAGGATTGTTGCTGGTGCAATGGTTAAATGGTTGGCTTCAGAGATGAAGACTTAGTGATGTGCCTCTTGAAGATTCCAGCCAAGAATATTTCGTGGGACAGTTCTACTCTGTCCCATGGGGTCACTCTGAGTAGGAATCAGTTCAAGGGCAACTGACCACAATTGTGACCAATTGGCTTACATGAGAGATTCTGAGATGGTTTTCAGGTTAAAACTTCATTGTGCTATGTATCTATGGATTCTTACTAAACCCTACTGGATAGGGACGGAGTTGCTGAATTCTTTCTAGACTCTTCTCTATCCTGTCTCATTCCTTCTGCTTCAGTGACCCAGATTCTCATTTCCTCCAGAGATGTGTAACAGAGATGAAGGAGGCAGGTCTGGGCCAGTTAGACAAAAGGCATGTAGGAAACCGGTTAGGTCAGTTCCTCGTCTTTCTCTGCCTCCAAGAACTGCCGGGTCCCCAGGAGGGGCATTGAGAAGTAGGAGGGGCTACAGATGAAACAGGTCTCTCAATTGCAGCCTGTGGAGTGGGTTGCAACTTTCTGCAGCTGTTACTCTGCAGGGTACAGTAGGCCATGCCAGAAGTTCATTGTAGTCCTAGGAGCAGAGTGATGCTGCCGGCCAGGCCATGGTCAGTCCTGTGTCAGGATGTGGGGTGATATAAATGTATGCAGCAAATTCAGTCTTTTCCTAATAAACATACCAGTTGTCCCTGAGTGGAATCTGACTTACGGAGACCTACCCCCTTTGTGTCAGAGTAGAACTGTGCTCCTGAGGGCTTTCAGTGGCTGATTTGGTTGGCAGTACATTGTCATGTCTTGACTTAAACCTTCAATCTTTTGGTGAGTAGTTCCTCTACTAATAACATGTTGTTCTTAAGTGCCGGTCCAGTTGGTTCCTACTCATAGTGACCCTGTATAGGGTTTCCGAGGAGCAGTTGGTAGGTTTGAACCACTGACTTATTAGTTAGCAGTCCAGTGCTTATCCTACAGGACCACACCAGGGCTCCACAACATTTGTTGTTGTGATGTGCCGTGGAGTCGGTTCCGACTCATAGCAACCCTACACAGGGTTTCCGAGGCTGTAAATCTTTATGGGAGCAGACTGCCTCATCTTTCTCCCGCGGGTAGTTTCGAACTGCTGACCTTGCAGCTCGCAGCCCGATTCGTAACCACTACGCTACCAGAGCTCCTTCCACAACAACATAGAGGTTTTATTTTTATTTTGGTTTATTATTTTTGAGTTTGTACACTGAGATCCATTCCTGTAATTAAGACTGATAGTTATTGTTGTAAGTTGTTGGTAGTGGCTGCTAACTCGGCCCCCAAGGACTCATAGCAACCCCAAGCATAATGACATAGGTCTGTTGTGAACCATAAGGTTTTCATAGTTCAGAAATAGATCACCAGGCCTTTCTTCTTAGTCTCTCTTAGCCTGGAAGTTCTGCTAAAAACTCTTCAGCACATAGCACAGATAAACGTCTACTGACAGATGGGCGGTGTGTTGGCTGGGACTCCAACCTAGGTCTCCCGCACGGAAGGTGAGGATTCTAACACACAGCCAGCAATACTCCTATTTTATTATCTTAAACCTTCATTTTTCTGAAATATTACACATGAGAAAAGTGCCTAAGACAAGTGGACAACACAATGAATATAAAGCAACCATCTATATACTCATAAGCCAGATCATGAGATAGCACATTGTTCACGTCGCCTCCCTCCGCTCCCATCCCCATCCATAGGTCAATGTACCCTTTCCAGATTGTAATCCCTTTCTCCTCCTTTAGAGGCAGGGATTCAAGGGTTATTTTGGAGTTCTGGTGTGATGCTGTAGGATAAGTAGTGGACTGCTAACTGCAAAGTCAGAGGTTCAAACTCATCAGCTGCTCCTCAAAAACCCTACACATGGTGGCTACGAGTTGGAACCAACTCAGTGGCACTTAACAACAACAACAATAAGGGTCATTTTGGATAGTGATAAGCTCTAGGAGGAAATAAAGCAGTATGATGCTATAGTGGGTTGAGGTACTACTGAAGCTGAGTTAGGGGGACTCTTCCTTTGGGAGTGGGGGCGGCTATCTTTGAGCAAAGACCTACGGGTGAGAAGGACCCAGGCAGGCTTTTATGAGAATTATCTCCTTGCTTTTCTGTGTAATTTTATCTTCTGTGTATCACACATTAAGTCTTAAATTAGAATTTTCTCACATAAATCCTCTTCTTTCTAAAGCCTGACTAGCCTTGGGGAGATGGAGGTGAATTTGCAGTCCCTGGCACTTGGCAGAAAATGCAGTTTGAGGCTCGTGAAGAATCCAGTCAGTGTTTAAGTGCTCACTTTGTTCAGGCACTCAGAGAGCACTGAGTCTGTCTCTGGGAGCTTACAGGGACAGAAAAAGCTTGGGCTGAGAGCAGTGGTAACCACGGGGTAAATTCTCACTTGCCACATGAGAGACTAGGGTTCGATTCCTGGCCAATGTACTTCACTACCCATCTGTCAGTGGAGGCTTGTGGGTTGCTATACAGAAAGGTTTCATCAGAACTTCCCGATTAAAAGAGACTAGGAAGAAAGGCTTGTTGATCTACTTCCCCAAATCTGCCAGTGTAAACCCTGTTGGAACACAATGCTCTGCTCTGGAACCTTATCATGGGGAAGGTACAGGACTGGGTGGTTTTTGTTTCCTTGTATATGGGGTCACCCTGAGTCAGGTGGATGTCTGGGTGGCAGCAAGTAACAACAAGCCTGAGGGCCTAAAGAAAGCTGAAGTAAGTGCTGTGGCTTTAGAAAAAAGAGGCAGAGATCACTTTTGGCGGCAGGAATCAGAGCAGGCTTTCTGGAAGAGGTGATGTTATATTGATTTGTACCTCAGACATTTTTTTTTTTTTTCTTAAATGTTTTATTGTGAATTATGTGATAGTTTACATAGGAGAACATTAGTTTTACATTCATTCTATCGTATATCGTCCATTGTCATTGTTACAATCCCTTCCATGCAATCCT
>NW_006408565.1:17116000-17120022 GCF_000296735.1 Chrysochloris asiatica | reverse complement strand
AGACCTATCCGCATTTCCTTTCATCAGCCCTACCTAGACAGATTGGATACTATTCAGTGGAGATTCTACCTTCCTCCATGCCCTCTGGATCTAGGCTCCCTCTTGAAAGCTTGTAAGCCAGTCACTTCTTGCCTCTGTAGCTCCCCCACTTTGGGTAACCAATGTCAAAGTTGCCCATCCCTGTCTACTCTGTGTATGGAGGGGGTGGGAATGATCCTTGCTGTAAAGATTTGTTCCCTCTTTTGAGCTACTACATCTATAGGTATAGGTCAAGTTTATCAAATTGTATCAGATTACTCTTTTTTTTTCTTCTTCTTTCTTCTAGTTGAGCTCTGATTCTCTAGTCATTGAAGCCAGGTCAAGTGGGTATTATCTGCAGGTGTGGGTGTTCTTGTGCATATGCCCTCTCTTCTTATCAGCTGGATGCTTCACTCACCACTCTAGTCCTCTGTGACTACGTCACTGACTGTGGGCCCAAGAGTCCCCAGGTCTTGCCACACTGCTGGCCAATCAGGTCTCTACCTGGGTTCACAGGAGTCTATTGACCGTTGTAGGGCTTAGCTCTGAGCTTTATTGCTGTTTTTCCTTCACTTCACCTTATCGGTGACGAACGTGGTCACTAATCAGAGCATGTATTCCCATTGAGTCTTCATCTTGAAAGGGGATTTGCTCTGAAGGCACCCGACCACTTGCCTTGATGTTTCCTAGGCAAGCAACTTGCTTGTTCTTGTAGTAACCAGTCGGTCTGCCTGTACTGTTTTGTATTTTTCCTGTCGGTCTTTCTTTCAAGAAATATCTTTTGTTCTTCTAGCTGCTCCAGGCTGGTCTGCTCGTCCTTTCAAGTAGAAATTTCCCATCTCTGAAGATTCTGGATGCTGTTTAGGATTCAATCTAAGTATGGTCTTGTGTAATGCAGAGGCTCCACAGGAAGTCTCCTTCACTGGGCATGTTGTAGCCCGATTTTAGGTATTCTGGTCAGTTATAGGCAGAAGATGGACTTACAAGCTTTCTATGGTGCTATTTCTGGCTATTCCTTTCTCTCCCTCTCCAGTGTCTATTTTATAATGGTATGCAAGGGAAACCAAGATTCAAAAGACAGCCAATCATCTTAACATTATTTCTCCCCTTTTCCCCATTCCAACCATGTCTCAATCCTTGTATCTCAGAGCCCTGATGTTCCAACGTCGGTCGGTCGTGCATACATCATTCTTTACCTCTGTCCCACTTAGCCCATGCAAACCTGCCTCATTGTTCTCCCATCCGCTTTGTTCTTCCATTCCCCTCCCCTCTTCTTGTGTATTTCCTCCCTCCCTAGCACCCAAACTATCCTGTGTCTGTTCTCTGCCCTGTGCTCCACCTTCCCCTCCCTCCCCTAGCCCCACCTCCCACATCCCAGCAACCAGCAAAGAATCCCCCTAGGTTAGTTCTTGAAGGAGAGAAGTTTGGCAGAGGGAATAGGCAGAGGCACAGAGGTGGAAGGACACAGTCCATTTAAGGTAAGAGCAAGGTCAATGTTGACAGACAGTACAGCTCATAGTGGGAGGAAATGTGGGAGTTGGCAGATAGGATGGATGAGTGGGAAAGGTGTTCTAGGCTAGGGAAACAGTGTGGTCAGGGGCACAGAGGCCGGAAATCTGGTACCTGGATGCATACTGCTAAAGTAATTTAGTCTAACTGCAGCTTAAAGTGTTTGATGGAAGGAAAGGGAAGTAAGTTTGGGAAGATAAGTTGTTGGCAGATCATGGAATCCCCAGAATGCCTGACTAAAAGGGCTTTGACTTTTATTGTGAAGGCAGAGCAGGAAGGCACTGAGTTTTTGATCAGGGAGTGACTTAATGAAAACTGAAATCCGGGAAGATGAATTCTGCACTGTGTAAAATGGATGAAAACAGAAGTTCTTGAAGGAAGCCTCTAAAAATTAGATATTTGTTTTGTGGATTCGGGGTCTGTAATGCAGAAAAGGTTGGGAACTCCTGGATACAGAAGGCTATACAGAGAACAGGAACAGATTTAGGGACCTCAGAAGCTGGAGCAGGTGGGAGCTGGAAGATGCTTTCACTGGTGCTGGTGGAACTTCTAGGTAGCTGGAAAATTAGAAATGGGAGTAAGGATAGGTAGGGATAAAGCAGGTGGAGATTTGAGAGTCATCTACATAGTGGTAGCAAGTACCACACTGGGGCAGACATGGGGGCCAAAGGTGGCAGACTGAGTCATTAAGAGTCTGGTAGTTGCAAAGGACAGAAGCTTACTCACCTGCCTTAAGCATTAGAGAGAATTTGTAGACTCATGTGATGAAGGGCCAGGATGGGCCCAAGGACTCAAACAACGACAATGGCACTTAGTTTCATTGTCTCCATCTGTCAGGTTTCTCTCCCCCAGCCCCTTGTCTTGGGCTTATTCTTAGAGAGTCTTTCTCTTTGCAGTAGAAGATGACTACCAGAATTGCCACCATTACATCCTGCCTTTAGCAGGTAGAGTTAGTCAATGTGAAGTTTCTGACCAAAATCCCAGAAGTCAATCTTTATAGGTTCTTGCTAGTCACATGTTCACTGCCTAAGTGCCGTGGCAAGAGGGATGCTCTCTAATACTCTGATTGACCAAGTCTGGGTCACATGTTTATCCCTACACCTGAAGGTAGAGTCATTCCCTCTCTAGTCACATAGATTAAGAGTAGTAAAGGAAAGCATGAAGTGGTTGGCTTACAAATTTTCATGAGTATGCTTAGTTTCAGAGTGAGGGGGGTAAGGTAGGATCCCCACTGAATACTTTTCCTCTTTTCTAGATGGATCTGGTGAAATGGGGGATGATGCTAATAGGATTTTAGGATTCAATTGGAGTAACTGTTAGCTGGATTAATTGTGATGGTCACAACTTAATTGTCAAAGATGTGTAAGTAAAAGGGGGGAGTAGTTAATCTTTCATTTTAGGAAAAGACGAACCTAGGACCATCAAGAAGGAAGAACATGAGATCCCTTCCTAGAAAAGCAGCAACAACAGAGACTGTAGCAGAAGCAGTGGGGTTGAGAGAAAGAGCAGTTGTGGGGCTCTAGAACCATGGACTGAGAAAGGCTATACTTTATTATACATAAATGAATATATATTTTTTGTTTTGTATGTATGCATCAACTATTTTTGCTTTGTTCATATAAGATATAAATGTGGAGCCACAGGGAGGCAGTCGGATGACTGTTGTTGCAGGCGGGGGGATTGTAATCACTGAGATGAAACCAAGTGTATGGTGTGTTGAATGTAAAGTGGATGATCTTGTCTGTAAACCTTCACTCAATTAAAAGTAAAAAAAAAAGAGTAGGGAAGGGGCTTCTCCAGGAGAAATGGAAGAATTGTTACCAAAAGAAAGAGGAATTGACAATGGGCTGGCAACCGCAGAGTAGGGAAGGGAGGAAGGAAGGGCTGGAGACCTACAAGCTGTCTCTGCTCTTAATATAAGGCAGCTGAAGCCAGTGAGGTAGTGAGAAGGGGACTAGAAAGCTGGGCCAGCAGTAGTGGTTGGGCTAGACAGGGGCTAAATTGTGACACTAACTGTCATTTGAGCCTGTGAAAAGGTCTGGGAGGGCCCTTCTGACAAAATTCTGCCTCCCCAATAGGCCAAGTGCTAAGTGAGTCCTTGTCCTCAGAATAAAGGCAGGAAAAGTCAAGCTGTTGGGTGATACCCCATCCAGATATTGCTGCTTTGGAAAGGGCAGCCATTGTCTGGGGACACCCATGGGATTGTGAGACGGGATGAAGGAAAGGTCATTATGAACTAGCTTTGCAGAAGGAGAAATAACAACCAGTTTTCAAGCTTAGGTTGTTTGACAATAGTAAAAAACTTACAAATTTTCAAAGATTTACGAATAGCCAAAAGCAACCCAACTCTCTAACAATGTTGTTGTTAGGTGCCATTGAGTCGGTACCAACTCATGCCAACTGTATGCACAACATAACGAAACACTGCCCAATCCTGGACCAACCTCACAATTGTTGTCACGCTTGAGCCAATTGATGCTGCCATATTGCCAATC
>NW_006408565.1:17104716-17115250 GCF_000296735.1 Chrysochloris asiatica | reverse complement strand
ATATACATAAGAAAAGTTTGGTAAGTTACTCACAAGATGTTAATAGCTGACATTTTTGAGGGTAGAACTACAGTTGAAGTTTATCTTTTGACTTCCCTATAGTAAACCTACTGTGTAGTAGGATTGTATATAGGTCAAACTAGAGTTAGCCTCCTGAGTCCAAGTGCCTGGGGTCAAGTTTGGGCTCTGCCACTGTCTGGTTTGGTGAACTTTGTCAAGTCTCTTAAGACCTCTGAGATTCAGTTAACTCATCCATAAAATGGGCGCAATAGTTCTTATTTCATAGGATTGTTGTGATAATTAAATTAGTTATTACTATAGAAGTCCTGGGGTGGCGCTGTAGGTTAATACGCCAGACTGCAAAGCTGTTTGAACTGCGAGGTCGGCGGTTCAAGGTCACCAGCTTCTCCTCGGAAACCCTATACAGACAGGGTCGCTATGGGTCGGGAATTGACTCGACAGCACTGAACAACAGCAACAACAGTTAGAGTTGTCAGCACCTTGATTATAGTAAACATTGAAAAAGATGGTTATTCCTTGTAGAGTTAAACAATCCAAGAGGAAATATGACTATCACATGAAATATATTGGAATTTTGTTTCTTGTTGTTAGTTCCTATTCATAGTGACCCTGTTAGGGTTTCTGAGACTGTAAAGCTTTGTGGGAGCACAAAGCCTCAGTTTTCTCCCATTGAGCGGTTGGTGAGCTCGAACCGCCGTCTTTATGGTTTGCAGCCCCTACACAGCCACCGTGCTTCCAAATAGCTGGTGTGGCGCTGTAGGGTCAGCACTGGACTGGGAACTACAAGGTCAGCAGGTCAGCTGCTCCTCGGAAACCCTATACAGGGTCGCTATGAGTTGGAACCGACTCGAGGGCACTTAACAACAACATTGTTGTTGCTAACTGTTGTTTTGTTAAGTGCAGTCGTCAAGTTGGTTCCGATTCATAGAGACCCTGCCTAGGGCTTCGGAGGAGCGACTGGTGGGTTTGAACAGCGGACCTTGTGGTTCAGTTCATTAACCTGCAGCGCCACACCAGGATTCCATTAACTATTGTTGTCAAGTGCCCTGGAGTCGATTCCTACTCACAGCTACCCTATATAGGGTTTTCCAGGAACAGTGGGTGAGTTTGAGCCGCTAACCCTGTGGTTCAAACCGACCTTGCTGTCCAACGCATTATCCCGCAGCGCCACTGTTATTTTTCTCTCAATACCGATATAAGACAGAGAAGGGTACCTATAAGCAGGTGCTGTGAGGTTAGGGCTGAAAGTCAACCAACTAACTATTAATGTAAATAGCTCTAGCGCCCTACCGGAAAGAATGCAGACCTGGGGTCTCTGTAGGCTACCCACTTGCTGCTTCATCTCAGGCAAGTCACTGTCAGTCTCTTAGAAGCTTCGGTCTTCTTTGCAAAATAAGGACGAGAATACTTTGCTTCCTAGAGGTGCAAAGATCAAAGAAATTTTATTGGCGTGCTTTGCATATTATTGTTTCTAGTCTTATGACAACTACAATCACTGAGATAAGAGGTGCGGAGCAGAACGCGGCACTGGCGAGCAGCGCCGGTTTCGCGCGTGCGCGTTGGTCGGCTTTGCTGAGGTTGGGGAAGAATTCAGGCTCGGCCTGGAACCGCCCTAGCCTCGTTCTCTCCTCCCCAACTCTCCTACTTCCGCGGACACCCAACCGTGCGTCGCATGCGTACTGACGTCAGGTGCGTGCCCCTGTCCGGCAGACGAGGAGACCCCGCTCAGTGCTGCCAACGCCCCGGCGGAGAAGCTGAGGTGAGTACGGGGCCCGAGGCTCCCCCTCGGGGGTGACTCCCCCGTCGACCCCTCTGTGCTCTCCGCTGTGTCGCTCTCACGCTCTCCTTCCTTCCTCGCCGACACCCGGCCTTTGGGATCCTGGGACGCTTGGAAGAGCGGAACGCAGAGTGCCGGACTCGTGCTGCGTCCCCCGGGCGAGCACGGGTCCGGATTCTGTCGGGGAACTCTGGAGAGGGTGTCGTGGCCGGGAAGGCGGGGTGCGCGCCCGCTGCGGGGCGCGGGGACGGGGTTCGGGGTGCCGGCCCGAGAGCGCGGGCGGGGCCGGGCTGTCACCGGGCAGCGGCGGAAGGAAGGGGTCACACCCATCCCGGCCTCCAGGACTCCCCTCCCCCGCCGGCTCGGCTCCGTGGGCCCCCGTGGGCGGACGGCCGGGATGGGCACCTTGGGTCTGGGGGTCACGGGCGCCCGATGGGAGGAGGTGTCGGTCGCTGGGGCTGGAAGGCCGGGTGCTGCCCGCCGTGCTCGGGCTTTGACTTCCTGCTTCTCCGGGCGCCGCCGCGGACATTTTGCGGCGGGCGGGGGGAGGGGAGCGGCAGTGTGACCGTGGCGGGGAAGTGGCGGCCGGGAGGGAGCTGCTTGCCGCCCGCCCCCGGTGGAGCCTGCGACGCCCTTCCCGCCGAGTCTCCCAGCGCGACTGGCGGCTGCGCGAGCAGGGTGGGTCTGCTCTCGGTTTCTCTAGTGCCCTCTTCCTGCCTTCGGCGGCGTTCCTAAGACCAGTTCCGTGTGCCTCTCCACCATCCAACCCTCGACACCGCTTATTCTGTTGAGCTTCCCCTTCAAGGAGTTACCTCACCACCTCCCGAAACTGCCGTTCGGCCCCTTGCTTAATTCCTCTTCCTAAGAGGAAATTTTCTTTGTTCGTTGGTTGTTTTTTATCCCTCCCCTTTAAATCCTAGAGAAATGCAGTGGGGAAGATTACGTCATCGCACTATTAGGGGTGAGAGTTTTAACTCCTACAAGTCAGGCAGGGCCTTACCCCATGAAGCCCGCGTTTTGCAGATGTAGTTGGTTACCCGATGATTTAACCTGCCCACTTCCCAACGCGTCGGATACGGAGATTTGTATGAAATCCTGGCATTCGGCTTCCTGATCTCTTCAGATGCATCTCCAGGAGGACTTCAAATATCCAGAGTAGACTGGGACAAAAAATAAAGCTTAAGACAACACCCCAGTAGCCCCCTGCCTAGACTATCACTTTAAATATCCCCTTGACTGTCCTTAAAAAGAAGCCAACTTATTTGTGGTTGCAATTTTTGGTCCTCAAATGACTGTAGCGGACCGATTGATTTTCCCTATATACTTGAAGCAAGGTGCCAACCTCAGTTACCTGCATTGCTCTCTTTGCGGCAAGGGTGTGGTGGTAAGACAAGCCACTTTAGTTTCCTAGGCACTGTATTTTGCATTTTTAACAGAAAAAGTGAATGAGTAATCGATTTTAGACTTTGGGGATCATAATTTGGTCCCAAGAACGTGTGGTACATTTTAAGTTGTAAATTCTTCCCTGTACAGAGTACAGTAGCACAGAAAAATGTTAGCATTGTAAAGCAAATGAGATCCAATTGTGTAAATGCATTGTTACAAGGGTAGTTCTTGTTGGAATGCGTACTTTTCTATTGTTTCTCATTTGTATAGAGTGAACAGATTGCTTGTTAAGAAGCACTTAAAAGAAGTGTGATAGATTTAAATGAGCTTTCCCTAGTGTGTGGGTGTTACATAAAGGTATGGCGCATGGATCTTGTGAAGGAACATTTGTTTGCCTTAAGTGTTATCTCATTTTAGGTGTATAAAAATGAAGAACCTGCTGCCTTATTTCTTGAGGCATGTATATTTAAGAAGTCTTTATGTGTCAGTTCACATCATTGATTTTAAACAGAATAGTTTGAACTTACAGTTTTTAGATTGAGATGAGATTGGTAACGAACTGAGTATTGGAAAAGAGCTCTTTTCCAGTAAATTTCTTCAAACTTTTTTTTTTTTTTAATTGTCTCTCTCCCTTTTTTTTTCAATTTAAGGAAAGTTCCAAGGGAGATTTTTGTTTTAGGCTTTAGGGGTCTTCAGAAAATTGCATGATCTTTTATGAGTTTTTTGAAGCTGCCTTTTGGACAGTTTAGAGTAATCAGAGGCTTAAATCAAACATCAGTGAGATTCTTAAAGTCTGCAAAGACTAAATCTTGAAGTTTTTGTAACTTCAGGATCTGTTTTCCTTTGTCAGGATCATCTTGCACTTGTACTTTTTTTTTTTTTTTAATATTGTGTTTTAGGTGAAATTACATACAGGCAATTAGGCTTCTCTGTAGCAATTGTTACATGTATTGCTCCCTGACATTTGTTAATGTTTTTCAGTGTGTCTACAGTCTCATTATTTCCATTTTGTTTGCTCTGTTTCCCTTCGTCTAACTTCCCTGTGCTTCTTTAACTTCTCACGTTTTAGGGTTGATGTTGACTATTCTGACATATTTGATTATTGAAGAAAACAGCATTCACAGGGCTATTTATTATGTAACTGACAGCTGAGACTGAATTCATTTACAAGTTCAAGGGGCTCTTGGGAGGGTGAAGTTTTGGGAGTTCTTCCTGTCTATGGGTCTAGTAAGTATGACTTTTTTTTTTAAAAGGGATTTGAGATTTGTTCTATAATTTTCCCCCTTCTTCTCCAGGATCTTTTATTGTGTCCCTCGTCAGAGTGATGTTTGTGGTAGCTGGGCACCATCTAGTTCTTCTGGTCTCAGGCTAGATAAAACTAGATCGTTCATAGGGGCTGTTAGTTCTGTGGACTAGTTTCTTTGAGTCTTTTGTTCCCTTAGTTTTCTATAAAAAAAATTAGAGGAAGATAAAAGAAAAAAACAAAATCTGAATTATTTTTACAATAGGTAGCTGGTCATCAGAGAAGATTTTCTAAGTGGTGGTAAATTGTCCAGATACTGAAGCTTGCAGGAGAGACTGGGCTAAACAGATGGATAAAGTCAAGCAAGGGTAGGGTAGTAATCTCACTTTAATGAGCCCAAATTTGGATATTGTTTTAAATGAGTAGAAACCAAAAGTTATTTATATCTTAGTCCACTTGTACTTTTATGGACTATTGGAAAAGTATTTCTTGTTAATTTAAAATGTTTTGATCCTGGAGCTGACAAATTTGGAAAGCTTTTACGATTTACTATGCCTGTTGGGGAATACTATTGATAGGCATTCTTGGAAGTGAAAATCAAGTTACAGCTTTATTTATAGACATATTTCTAAATGCACTTCTTTATTGTTTTAGGGTCTTTCTTTTTTTCAGAGTGATGAACAACTAGTGAGGAGTACTTTAGACTGTAGGGCTTTTCAGGGAGGGTGGAGTAATGCTGATTTAACTTTTTCCCCAAATATGGATCTGAATATCTTTTTGTTTGTCTTAATTTGTTTTCTCTTCAAAATATATGTGTTGTCAGTCTCCTGCACTAGAATGCAAGTTCTGTGAAAGAGGGGCTTTGGCCTGGCATTGTTGTTGACTCATAGTGACCCTGTATAAGGTTTCTGAGTAGCTGGTGGGTTTGAACTGCCAACCTTGTGCTTCACAGTCCAGTGCTGATTTTACAGCCTCACATCGGGAGTCCTTGACTTGGTATGGTCACTCCATATCCTAGCTCCTAGAATAGTGCCATTATAAAAAGTCAGTCTCAAGAAATATTTGTCACATGAATTTGATACTGTTGTCTGATAGTTAACAATTTTACTGTCTGCATACTCCACAAGCTTTTGTACTGTGTTTCTCAAAACTTCTTTTGTGCTTGATCTACCCCAATTTGGGCTCATTGATGTGAGATTACTAACCTACTCCTGCTTGACTTTATCCATCTGTTTAGTCCAGTTTTTCCTGCAGCTTCAATATATGGACAAATTTACCATCAGTTAGAAAATCTTTTCCTGGTGACCAGTTCCGTATTCTAAAAAATAATTTTATGTTTGCTTTTCATCTTCCTCTATTTTTATTTTTCTTTGCAAACAGCAATTTATTTCCTCCCCCCTCCTTTACAGTATCAGATTCCTAGTCATGTAGTGCTTTGTCCTTTACCAGTTTCTACTTTTAGTTACTCATCCCTTCAGTCCAGAATGTTTTTGCTAAAGTAAGTTTCATTACTTCTCATTTCAGCCATGTCTGCCAGGGTTGCTATTATAAACCTGGGTGTCAAAATGCTTCTTCACCTGTCACCCCTGGGACATTGGTTCTCAAACAGTTTATTCATGAGGTGAAAACCAGGTGTTTTCACACCAAAATGGCGCATTTCCCATGAATTTTAGAAAAATACGTTATTTTTTTCTCTCAAATACTTGGCATTAGCTTCTATGCTAAAGTCCAGAACAATTTTTAATATTGCAAAAAGCTATGTATTGTTCAGTCATTGTATTCACCAAGAAGCACAGTTTCTAGTGCTCTGTTCTCTGAAGAGAAACTATGACTTAGACTGTATTGCTCTCTGTTCTTTACTTTAATACTTGCATTGTCTTTTTAAAAGTAAGCTATTTACTTCCATCTGCTGTTTTAATTCTGCTGCTGTGTGTTGAGAGATGTACTTCTACTATAATGGTTAGAAGAGTGTAGACTCAGGAACCAGATTAAAAACCAAACACCACACCACTGCTGTCCAGTCAATTCTGATTCATAGTGATTCTACAGGACAGTAGAACTGCCCCCTGGGGTCTCCAAGGCTGTCAATCTGTATGGAAGCAGACTGCCACAGCTTTCTCTTGTGGAACGTCTGGTGGGTTCTAACTACCCATCTTTCAGTTAGTGTCTGAGTTGTTTAAGCATTTCATCACCAGAACTGTGAACCAGACTGCTGGGTTCAAATCCTGCCTCTGCCATTTTTGTATCTGTGTGATCTTGAGCAACTTAAATATGTCTCTGAGACTTAGGTTTCCTTTTTGCAAAACAAGGGTAACAGTGGTCTCTACCTCACACAGTCTTGCTAATGAGGATTAAATCAGCTAATATGTGGAGAGACTTTAAAAAGTTTGTGGAAACATTTCATTGTCTTTTCATTCCATTTTCGCAAACTCCTTGAAGCCTCCTTGTATGTGAAACGCTTAATGCAATTCACTGGTACAAGGAAGTGCTGTATAAGTGTTTTTGTTGTTGTTGTTAAGTGCCATTGAGTCTGTTGTAGAGCAAGGGTGGTTGACTTGGTTGGTTGTGTGCCACCAAATCTGTTCCAGTTCATAGTGATTCAGCATAAGTTTCCAAGGCTGTAAGTCTTTATTATGTCTCCCATGGAGCAATTGGTAGATTCGAACTGCTGACCTTGTGGTCAGCAGCCCAACTCGCCATCCACTACGCTACCAGGGTTGTTTGTGGGGAACCTTTTATTCTGTCAAAATTTATATAATTCGTGGACCATACAAAATGAGCAGCTTAAAAATTAGCTTGTTATATTTGGTCAAGAAGTCCTGGTGTGGTGCTGTGGGTTAATGCATTGAATTGCAAGTTAGGTTTGAACTGCAAGGTTGGTGGTTCAAGCTCACCAGCTGCTCCTTGGAAACCCTATACAGGGTTGCTATGAGTTGGAACTGACTTGATGGCATTTAACAACAACAACATGATGGCTGGAACTGCGGTTGCCTTGGCAGGACAGACCAAATTATTTCCCAGACTTTGCATGGCCAGAGGACTGGACATTTCCCACCCCTGTTGTAGAGAAGCAGCTGGTGGGTTTGAATTGCCAACCTTGCAGTTAGCAGTCCAGTGCTTAACCTATAGCAGCACTTTTTACTCTTGTTATTATCACAGACTTCTTTAGACCTTTGAGAAGCTATCAGCATTTCTCCCAAACATTAACATTTTAACAATCATTCTCCCCTACACTAATCTCATTATGAAACCATAAATATTAAATGAAGGGGGTAGGTGCATCCTTTATGTTTTTATCCATTATTTTTACCAGTAAGGAGCCCTGGCACTGCAGTGGTTAAGTGCTTGACTGCTATCCAAAACGTCAGTGCTTTGAACCCACTGCTCCATGGGAGAAAGCTGTAACAGTCTGCTCTGTAAAGATTGACAGTCCTGGAAACCCCATGGGGCAGTCCTACTCTGTCCTGTGGGTCACTATGAGTCAGAGTTGACCACAATGGGTTTGGTTTCTAATCTGTTTCTGTAAAGATCTTGAATATTGAAAGCCTTATGGGGAAATTCTACTCTGTCCCATAAAGTCCCTATAGTTGGAATAGACTTGATGGCAAACAACCTTTTTATCAGTGTCCTAAAAACAAGGATGTTAGTCATCAGTCTGCAGTGTATGTTTGCTGGATTAGCAGCATAAGTATCACCTGGGAGCTCATTACAAAACTCAGGCCACATCCAGGCCTAAGAATCAGAATCGGCATTTTTACAAGATTGCCATTTAATTCTTATGCACATTAAAGTTTGAAGCATCCTTTTCAAGGATGCTAGTGATGGCTCTGTGGGATAAAGCACTGGACCACAATGTTGATTTGAACCACAAAAGGTCAGCAGTTCAAACTCACCAGCTGCTCCTTGGAAACCCTGTACGCTGTCCCTGTGAGTTGGAACCGACTTGATGGCAGTTAACAATATTAGTCTTAAAGAATTTTATTAACAATATGTTGTTGTTAAGTGTTGTCTAGTCAGCTCTGACTCATAGTGATCCTCTGTAGGGTTTCTGAGGAGTGGCTGGTGAGCTTGAACTGCCAACCTTGCAGATCAAAACCGACTTTACAGTCTAGCGCATTAACCCACAGCACCACTCCCGGACTCCATTAACAACATGGAGTGTTTTTACTTATAAAATTTTATTGTAAAAAAAAAAATACGAGGGAGCATCAAAAAGTTCATGGAAACATGGAATGAAAACATAATGGAATTTTTCCATAAGCATTTTGAAGACCCTCATATGTATAACAAAACACCATTTTAACTGTTTTTAAGTATACAGTAGAGTGGCATTAAATATGAGTACATTCACCATTTTGTTTGAGTGCTTTATGTTTAACACCCACCCCCACCCCCTACCCCCCGTTTAAGTATAACCTAGTTTCTTGTAGTCTGTGTACCAGACTTTACTTCAGGGATAATAATCTGTAATGATTCTGAAGCCTATTTGACATTTAAAGGAATTAGTTTATCGTTTCTTGCAGAAATGTTCGTGCTTGGGCTCGTGTATCAGGAACTAAACTGGACTGCTAAAGTTCTGGTGTGGCACTATGGGTTAATGTGCTGGACTGCAAAGTCGATTTGAACCGCAAGGTCAGCAGTTCAGGCTCACCAGCTGCTCCTTGGAAACCCTATACAGGGTCACTGTGGGTTGGAACCTACTCGACGGCACTTAATAACAACAACAAATTGGACTACTAGAGTCCTAGTGTGGTGCTTTAGGATAAGCACTACCAGACTGTTAACCACAAGGTTCCAATCACCAGCTGCTCCTTGGAAACTGCATACTGGGTTGCTATGAGTCAGAACTGAGTTGACGGCACTTAATACTACCACCATTACAACACTGGACTGCTAACTGCAAGCTTCAAGTTCTACAGTTCAGATCCACCATCCTTCTTTAGAAACCCTATACAGGATTGTTGCTGTGAGTTGGAACCAGCTTGATGGCAATTAACAACAAACCACAACAATGTGTTTGTTGTTTAAAGTAAAAGTTATTAAAGTTGCTACTACTCCTTAATCTTCAGCTCTAGTTTAGTACATGAACCATATGTTTGAACTTAATGATATTTTATTGAAAACAAATTATAAAGAGGATGAGTCCACGTGTATGATCAGGATAATTCATGTAATTGTTGAGTTTGGAGTCCTGGTTTGGTACTATAGGATAAGCACTGGACCTCAAGATCAGTTTGAACTACAAGGTCAGCGGTTGGTTCAAACTCACCAGCCACGCCTCAGAAACCCTTGTACAGGGTTGCTATGAGTCAGAACCGGTTTGACAGCACTTAACAGCAATAACAGTATTTCCAGAAGGACTCCTCATGTGGCACTGGACTACTAACCACAGGGTTCGAGGATCAAGCCCACCAGCTGCTCCTTGGAAACCCTATAGTGGTGGTGGTTGTGTGCCGTGGATTCTAACTCATAGGGACTCTGTATAGAGTTTCTGAGGCTGTAAATCTTTATGGAAGCAGAAAACCTCATCTTTTTCCTGTGGAATGGCTGGTAGTTTCTAACTGCTGACCTTGAGGTTAGCAATCACTGTGCTAACAGAACTCCATTGGAAACCCTATACAGGGTCGCTATGAGTCAGAACCAACTTGACAGTACTTAGCACATCAGGGAGGCCTGATTTGGCATTGTAGGATAAATACTGGACTGCTAGCCACAAATCTCAAGATTGGTGGTTCAAACCCACCAGCCGCTTCTCGGAAATTCTATGCAGGGTGGCTGTGAGTTGGAACTGACTCCATGGTGCTTAACAGCAGTAACAACGATATCCCGCGAATTGATAAAAGTAAGTTTAAGAGAACGGTTTTATTTTGTGACTTAAAAGCAGTTTAATTTTGTCTCAGAGTAAAACAACAATAAAAGAAAACTATGGGGCAGTTGGGTTCTGTCACTTGGAGTTGCAAGAAGTTGGAATCCATTTACAGCACCTAGTAACAATGTTTTTTTTTTTTTTTTTTCCGTAAATGATTTATTGTGAAGTATGTGACAGTTTACATGGGAGAACATTAGTTTTACATTCATTCTATCGTATATCGTCTCATTGCCATTGT